>NW_020947122.1:4549267-4790571 GCF_900497805.2 Vombatus ursinus
CAGCAGAATAAAAGATTTATTTGGTGATTTCTTTTTTTGTGTGTGTGAGGCAATCGGGGTTAAGTGACTTGCCCAAGGTCACACAGCTAGTACGTGTCAAGTGTTTGGTCGAGGCCGCATTTGAACTCAGCTCCTCCTGACTTCAGCGCCGGTGCTCTATCTACCAGGGCCGGTGCTCTATCTACTGCGCCACCTAGCTGCCCTGGTGATTTCTTTTAGTAAAGATCTACAGAAATGTAACTGGAATTTGTTAATTGTACAAACAGAATCAAAGCTGTAACAACAATGTAACTTACCTCATCTGATTCAAAATCAACTCCTTTAGCTGTCTGGCTCTGGGAACTTTTTCTGCTGGATGTAATGCTTGAGAACCTTAAACATTAGAAGAGATGGAATTCATCAAGAGAATTCCTTGAAGAATTTTCCAAACAGTGTAGTAATTATATTATATTCTTATTAACTTATATTCTATGGGGGGTGGGGAGAGGAGAAAATGAACACATATAAAATTAAGCAGAATAAATACAAATTAATGAGAAGGGGGGAACTAACAGTTAAGGGATTAAGAAAGGACTCAAGGAAGTGGTATTTGAGTTGGGCTTTAAAAGTAACTGAGGACTGGACCTAGGATAAGAAAGTCGAGTGGGAAAAAATCTTTATATCAAATTTCTCTGATAGAGGTTTGGTATTCAAGATATATAAACAATAAATAATTTTTATAAGTAATGTGTAACGCTGATAGTCATTCCCCAACAAGTCATCAAAAGGTATGAACAAACAGTTCTCAAAAGAATTGCAAAGCACTCACAACCACTTGAAAACAAGCTCCAAATCATAACAATAAATGCAAAATCAAAACAACCTGCAAAGTGGCAAGAATGACCAAAAAATGGCAACATTCAATTCTGGAGGGGTTGCTCTTGTAAGGCATACTTATAGAAGATCACATCTTTACCATCACATAACTGACTGAAAGATGTAGAGAATAAAAGAACCCACTGTGCCTATTGTCTGTTGAGTATAAAAAATATTTGATTCAGTACAGCAAAATATTGCCTTAAAGGCTCTCCTTCAACATAAGGTGACTCCTATGCACATGTCACGATTCTGCAACAGACTTAACAACAGATAAAACATTATCCAGTGGCTCTCTGAATCTTTAATATCAAGCAAAACAACAACCAGAGAGAGATATGCTCTCGAAAGGTGTATACCACTGTCATGGAGATCTGGTCACTAATCATGAAATGGCAGAAATATTTCTTTATTGTCAGTGAGGTCCTTCAGATGCTCCTGTTTGCAGATGACATTAGCCTAAATGAATTGTGCTGCACTGGAACATAGCAGAGACTCCTAAATGAGTTCCACAATCACTTAAAGGAATTTGACCTTATGATCTAAAGAAAAACCAAATGGATAAAGAATACTTGTCCAATCAACAATATGTAATTTTGTAAGCAACTTATAGAACTGGCCATAAGTATATTTCTTGAATAAACACTGCAATTAGATAAATGAGCTGGTCTCAGAATTGAACAGAAGAAAGAAAGTGAACTAGACTAACTTTTGGAAACTCTAAATTTACTTTAATAATCTCAGACTTTTCCATGAAATAAAATTCCATATTTTTAATACCAGTATTTTTCTGGTGATGCTATATGCCTATTAACCATGGGACACTACAATCTCTGAAAATGTGCAATTGCCAAAGGGAAATGGAGAGGCACATGGTAGGCATAAGCAGGTTACAACACAATATAAAAGAGAAGCATTATAAAAAATGTTCTCAAAGAAATGAAATATAAAAATAAAAAGATGAGCTGCTCACAAGGTGAAAGTGAGGTATAAACAATGGACAAATATCATATTCCACGGATGACCTTACAATGTCAGGGGAAGTTGAGGAAGACTCCCAGCATACTGGTTAGATTCACTGTAATGAGTTTAATGGAGGATATGGATATAGAGGATAAGCAGGCATGAATAGGTTGCAATCTGCATCACTGGAAGGAATATCAACATGGATGTCATCAGAGAGCCTTTAAAGTATATTGAAGTAAAAGTATTCAGTACAATTTCATTCATCTGTGATTGTTGATTAAATACCACACTTAATTAAATTAAACAAATATTAATTAAATTCATAACATGAAAGGTACTCTGCTGAGTTCTGGAAACACAAAGATGTGTGGTCAGTGGGGGCTGATCAAAGAAAGTTTCATGGAGGGGGTGACATAAGTCACATGAGCCATGAAGGAAGGAAGAATTTCAACAGGCACAAAGTGGAGAGAGTATATCACACACAAGGGATATGACTTTTGGAAATGTTATAGAGGCAGGGGAGTGCAAGACAAGATTAGGAAACAGTGTTCTACTTTGAATGGAATGTAGAGAAGAGAAAGTAATACAAAATAAAGCTGGAGAGGTAAGTTGGAGTAGAGTGGTTTAAATGACTTGGCTAAAGAAACCTAGGCAATGAGAAGCTACAGAAGATTTCTGAGTAAGGCAGCAATGCAGCCAAACCCATGTGCATTAGGAAAATTATTCTGATGTCAAGTAAAAGATGGACTGGGAAGGATACAAACCTTAAGCAAGGAGATCAGTTATGACATTATTACTATTGCCCAGGGGAAAGAAAAATAAAGACCTGAACTAGGATGACAGCAATTTAATGGAAAAGGGAAAGGGAAGATGTAGGAGATAGATGAGAGGTAGAATCAGCAGCACCTGGTATCTCCTACCACCACGCCTTTGCACAAGTGGTTCCCCATGTGTAGAAAACACTACTTCTTCATCTCTGTCTCACAGAAGCCTAGCTCTCTTCAAGGTATAGCTCAAGTGTCTACCACCGGGCCTGTATTCAATGCTTTTCCAGATCCCAGGGTTACATCTTCATGTGATGATGGGGCATTGGAGTAAGAGTTTAGTAAAGACTTAGTTCCTTTACTCAATAACCAATTGAAATGGCATTAGAATCTATTTTTACTATTTATGTTTCTATATGATATGGTTAAAATAATCTAAGTGTCAAGAGCCTCTCTATGGCAGGGAAAAAATATAGATGAAAGTTTTTAATGTGTGTGTGTGTGTGTTTAGGTTTTCAAATGTCTCTTATTCAAAAATGTCTTAGCACTTACTTTTTATCTACTTTGGAAGTAGTGGGGAAAAAGTCATCATCCATGTCAGAATCATCATCTTCGATAACCTGAAATAAGGAAAGAAACATCAAACGCTCTCTCAAAAAACTAGATTGCTTGAATAAAAACTAACTACATTACTGAATTTTAGATTTTTTTCTAAATAAAAACATATTGCTTGTGAGCAAATCCTAGAGAGGTATCATGTCAGTAGCATGACACTCATAAGAACTATCTCACTTCTGATCCTCCTCCAATGCCACTCTGCAATAAAAAAAGAAAAAGTCATCCACACTACTTCCCTCCCTGACCTAAAACAGGTCATCTACATGACCTAGGTGCAAAAATATCTAAAAATATTGGTTGGAGTGGGTATGTATAGGTGTTCACCCTATATGTTATTTTCTTGGGAGTTTGACAATTAATCAATGAGTAATCCCCAAACTAATAACTGAAAGTGAGATACAAAATTCCTTCTTGTCTGAAGTCCAGACCTGTGATATTTCATCAATGTGAGGAACTCTCAATATGGAAACTCCCTCCACCAATGCAGCTTATAGGAGTTGCCTGAGGTAGTGGGAGGTTCAGACTTACTCAGAGCCAAACAGCTAGTACAGTAAAGGCAAAATTTTAACCCACATCTTACTAACTCCAAGGCTGGTTCTCTCTTCAATTAACCTGGCAGACTCTTTAGATCCTATCTTTAGAAGGAGTAAGTGTGGCCAACTACTGCCAATAGTTAAAATTTGGTGCTAATGAGTTTCAGTTTCTATAAGGGCTTGTCAGCTTTGCTAACAGATGGCTACAGACAGCATCTTAACCCTGGCCAACAGGAGGCAGCTTGGTACAGTAGAAAAAGGAAGATTTAGAGTAAGAATCATACAATCAGAACTTAGAACAGGAAGGGTTCCATGTAGATTATCCTGTTCAACCTCTTAATTTTAGAGATTATACAAGGTCATATGGTAAGTCTAAGAGCCAAGATGAACCACTAGTTCTTCTGAGTCCCAATCTAGGATTATTCCATTATATAAACACAAGCCCTTAGTTCAAGTCCAGCTCTGCCACTTACTAGCTTGTATGACTAGGAGCAAGATGCTTAACCTCTCCAAGTTTCTATTCCTTTATCTGTAAAATATTTAACATAATTTACTTTAGAGTGCTGCTTGAGGATTTATTTTGTAAATGCAATGTATTATATAAACCTAAGCTACCATTATTACTATTTAACAAATACATGCTATTGACTATAAAAGAGACAGGCCGAAAGTATAAGTTGGGTAGTGTGGTATAAATCCATTACCATGACAGAAATGTAATTTTAAAAATCCTCTCAGTATAGAACACATTTGTACAAGGTAATCAGGGTCCCCATTATAAAAGAAAAATTCCCTTCTAACTAAACAGTCCAAGCCCCCGTAACATACCCTCATTGGTCCAGCTTGTCTATGTTGAGTTTTATACTTTATAAGGGGAAGGATCACCACATATTTACTTTGCACTAAATGCATAGAATACAAACAATATACATAAAGACTGAATACATGTTATTTAATAGTTACCAAACAGGCAACATAGAAAGCACAAGATGCCATATTTTTGTTATGGAGTCTTTGTTACTTTTTAATCTATTTGCAGAGCTGAGATTTAGTAGATCACAATGTTGAGTACATAAATTGCATAAGAAAAAAGCAACATTTCTTACCTCTGAGTAATTCTTACTTGTGGCACTACGGGTGGGTTGCTGTCGTGCAGATTTAAAGGCTAAAGCAAAAAAGATGAAACACAAAATGTATATTTTTTTCTTAAAATAACAAAACAGTTTGCATATTTTATGCTTGGTGATTTTCCAAGCCTTGTTTGCAAGTATCCATTATGACTAATTTCAAAACCACTTGTATCTGAATTTGTCTTTTAATCTGAAGAGTTGAGTCCCTAGCTGATGTTCTCAAGTAAAATTAATACACAGTTTATTCAGATATAATAGTAGCAGTTTTTATGAATTGCTCTATCCTGTAATTGTAACACACTTAAAACTGAACCTGAACATTCAATAAAGGTGTAACTAGAAAAATCATGAAATATCCAGCTAGAGAAACCTAAAAACAGGTTTGGTACAGGCATTTCTATTCATCCTCTTGGCTCAACAGAAGGTAGCATAGATGTTGCCAGCCTCTATATTTCTGTCTTCATCAAACTAACACTGATTTTTCTGGAAAATAATGAAAAATATGGCCCAACAGAAAAATGTCTTCTTTTGATATATATTATGATTTAGAATGCTCCAGTGGCTCCCCATCACCTCAATGATAAAATATAAACTCCTCTGGCTTTTAAGGCCTTCATCACCTGGCTCCCACCTAGCCTCATTATTCCACTTCCAAATCACTAATAACAAATTAAACAACTCTGAGATTTCAATCCATATCAATCAAATTGGAAAAGATGATAAAGACAAAATTAACCAGTACTAGACAGGCTATGAGAAAACAGGCACACTGATAAAATTTTGTTTTGCTTTAGAATAAAATTGTATTGGTTCCTTTCATTTTGATACCATGGTTATACCTTGCCACTGCCCCAAAATGAATCCTGCCTTGTAATAGAAAAATGCACTAAAACACTACCGGTAAAATTGTGGATTGGTCCAATTGTCCCAGAAAACAATGTGAAATTATGCAAAAGAATTTAATAAACTGTTCTTACTTTTTGACCATATGATGACCTCACTTTGGAAATTAATGATAGAAAAAAGATCTTATATATACAAAGCCATACTTTGCAGTATCAAAAAAATGGAAGTAAAGCAAATGCCCACTGACTAAAGCATGGCTGAACAAACTGTGACACAGAAATGTAATAGAATATTACTGCACTGCAAAAAATAATAAATATGAGGAATTTGGAAAAACACATGAGAAAATTTAGCAGCACCAAGAGAACAAGATACATAATAACTACAATAATGCAAATGAAAACAACAATATAAGCCAGCAGAATTCAAATTAAATGCAATGACCAATCCTGGTACCAGCGGACACAAAACAAAACACATTTTCCTCTTTTTGGTAGATAGGTGGTAATTAGTGATATTGAATGTTCAACATTACTATGTCAGTGGTTTTACCCTCTCTCTTATCTACGAAAAAGTTAAGAAGTTTTGGAGAATATACTGGGGAATGATTATTTTTTTAAAAAGTTTTTAGCACATATCAAATTACATTGCCAGTATCTCTATCTTTGTCTCTTCTCAAAAGACTTGCTAATCTCTTTAAATAATGGTCTAAACAAAAGATCAAATTTATTCATGATATACTTTGAAAGTTTAAGGATAAAGGCTAGTTTAAAATTCTGAAACTAGAAAAATATAAAATTTTCCCTAAGGAAAGTGAGTGTTAGAGAATATTTTTTTTACATCTTTCTACCTACTGTGTTATTTCACTAACTCAAATGTATAGTAGTAAAGTGGAAAGAGTCCTGGATTTAGAGTCCAGAAACCTGGGTTTAAACCTGACTGTCCTTGTAACTTTGAACAGTGAGCTGTGGATAGGAACTGAGTGAACTAGCCCAACTGTTCTGGAAAACAATTTGAAATTATGCAAGAAAAGTCTTTTCATACACGGTAATCCCACTACTGGGGGCCAGCTAGGTGGCACATTGGCTAAAGTGCCTGTCTTAGAGTCAGAAAGACTTGAATTCAAATTCAGCCTCAGACACTAGCTGTGTGACCTTGGGCAAGTCACTTAATCCTGTTTGCCTCAATTTCCTCATCTGTAAAATGAGCTGGAGAAGGAAATGGCAAACCACTCCAGTATCTTTGCCAAGAAAACCTCAAATGGGGTCATGAAGAGTCAGCCATGGGGGCAGAGCCAAGATGGTGGAGTAAAAGCAGTGACTTGCTTGAGCTCTCCCCCAAACCCCTACAAATACCTACAAAAAATGGCTCTAAACAAATTCTAGAGCAGCAAAACCCACAAAAAGACAGAGGGAAATAAATTTCCAGCGCAAAACAATCTGGATGATTGATAGGAAAGGTCTGTTGTGCCAGATGTGAGAGAAGTGCAGTTCAGCATGGGCCTCACAGGCAAAGAGCAGGCCTCAGTGAACCTGGAGCAGACCTCAGGGTACTGAATCATGGGAAGCTATAGCACTTTCCAGACTTCTCAACCCACAAATGCCAAAGACAACTTAGAAGGTCAGTAGGAAAGGTCTCTTGGAGCTAGATGAGAGAGGAGAGAGGTCTGGCTCCAGACCTGGCACAGCCCCAGGGCTGCAGCTGCTTCTGGAGCTGTCAGCCCACAGATGGTGTGGGGATCAAGCAGCTGATCAGAGGGGGACAGCAGAGATCTCTTTGCTGGCCCTGCTTAGATCTGGGTCCAGTCCTGGGTGGCAGTCCCTGGGGTGAAGAGGAATGTTGGCATGGCAGAGCTTGTGGCAACAGTGGAGAGAGAATACTCCTCACAGTTCCAAAGCAGAAAAGAGTGCTTGTGGTCACTCATAGACCAGAGCACAGTCCAGGAAAGGAGTAAACACCTTGTTGTTGATCACACCACCTTGGAAGAACTGAAAATTTACACGTCCCTAGAAGTATCACTGAAAACAGCTGCACAAAACCCCTGAAGTTTGGGACAGCACACCCTCCACACTAGAAGCAGACCCCTACCTTAACAAAGAGTTTAAAGTCAAGTAATTGGCTGGAAACATGAGCAAACAGCATAAAAAAAACTCAGATTATAGAATCTTACTTTGGTGACAAAAAAGATCAAAACATACAACCAGAAGAAGACAACAAAGTTAAAGCTCCTACATTCAAAGCCTCCAAAAAAATATGGATCAGTCTCAGGCCATGGAAGAGCTCAAAAAGGATTTTGAAAAGCAAGTAAAAGAAGTGGAGGAAAAATTGGGAAGAGAAATTAAAATGATGCAAGAAAATCACGAAAAACGAGTCAACAGCTTGTTAAAGTAGGCCCAAAAAAATACTGAAGAAAATAACATCTTAAAAAATTGACTAACCCAAATGGCAAAAGAGGTCCAAAAAGCCAACAGGGAGAAGAATGCCTTAAAAAGCAAAATTAGCCAAATGGAAAAGGAGATCCAAAAGCTCACTAAGGAAAATAATTCCATAACAATTAAAATGGAGCAAATGGAAGCTAATGACTCTATGAGAAATTATAAAATTATAAAACAAAACCAAAAGAATGAAAAAATAGAAGAAAACATGAAAAATCTCATTGGAAAAAAATAACTGACCTGGAAAATAGATCCAGGAGAAATAATTTAAAAATTATTGAAGTACCTGAAAGCCATGATCAAAAAAAGAGCCTAGACATCATCTTTCAAGAAATTATCAAGGAAAACTGCCCTGACATTCTAGAACCAGAGGTTAAAACAGAAATTGGAAGAATCCACTGATCACCTCCTGAGATCCCAAAAGGAAAACTCCTAGGAATATTATATCCAAATTCCAGACTTCCCAGGTCAAGGAGAAAATTTTGCAAGCAGTCAGAAAGAAACAATTCAAGTATTGTGGAAACACAATCAGGATAACACAAGATTTAGCAGCTTCTATATTAGGGGATTGGAGGGCTTGGAATATGATATTCCAGAAGTCAAAGGAGCTAGGATTAAAACCAAGAATCACCTACCCAGCAAAACTGAATATAATCCTTCAGGAGAAAAATGGATATTCAATGAAATAGAGGACTTTCAAGAATTCTTGATGAAAAGACCAAAGCTAAACAGAAAATTTGACTTCCAAATACAAAACTCAAGAGAAGTAAGAAAAGGTAAACAGGGCAGAGAAATCATAAGGGACTTATTAAAGTTGAACTGTTTACATTCCTACATGGAAAAAAAAAATCAGATACAACTGAAATAACTCAACAATCCCAATAGTGAGCTATCAACAAGACTATCAAAAAGGTCAGAGACAAAAATGTCCTATATTTGTCAAAATATTCTAAGTTACATTTTTTGTTGTTGTAACAAAACAAGATGAGTGGCCCATCAATTGGGAAATGGCTTAACAAATTGCGGTATAGGAATGTAATGAATTATTGTATCATAAGAAGCAATAAATACAAGGAATTCAGAGAAACATGGGAAAACTTCAGGCAATGCAAAGTAAGCATAACTAGGCAAATAATATACTCAATTACTAGAATAATACAAATAAAAACAATACTAAAAGGCAGCCAAAAACTCTTGATTAATTGTAATGACTAATTTCCTATCCCTAAGAACTGAAGCTATGCCATACCTGCTTACTCTCAGTAAAGAGGAATGAAGGACAGGGAATATACCATCAGACTTGAGTATGTTGTACAAGAGATAATTTTTCAGGTATAGGTTGTAGTAGATGGTCAGAAAAGCACTTTCCAAATCTTAAATTCTATGAAAGTAGTGTCTTAATCCATATATACATACACACACACACACACACACACACACACACTTGTACAAACACTTTTTATGGTGGCAACCAACAGGAATATTAGGGGATGCCCATCAATTGGGGAATCTGTTAACAAACTATGTTATATGATTAAAACGGAATATTACTAGGCTGTAAGAAATGACAAAATGCACAGTTTCAGAGAAATATGGGAAGACGTGGAGGCATTGAGGAAGCGTGAAGTGAGCAGAACCAGGAAAACAACTTACACTAAAACAACAACAAAGTAAAAATGAACAACTTTGAAAGACTTAGGAACTCTGATCAATGCAATGACCAATCATGACTACAGAGCAGTGATGATGATGAAAAATGCTATAGGTAATAGACTAAATATGCAATATATTTTTGGACATGGTCAATGTAAGGTTTTTGGTTTGACTACTGAATATTTGTTACAAAAGTTTTTTGTTTTTGGTTTTTTTTTTTCCCTCAGTGGGAGAGAGGCATATGGGAGCATGAAAAAATAAATTCTTGTTAATTGAAAAAAAAATGTAATTTAAAAAAAAGAGCTGCCTTAAAATCATTTTCTAACAGTTTCATATAAGTATGATGTGCTCCTAAACCTAAATCAAAAGCCAATCTTCTACTTCTTTTGACAAAGGCAAAAAAGCAAAGGCAGCAAAAGAGAGGCAGAGAAGAAAGAACAAAGTAGTTTGAAAAAAAGAAAGGAAAATGGTAAAAGTATGATTCTGCATCACTAACACAATGGACTACTTCCATGAAAATGCAAGACAATTTGTTCCTGAGTTTTCTCTGTCCTTTCCACAGTATTCTATAAGGACACTTCTTTTTGCTTGCTAATTCACTATCCTCTTCAAGGCAGCTTCAACAGAAAGACAGCAATTTATTAACAATTTCTTTATTTGACCCATATCACTTATTTCCTCACTTAGAACACAAATTTCAGAAGATCTGCTTTCAAAGTAGGTTTATCCTTTGCTTAAGGCAAGAGTGCACTTAGTGTACCACAACTATAATTACAAAAAGATTTAAAATTCACTAAACTTCATTCTGAAATGAACTCTTATCTAATTAAAACTCATTTTTCAAAGAGCCATCATCCAATTTCAGAGGGAATAAGTTAAATTATCAATACCACTAAATTTAATCATATAGATAAAAAGGAAAAGACAAAAGCATACTGGTGGGGCAGCTATGTGGCGCAGTGGGGGGCAGCTAGGTGGCACAGTGAATAGAGCACCGGCCCTGAAGTCAGGAGGACCTGAGTTCAAATCCAGCCTCAGACCAAACGCTTGACATGTACTAGCGGTGTGACCTTGGGCAAGTCACTTAAGCCCGATTGCCTCACCAAAAAAAAAAAAAAAGCATACTGGTATTTCTAATTTAAACTACAAATTAATGAAACATTAATTTTCATAATTACTGCAAACACTCAATAAACCTAAAGCTCAACGAAGATCAAATTCCATATTAAGTTGCTTTAGCTACATAGCCTCTTCCCAAAACAGTGTCATCTCTCTTTTTAATGACTAGCTGTGCCAATTTGTGATACTTTTTGTGACACTGTAATTAGTCTCTTGGCTCTGTATATTATCTATGATAAATACAACCTTTGTTTACATTATAACTTGGTGACATGGTAGTATTCACTGAGGAGTTTCTCTGAAAATCTCATTGGCATACTAGCCAGATTCTGAAATGATTCAACAACAGAATGTGAGCAATACTGTTAATATCTTAAAAGGAACAAAACATACGTCCCTTCTCCTCTTTCCAGGCATAAAGGGGAAATTGCAAACATAAAAATCAGAGATCATGTAGGGTTATGTTCATTTTAAGAATTAGAAAACTGATGCCCAGATAAGTTAAATGATTTGACCAAAGTCACACAAATGAGTTAGTGGCAGAATTGGGATTAGAATCTAGGTCACCTAATTCCTAATGTAATTCTCCATGGATGAGTTTCCAAATCCAGAAAACATCAAGCATTACCTGTAATGTTAAATGCAAATATATTTTCACTTGGTGTTAAAAATGCCAACCTACCTTACTGATTTACATTTTAATTAGGCTGGTCAAATTAATTCCATTAAATGAATTTCATGTTGCATAGAATCTTTGATAACAATGTTATCACTATACTATTTATTCAGTGACAGCAAATCACAATCACAGAACTTCAAAAGTGGAAGGAACTTCAGTGACCATCTAGTCCACATATAAAAAAAGATCCTCACTACAACACAAGAAACAAATGGTCATCCAGACTCTCCTTGAAGACCTCTGATGAGAGGGAACCCACTACCTCCTGGGGTAGCTCATTCTATTTTTGGATAGTTCTAATTGTTAGGATGCTTTTTTCCTGATACCAAATCTTAAAGTAGAGTTGATATCAAGAAAAACTTCATTGTCATATACAAAGTATGAGAGGGAAATCAAAATATGAGACATGATTCCTGACTTCAAGGAGTTCACAATCTACTTGGGAAGACAAGGCATATAACACAGGCACTTTCAGTAATGGTTGTGAATTATAATGAGCCATTAACACTAACTGGTCCAGTCCCTTCTATACCCCTAAAATTTTTTACTACACCAATTAGCTGCCAGTCCTCATGCAAGTCATTTAATTTCATTGAAATTCAGTTTCCTCATCTGTGAAATGGGGCAAACAACACCATTACAATCAACTGGCTTGGACCTTACTGAATAAGGGCAATAACCTGAACACATCTGTCTATATGCTTATTTGATGCCCTGTATGTTAAGGTCAGGCTCTGTGAGTTGTATGACTGTACGATACTTAAAATTAGATATATAAAAAAACAACTGAGAATATAAAGAAAATAACTATAGCAGAGATAGACAACTCACAGCACCCATGCCTACCCATATATTTATTACAGGATTATAGAATTTAGAGCTTAAAGGCAGGTTAGAGATCATTTAGTCCAATTCCTTCCTTTTATAGTTGAGGAACATGAGCCCAGGGAGTGGAAGTAGATTGCTCAGGTAAAGAATTAGCAGAGTACAGATTCAAATGCAGGTCCCTTGCCTCCAGATACTAACCCTGCCTTTGTGTACCTCCATTCACTATATACTCCCCAGTCTCCTGTTTTATTTTTCCCTTCTTTTCTTATTTTTCCTTGAAAAGACAATTCTGAGGCTTGCCAGTGACATGGAATGCTTTCTCAAATGACTGCTCAACTATAACCATTCTCTCTACAGTCACCAACGACCTGTTGATTGCCAATCCTCATCCTCCTTGATCTCTGTGGCATCTAACAATGCTGACCACATACTCCTGGATATTTTCTTCTCTCTAGTTCTTGTAATACTAAATCTCTCTTGGTTCTCTTCCTCCTTGTCTGCCACTCCTGTCTCCTGATCTGGATTATCATCCTTCTCATAGTCCCTAACTTAGGTATATACCCAGGTTCTATCATGGCCCTTATTTTTGCTCTCTATGCCCATTTGGTGACCTCCTTAATTTCCATGGATTTAATTATTGTTTCTATGCACATGCTTCTGAAACTTGAAGCAGCAGCAGCTAGGTGGCATAGTAGATAAAGTTCTGGACCTGAAGTCAGGAAGCCCTGAGCTCAGATTCAGCTTCCGACACTTACTAGTTGCGTGACCCTAGGCAAGACACTTAACCTCTGTTTGCCCCAGTTTCCTCAACTATAAAATGGGGATAAGAGCCTCTACCTTGTAAGGTTGTTGTGAGGATCAAATAAGAATATCTGTAAAAGCACTTTGCACAGTACCTACCTGGCAAATAGCAACTGCTATGTGAATGATTATTCCCCTTAAGATGGAGCTTGTTCAGCCTCTCTCTTAAGTTCTACCTCATATGGTTACTGGACTGCTTACTGGCCATTTTAAATTAGATGTCCCACAGACATGTCAAACTGAAAATGTCTAAAACAAAATTCATTATTTTTTCCCAAAACCCTACCACTTTTCCAAACTTTCCTATTTCTGTCAAGAGTACCACCATCCTTCCAATCGCCCAGGTTCACAACCTTAGTGCCATCCTTAACTTCTCACTCTTACTCACCTCACATATCCAAGCAGTTACTACATTTTGTCAGTTCTACCTCCATAACACCTTTCACGTCTTTTCCCTTCTTTCCATCCACACAGTCACTACTCAGGTTGAGGCTCTCATTACTTCTTGTCTGGACTATGGCAATAATCTCCTTATTGGCCTTCCTATCTCAGGTCTCTCTCCATTGAAATCTATCCACTACAAAGCTGCCAAAGTGACTTACCTTAAAAGATGGTGGAGTAAGAAGTAAGTCACTCTCTCCCTCCCTTATCGTATCTGTGATTAAATATAAGTTCCTCTATTTAGCATTTAAAGTTCTTTGCAACCTGGTCAATCAATCAATCAATCAATCAATCAATCAATAATCATTTATTAAGCACCTTACATGTCAGACACTGTGCCAAATGTTAGGAATACAAATACAATAAATGAAGCAATGCCTACCTGAAGGAGTCATCCTATCTTTCCAGATTTATTGCACACTACTCTCCTCCACAAACTCTAAAATCTAGAACTAGCCAACTTTCTTATCCTCACAGAATACTCTATTTTCCATCTCCATGACTTTATACTGGCTATACCCCATGCCTAGAATACCTCTTCACCTCCATGTCTTAAAATATCTAGTTTCTTTTTATATTTCAAAAACAAAGGGAGAAAAATAACTAAAGAAACATTCACTGTTCATGGGTGGGCTATGACAATATAATAAAAATAATATTACTTAAATTAATTTACATATTTCATGCTATATCAATTGAATTACCTAGAAGAACTAGGTAATTTTAGGACTAGACAAAAAATAAAATTCTTTTAGAAGAAGAAAGGGTCTAGAATTTCAAGGAAAATAATGAAAAAAAAAAAGTATGAACACATGGGCCATAGCATTAACAGACTTATAACCATATTACAAAAGCAATAGTTACCAAAACTGTTTGGTACTGATTAAAAAACTGAAAAATGAATCAGTGGAGTTTAAATTACCAAGTTTCATTATCCAAGAAATAAGTGGTCAAAGAATATGAAAAAAGTTCTCCAACAAACTACAGATTACAGATGATCACATAAAAAATATGTTCTAAAACACTAATACTAAGAAAAATTAAAATTAAACTACATTTAAGTTTCACCTCCTACCAAGTAAATTTGCAAAGATTACAAAAAATAAGAGTAGTCAATGTTAGAATGAATACAAGAACATTAATACACTTCTAGCAGACCTGAGAATTCATCCAACTGCTCTGTTTGTCAATTTGGAATGATTCAACCCAGTGATCTGACTGGGCATATGCTCCAAAGAAGTCAAAGACAGAAAAAACAGTCTAATACACATCAAAATACTCATATTCTTTGTGGTAGCAAAGAACTAGGAAGAAAATAGATACCCACTGAGTGAGGAATAACTAAAAAAAAAAATTATGGCATATGAAAGTAATGAAATAAATAAGAAATGTCAAATATGAGGGATTCACAGAAACATCCAAAGATGTGGGTGAAATGGTATGAAGTAACATAATCAGAATGAAGAGAAAAATATACATAGTAACTATAATATTGAAAATGAAAAGGTCAAATTGAATAATAAAAACAAATAAAGGTTCCATAGAACAGAAATCATACATTTCTCACCTCACAAGAGAGGGAAAGGATTATAGGACAAAATATTGTAAACATATATACTGTTAGATATTATCACTATAACAGTTATTTTTGCTAAATAACAAGGAATAGTTCAATTGTGGTGAAATGACTGTGATAGACAAAATAAAACATACTTTTAAGTAATATATTTTAAAAATAAAAACATATCTTCTTAACACCAATATTTGTCCAGTGACATTAAATGCCAATGAGTCATACAATACTACAGTTTATGAAACACTGAGAAAGAGGCACATGGTTGGTACAAGCAGGCTGCAACATAAGTAGAAATGTAGAATTATGCAGAGGAAAAGGTATGAAGAATATCATCAAAAAACAATAAAATTGGAGGGAAAAGAGAACACAAATCACATAATAAGAGCAAAAAACAACCATAGAGAGTCCTCATGTTCCAATATTTTAACATTGACTAAAAACCTATGAAAGGCTATGAACATATGTTTTGTTTTTTTCCAATAAGGATCTCCAGTTTGTCTCCCCTTGATCACCAGCTAATTAACAGAAAAACATTTACATTTTATACATACCATCAATGATAGACATGTTTTTTGTTGGTGAAGATAAAAAGGCTTTAGAACCCCGGCTTCTAACAGACGTCTCCTGAGTGCTTCCTGTAAGAAAAAGCACAGTTAATATTCAGTACTCCACGCTTCTTAGGTTGTCTAGTTGTGAAATAGTAAAATAAGGTTCAGACAAAAGTACAGAGAAGAGAAAGGAAATGTCACTTGTACAGAAAAGCACAAAGGCCATATTATGTAGTATGGGAAGCTGTTGCTATTATTGAGGCATTTCAGTTGTGTCTGACTCTTCATGACCCCATGTGGGGTTTTCTTGGCAAAGATTTTAGAGCAGTTTGCCATTTCCTTCTCCAGCTCATTTTACAGATGAGGAAACTGAGGCAAACAGGGTTAAGTGACTTGCCCAGGGTCACACAGCTAGTAAGTGTCTAAGGCCAGATTTGAACTCAGGTCCTCCTGACTTTAGGCCTGGCACTCGATCCACCGTGCCATACAGCTGCCCCACTGCTTCCAAACTGCCCCATTATTGCTGAGGGCATCACTATCCTGCTAGTCTCTCAGGCCCACAATCTCAGTGTCATCCACCACTCCTTACTCTCAGTCACCCCGACTATCCCATCCATTGCCAGATGTTGTTGTTCATACCTTTACAATGTCTTTCAAATGCATCCCCTTCTTTCCACTCACACAGCCTAGTTCAGGCTTTTATTACCTTTCATCATCTCCCCCATACGCAATCTTTTGCTAAGTCCTGTTGATTTTACTTTTAAAACATCCTTTGCATTTTCTCACTTCTCTCCTCTGACACTGCCACAACCTTGGTGCAAGCCCTTATCACCTCATGTTGCACAACTGCAGTAACCTGCTATTTGGTCTCCCTCCTTCAAATCTCTCCCCACTCCATTCCATCTTTCAGGTAACTGTCAAATTAACCTGCCCAAAGTACAAATCTGATCATGTCAAGCCCCAGAGATTAGGACTGGATAAGTAGTCAATAAACTCCAATGACTCCCTTTTACCTGCAAGATCAAATATAAAATCCTGTTTGGCATTCAAAGTCTTTTACAACTTGACCCCCTCATACATTTCCAGTTTTCCTACCTCTTACTACTATACTTTGTGATCCAGTGACACTGGCCTCCTTGCTTTTTGTCACAGAAGACATGCCATCTTCAAATTGCACATTTTTGCTGGCTGTTCCTCAAGTTCTCTCCCCTGTTCATCTTCACCTCCCGGCTTTTCTATCTTCTTTCAAGTCCCAACTAAAATCCCATCTTCTATGAAAAGCCCTTTCTGATGTCCCTTAATGCTAATGTCTTCCTTCTACTGATTATCTCCAATTTGTTCTGTATATATTTTATTTATACATAGTGGTTTGCATGTAATCTATCCTATTAGACTGTGGGCTCCTTAAGGGCAGGGACTGTCTCTTGCTTTTCTTTGTATCCCCATTGCTTAGTACCATGCCTTGCATATAGGTGCTTAATAAATCCTAACTGACCAACTGCCTCAAGACAGTGAGTTCCACCTCACTGAAAGTTGAACAAAGATTGTATAACCATTTCTTAGGTGAGTATGGACTTTTTTTTTTCAGGCATGGGCTGAACTTAATGGCTTCTGAGGTCCCTTTCAATGCTGAGGTTCTATGAATAGAAGAAATGCTAAGTTTTTTGGTTTGAGGTGTTTTTTTTTCCCTCTCAATAGTAAGGAGATATGGAAATCAGGAAATAAAATTTTATTTGATTATACTTTGTACATATGTTTCACTCTCAGAGTAAAAAGAAAAAAATCTATGGTAGTCTAATTATCTTGAGTTCTCCTTTTCCATGCTAAAGCCCATCATATTTTCTTTCACAATTCATATTAGCTTCATTATTATCAAATATATAGTGTATTTAATAACAGAGGGTTGGATTCAGTGAGCTAAACAATGGCGTCATTTTTTTGTTTTAAAAAATTGAAAAAAAAAAGAAAAAAAAAAAGAAAAAAAAATTGAAAGGTATCTCTCCCAAAACTGTTTTCATACATAATTAATAAGTGTAGGTTTTCATGAGTTATTTTCTCCTCTCCAACTCTTGCCCTTGTAATAGGGGACCTTGATATTCTCTTGGATCCTCTTAAACTCTCTAATCACTCAATTTCTCAGTCTCCTTAAATCTATGACCTATTCCCGCATTCCACCTCACTTATACATAGGAATGGTAACAAATTAGAATTTCACCATTACCCACAAGTGTTCTACTTCCCTATCTGACTATAACCTCCAATTATTTCACTACTTCCTGTGTTCCATCACTTCTACCCCTATTCTTTGCCTTTACTGAGACCTCAATTCCCCCATCCCTCAGTACTTTCTGAGGCCATTTGTCTGTTCTGACTTCATTTTCCTCCTTCTCTAATTTCAATGTAATAGTTTGCTATTTCAACTCACTTTGTTCTCTGCTCTCAAACCACTTATTCCTTTTTTCTATTATCATTCCTCTCTTGCCAAACCTCAGTCTTGGAAGACTCCTCCTTAGCTCCTGCTGAACACAGCTGGAAGAAGTTACACAACCATGAAGAATGGGCACATTATCTAACTTCAACTGGCCCTCCATGTAGCAAAACAGTCCTTTTATTTCCCTTAATTGATAATCTAACTGACTCCTGACAGAAGCAAAATCAAAACCTTTTCTTCCCTCCTCAAGTCTGTCACACTTCTTCTTACCTTCCCTCTCTCAATTGAGGATTTGCCTCTTCACACTGAGAAAACTGAGGCAAGCCAACATGGGCTCTCTCTTCCCCCATTCTTTTCATTTCAATACCACTGGACATTAGCTCCTGTTCTTTCCCTCATTCAAATCAAATTATCAAATGAGATAATACTTGTAAAAAAAATAAAACATAATAAAAATGCTTAGCACAGTTCCTGGCACATAGTAAGTGCTATTTAAATGCTTATTCCACCCCCTTCTTTTCCTTCCCTTTTCTCAGAAAATAAGGTGGCTTTTCTCCTAGCCAAAGCCAACCACTCTATTTGTACACTTCATTCCATTCCAGCTCCTTTAAACAAGCCCAAGCCTCTACCATTTGTAAAAACCTTTACTATTATCCCCTCAAGCTACTGACCCATATCTTCTAGCTTTCTCAGCCAAACACCTTGAAAAAACTGCCTATACTTGTCTCTACTTCCTAATTATGATAGTAATAGCTAGTTTTATAAAGTGCTTTAAGATTTTCAAAGTGCTTTAACAATATGTTTTCTGATCCTCACAACAACCCTTTGGGGAAGATGTTATTATTATCCCTGTTTTATAAATGAGGAAACTGAGGATGAGAGAGTAAATGACTTGCTCACAGCTACACAGCTAGAAAGTGTCTCTGTAGGATTTAGAATCAAGTCTCTCTGAATCCAGGTCCAGCACTCTATCCACTGAACCACCTACTAGCCTCACTGATACATCCTTTCCTCACTCACTCGGTAACCCTTTGCAATCTAGCTTCCGACCTCATCACACAACTGAAACTGCTCTTCAAAGTTACCAATGATCTCTCAATTGCCAAGTCTGATGGTTTTTTAATCCATCTTGACCTATCTGCATTTGAGATACTGTTCGCCCCCCCCCCCCCAAACTCACTCCTGACTCTTGGTTTTTCATTTTAGTCTATGAGCAAGCCCTTATTAATTAAAATATCCCTTCATAAAAGGTCTTTTGCTTTTCTGTATGATTCTTTTGTGAAACTTCTTCTGTATCCTGTAAATACTGTCAAAGGTTCAACAAATTTGAAAAGAACTTTGTAAAAGATTTTATGTTAATAATAAAGTTCTGAACTCAACTTTATCTATTGTAATAATGTACTATATTCCCCACTTTGTCAACAACCACTACCTACCTTGTGCAGAAAAATTATACAAAGGACTAACCTCTTCCTCTGCGAGCGCCCCCTCTTGCTGCTGAATTCTGCCCTCTTCCACCTCTTCGACCTCTCCCTCGGCCTCTTCCTTTGTTGGATGTGGCTGAGATGCTGTCATCTGAATCATTGGCCATTTGTTCTGCCATATCTATGCTTGCAAGGTCATCAACACTAAATTCTGAAGATAAGTCTTCTGACTGGGCTCTGTGGGCTCTGGCCCTACTCATTGCCTTTGAGAAATGACATAAAGCAGTTACTACTATTCACCATAAAATCCAACAACCTGAAAATACGTAGTTGAAATGCACTGGGCTAGGTAGGTAATTACACTACCTACAATAAAATTTTAAGCCAAATATTATTTTTTTGTTCCATACTACCAAGTCAGAAAGAAAAAAAAACAGAGTCAATTTCTTTAATTAGTCTGCTCAATTTTACCTTTGGTTTTCAGCCTTTTCATAAAATTCACCAGAAAAAAAATATTTCTAGAAGAAGTAATTCCAATGCTAGGAAATGCATGCTTATATAATTAGGTAAACAATGCATATTTCAGTCATTTTAAAAATATGAAAAAAATCATCAGCATTTATTACACACCTGTTATACGTCAGGCACGGTGCTAAGCCCTCTGGACATAAAGAAAGGCACCTGATCTCAAAGGGTTGATGTTCTAATGGGGGAGACAACATACAAACAACTAGCTGCAAGCAAGATATATATAGGATAACTTGGAGCAGTCTCAAAGGGAAGGCACTAAAACTAAGAAGGAATACTAGGAAAGGATTCAGAAGGTGGAACTTTAACTGAAACTTGCAAGCCAAGGAAACTAGGGGGCAAAACTGAGTAGAAAGAACATTCCAAGCATGTGGGAAAGCCAGTGGAAAAAACTGAGAGTTGGGATGTAGAACAGTGAGGAGACACAAACACAGAAGAAAACAATAACTTGAAAACATCTACACAAGCAAAGTCTCAAAAGAAAATACTGTAAAAGTTAAAAAGAGCTAAAAAATTATTTTAAAAATAAATGAGACAGGAAAATATGAGAAAAGAAGCAAGACCTAGGGAATAAAGATTTAAAAAGAGGTACAAAACTCTATGGAAGAAAACAACTCCTTTAAAAATAGAACTGGCCAAATGGAAACCGAGATGGCAGAGCAGAGGAAGCACTTGGCTGAGTTCTCCCAACATTTCCTCCAAACAACTTTAAAATAATGCCTCAGATTGAATTCTGGTATGGCAAAGCCAACAAATAGTCAGTAAGACATTCTTCCAGCCCAAGACAACTTAGGAAGTCAGAGAGATCTGTGACACAGAGATGGCAAATGGCCTGAAGCTTATGTGTTTGAAACACCAGTGGTGGGACCAGGAGATGGTGACAGAAGCAATAGCAGCTTTGGGACCTCTCAAGCAAGAGATAGTAGAAGGGACCTGGCAACTGTTCAGGAAGAGATTACAGGGTATCACTGTGCTAGCAAAAAACTCAAGACCAGATGCTATTTGGCAACTTCACTGCCTGTACCCACTTCTGAGTCATAGCTCAAGGGCAGAAAGGAGCACTTTCAGTCAAGAGGGAGAGGGAGCCCTGAAGGGCAACTCTTTGGCAACTCCATTACTTATACCCACCTCTGGGTAACAGTTCAAGGGCAGGAGAGGAGCACTTTTGGTGAAGATGGAGGAGAAGCCCTCAGGAGCATTATCATTTTCAGCCCCAAAGGATCAGGGATCCTGACGAATGGTACCATTTCTGGACCTAAGGTAAGAGGGGCCTTGAGGAGCAATATTGATGGTAATCCCAAGGGATGAGAGGTCCTTTATGAGTAAGGACTAGAGTGCAGACAAAGAGAGCAATGATGACACCTCTGCCCAGGCCACATCACTCTGAAAGCACAAAAAATTTCCAAAATTCCAGAACTCTTTCTGAAAACAACAGTGCAAAAAAGCCTGAAGCTTGAGAAAGAATCTCCCCAAATTGAAAACAGAGCCCAATATTAACATAAAGTTCCAAACCAGGAAGTAAGGCAGAGAAATGAGCAAATAACAAAAAAAGACCTGACCATTTCTTGAAATATGTCTAGGCTTTTTCTTTGATCATAACTTTCAAGGAATCCAGTAATTCTTAAATTACCTCTCCTCTATCTATTTCCCAGGTCAGTTTTCTGATGAGATATTTCACATTTTCTTCTATATTTTCAGTCTTTTGACTTTGTTTTATTGTTTCTTGATATCTTGAGTAGTAATTAGGTCCTAGTAGTCCAATTCTAATTTTTAAGGAATTATTTTCTTCAGTGAGTTTTTGTACATCTTTTTTTCATTTGGTCAATAATTTTTTCATCAATGAATTTTTGTACCTCTTTTTCCATTTGGTCAAATCTGTTATTTTCTTCAGTATTTTTTGTGCCTCCTTGACCAAGATGTTAATTGTCTTTTCATAATTTCTTCCTCTGCTTTCATTTTGTTACCTAATTTTCCCTCTACCATTCTTATACGTTTTTGAAAATCACTTTTTCTGTGTGACCTCGGGCAAGTCACTTAACTTTGACTGCCTCAGCAAAAAAAAAAAAAATCACTTTTTAAGCACTTCTGGGAATTCTTATTGGGCTTGTATCCAATTCACATTTTTCTTTGAGGCCCTGCTTGTAGCTGTTTTGACTTAATTGTCTTCTGAGTTTGTGTCTTGATCTTTCCTGTCACTATAGCAGCTTTTTTGGTAAGGTTCTTTTTATTGTTATTCTTTGCTCATTTTTCCCCTCTACTTCTTGATTTAGAACTTTATGTTAATGTTGGGCTCTGTTCCCAGTGTGGAAATTTTGTCAGGGGGTGGAGGGGTGGGGAGGCGGGGATCAAACTTCAGGTTGTTTTGTACTGCTGTTTTCAGAAGTAGTTCTGAGAGTTGGAAGTTTTCAGTGCTTCCAAAGTGGTGTGATCTGGGTAGAGGTGCGGGCATTGCTCTCTTTGTCCACACTCTGGTCCCTACCCAGAAAGAGTCCCAGATCCTTTGGGGTTGCCATTGATACTGCTCCTCAGTGCCTCTCTTCCCTTTTGAAAAAAATTGAAAAAAATCCATATAGAAGTAGTCCTACAATTCCTTTTATAACATAAATATGGTGCTGATATCTAAACCAGGAAGACTGAAAACTAAGGAAAACAATTATAAACCTATTTCCCTAATGAATATTGATGCAAATTTTTAAAATGAAATACTAGCAGAGAGATTACAGCAATATACCACAAAGATACGCTGTGACCAGGTGGAATTTATACCAGGAATGCAGAGCTGGTTCAATATTAGGGAAACTATAAGCATAATTGACAATATCAATAACAAAAACAAAAATCATATGATTATAGTAATCGTTTCAGAAAAGGCCTCTGACAAAATATAATACCCACTCCTATTAAAAACACTAGAAAGCATTAGAATCAATGGAACCTTACTTAAAATAAGTAATATCTATCTAAAAATCAAGAACAAGCATTATCTGTAATAGAGATAAACTTAAAGCCTTCCCAATAAGATCAGGAGTGAAGCAAAGATGTCCATCATTACCATTATTATTCAATATTGTACTAGAGATGCTAGCTATAGCAATAAGGGAAGAAAAAAGAAATTGAAGGAATTAGAATAGGCAATAAGGAAACAAAACTATCACTCTTTGCAGATGATATGGTATACTTAGAGAATCAACTAAAAAACTAGCTGAAACAATTAACAACTTCAGCAAAGTTGCAGGATATAAAATAAACCCACATAAATCACTGGCATTTCTATATACTACCAATAAAACCCAAGAGCAAGAGGTAGAAAGAGAAATTTCATTTAAAATAACTGCCTTCAAAAGGAAATACTTGGGAGTCTACCTGCCAAGAAAAACCCAGAGATTGTATAAACACAATTACAAAACACTTTTTACACAAATAAAGACAGATCTAAACAACCAGAGAAATGTAATTGCCCATGGTTAGGTCTAGCCAATATAATGAAAATGACAATTTTACCTAAGTTAATTTACTTATTCAGTGCCATACCAATCAAATTACCAAAAATTATTTTATAGAGCTAGGAAAAATAATAACAAAATTCATCTGGAAAGTCAAAAGGTCAAGAACCAAAGGAATCAATAAAAAAAAGTGTTAAAAGTGGACTAACAGTTCCAGATTTCAAACTATACAAAGCAATGATCACCAGAACAATTTGGTACTGGTTAAAAAATAGAGTGGTAGATCAGTGAAACAGCTTAGGTATGCAATATACAGCAGCAAATGACCATAGTAATCTAGTGTTTGATAAACCCAAAGATCCAAGTTTTTGGGGTAAAAATGAACATTTGACAGAAATTTCCAGGAAAACTGGAATGCAAATTGGCAGAAACTAGGCACAGACCAACATCTCACAACATATGCCAAGACAACATCAAAATGGATAAATCATTTAGACATAAAGGATGATATCTCAGAAGTAAATTGGGGGAGCATGGAAAAACGTACCTGTCAGATCTAGGGGTAAGGGAAGAGTTTATGACCAAAGAAGAACTAGAGGACATTACAGGAAGTAAAACAGATAATTTCAACAACAAAAAATTAAAAGGTTTTTGCACAAACAAAATTAATGCAGCCAAAATCAGAAGGAAAACAGGAAAATGGAAAAAAAATTTGCATCATGTTTCTCTGATAAAGGCCTCATTTCTCAAACATGTAGGGAACTGAGCCAAATTTATAAAAATAAGAGCCATTCCCCAGTTGACAAATGATCAAAGGATATCAACAGGCAGTTTTCAGAAGAAATCAAAACTATCAATCTCAATCATCACATGAAAAAATGTTCTAAATCACTACTGATTAAAGAAATACAAATTAAAACAACTCTGAGTTACTCACACCTATCAGATTTGGTTAACGTGACAGAAAAGGAAAATGACAAATGTGGGAGGAGATGTAGAAAAATTGGGATACTAATGCACTATTGGTGGAGTTGTAAAGTAGCCTAACCATACTGGAGAACAACTTGGAACTATGCCCAAAGGACTATAAAACTGTGTATACCTGTTGACCTGGCAATACCACTACTAGGTCAGTATCCCAAAGAGATCAAAGAAAAGGGGAAAGGACCTATTTGGACAGAAATATTTATAGCAGCTCTTTTTCTGGTGGCAAAACTGGAAATAAAGGGGATGTCCACCAATTGCAGAATGGCTGAATAAGTTGTAGTATTATGGTTGTGATGGAATACTATTGTGCCACAAGAAATGATAGACAGGATGATTTTAGTAAAACTTGGGAAGACTTATATGAATTCATGCAAAGTGAAGTGAGCAAAACCAGGAAAACAATGTACACAGTAACAGCAGTTGTGTAAGGGTGATCAACTGTAAAAGACTTAGCTACTCAGGGGCAGCTACGTGGCACAATGGATAGAGTACCACCCTGGAGTCAGGAGGACCTGAGTTCAAATCTGGCTCAGACACATAACACTCACTAGCTGTGTGACCGTGGGCAAATCACTTAACCCCAATTGCCTCAAAAAAAAAAAAAAAAGACTTAGCTATTCTGATCAAGACAATGGATTCATGATAAAAAATGCTATCCACCTCCAGGGAGAGAACTGATGAACTCTGAATGCAGATTAAAGCATACTTTTATTTACTGTCTTTATTGTTATTATTTTGTTTGAGTTCTCTTTTGCAACACGGCTAATATGAAAATATGTTTGGCATGACTTCACATGTACAATCAAAATCAAAGTGCTTGCCCTCTCAAGGAGGGGAAAGAAGTGAAAGAAAGGGAGAGAACTTGAAACACAAAAATTTTTTAAATGATTGTTAAAATTTTTTACATATAACTGGGAAATATTCCATGAAGTAAATAAAAAATTTTTTTTAAAATGAAATAACCAAATGGAAACTAATAAGACAGCAATAAATAATAAAATGAAATAAAAAATCTGAAAAAATAGAAGAAAATGTGAAAAGATCTTATAGGAAAAACAATTGACTTGTAAAGCAAATCAAGGAGAAATTTAAGAATCATTGAACTACTGAAAAACATGAGGGGGAAAAAAGCCTACATAATACATTTCAAGAAATCTTAAAAGAAAACTGCCCAGATCTCTTAGAACCAAAGAGCAAAGTAGAAATTGAAAGAACTCACTGGTCATCTTCTGAAAGAAACCCCAAAGTGAAAACTCCCAGGAATATCATAGCCAAAATCTAAAGCTTCCAGGTCAAAGAAAATATACTGTAAGCAGTCAGAAAGAAAGAAGTCAAGTACTAAGGCACCACAGACAATATCACATGATTTAGCAGCTGATACTATGAAGGAGCAAAGAACGTGGAACACAGTATTTCAGAAAGCATAGGAAATGGGCTTATAATCAAGAGTAACAAACAGGAAAATTAAGTATAATGCCACAGGTGTGAAAAATGAACCTTTAGAGGGCCTTCCATGCATTTATGATTAAAATACCAGAGCTATAGAAAAACTCTGAAGTTCAAGAATGGGAATGAAGAGCAACATAAAAAAAGTAAACATGAATAACCAATGATAAAGGAGTAAACAAGGGAGGGAAAGGAAAATTAGGAAAATTCTTTCGCATCATCCGAGCACACAAGTAGACATGTATACAAACAAGGAGGAGGGGGAATTAGAGGAAGGGAAAATTAAGGGAAAGATTGGTCAGTCAGTCTGTAAATAAACGTTTATTAAAAGCCAACGATATGCCAGGCACTGTGCTAAGCACTAGGGATACAAATAGAAGAAAGACAGTCCCTGTTCTCAAGGACCTTACAATTTAATAGGGAAAGACAACACACAAAAAGAAGCTGAAAAGTAGGGGAAAGGGGTTGGAAGGAGAAGTATGGGGCATGGTACAGAAGTTAGAGAAATCCCAAAGTCATACAGCCAGGTAGGAAGATAGGAAGAGATGTTTTAAATTGAGCTCTCTCCTTAAATTGAAGCAAAGCAAATTCTAAGGATGTACAAAAATATTTACAGCTTTTTGAGGTATCAAAGCATAGGAATCTGAGAAAGTACCCATAATTGGGGAGATGAATGAACAAGTTTTGGTATATAAATATTACAGAATATTAATGTGCTGAACTCTTATCAGTGTAATGACCAACTAGGATTCTAAAGGACTAAATATAAAACATGCTACCCACCTTCTGATAAAGAAGTAAAGGGCTCAGCATGCAAAATTAGACAAATTTGTAGAAATTTGTTTTGAATGACTATACATGTTTGTAATGGATTTTGTTTTTCTTGTGCTCTCAATTGGGGGAGGGGGAGTGAGAAGATGGATCTTGGTTGATTAAAAATTTTTTTTAATAAAAATTAATAACAAAAGATAAAAGAAAATAAATAAAAACAAGTACACTGAACAAAACAATTCATATTCACAATATGCTTACATTCTAATGGAGAAACAAGTATATATAAAATATATACAGCATAAAGTTAATAAATACAATTATATAAAAAATAAAGAAAGAAAGCCCAAGGGGAAAAGTACTAGCAATTGTGGGGATCAGTAGGGTTTTTATGCAGAAGATCAAGCTTGAGCTATTTCTTAAAGGAAGAGAGGTACTCTGAGAGGCAGACATAGGACGGTTCATTCCAGACAATGGGGAGGGGGAAGGGCATGGTCAGTGCAAACCCACAGAGATAAGAAATACAGTGTTAGGAATAAAGAACAAAGAGAAGGCCAGTTTGGCTGGATCATAGCCTCAGAAGATTGCAAAATCAATGTGGTGAGAATGAAGCATTAATTTGGAGTCAGCTTTCCCATTCTCTTTACCCTGGTCCTAGATTAAATCTTTGCTGTAATTTTGGCAATACTGGCAATTTCTAAAAGATTCAAGTCTGTTTTCACAAAGACATCTAATAATGGTATTATTCCTTAAAATGAAATCAAATTAGATAACGTACAAGTGTTTTGCAAACCTCAAAGTCTATATAAACATTAACTACTATTACTATCTTTTTGTTCTCAATAGAGTTCAGATACAAACGTCCTAAGAAAAGTCACCATGCTGTTCTTTTATATTTGTATTCTTTGGATTATTACAGCTGGATAAAATAAATAATTTTTGCAAAAGAATAAAAATATTGGGATTTAAGATCATCTTATGAAGACTCATTTCTTCTGCTAAATCTTTATATTTTAAAAGCATTTTGTCCTATGTAGCTTGGATATGATAAACAGGAATGGCAACATTGATTTTAAACATTGCTCTTAAATTTTTATGGATCAATGTTATGTTTGAGCAAAACTGTGGGCAACAATTGTCTGCGATAATGGTTCAGTTTCAATAGCTATGTTTTTTTCTGTTTATCAAATACTAGTCTACTAGGTTCCTTTGCCTCTATATGCAATCTATTTCACTAATGCATATTTCCAATAACAAATTGTTTTGAGAATTACTGCTTTGTAGTATTGTTTGAGATCAAGTACTGCTAGACACTCTTCATTTTGACTTTTAAAAATTATTCCCTTTGAGATTACTACTTCTTCAATTGTTTCTGACATCATTTCAGTGGTAATAAAAACAAATGTTTTACATAAAAAACACTTTCCATATGGACATAAAATACTTTAGCATTCTCCCTATACTAAATTTTATTTTCTATTTTTGAAGTACCTGAATAAGCCATGACTACAGAACTAAGTCAGAAACTCTGTGATAATAAAAACAATATAAGTACTATAGTACTTTAAGGGTCCCTTGTTCAATAATTACTGCATTGATAGAGTTGCTCTTTATATTTTGGGCCCCTTTTGATAGCCCCTTTTTATACTGCAACCAATATAATGTCATTTTATAATCATGTACAGATATTTTTAGTGATATAAGCTGTGAGTATCTTGTATTAAAGTACACACATGTAATTAGCCTAAATTGTAGGGGGTCACTATTCTTATTATTTCTTTTTATTACTACATTACTATAATTATTACTGTTGTTCTATAAATTTATTTCTTATTACTCATTTATTCTTATTCTTTTCTTAATAGTTACGTGATGCCTTCAACTAAGAAAGATGAAATCAGGCTTGCATTTGAGTGAAGTTTATAAACTGTTTTTCTAATAATTTATGTATTATGTGCTACTATGAAGCATTTGATTTACTAATTATATCTTATGTAAACACTACTCTCTAATATTGCAGAGAAACCAGTTTCAGTCACATCCTTTGACACAGGTGTTCTGTTGTACATCAATTATGTACAAGTTATCTGTCTTTAACATGCTCCACCTTGCATTTTTGTTACATTGAACTTCTTGTGAAAAATGTGGCATTGAAGAGAAGGATCAGTGAGAATAGACTAACTGCATCCTCCTTCTTCTGGGCTTCTCTGATTTTGCTCTCAAGCTTCTTCAATATTTTTTTATTGATGCTGAATTATTTGTTTTGTGTCTATTTTGTTCTAAAGAATGTACAAATTCTAAGATGCTTGGGGGCAGAGGATAATGATTAATCTGGCCTTTTTTTCTGACCTAGATTAAATACTGGATATCTGGCATATATTATTTTATTAGTCAGGTATCCAAAAAGACTATATAACCCTAAGATCCAACTCAAACTAAATAAGGACTTAAAAGAGGTATTCTTAGTCCACAGAACTTTTGGTCCATGGATAGATTTTAGAGGGTTTGCGAACTTAGATGGAAAAGATATATATCTTCATTTTCATTGAACTCTAATTAAATGTAGCATTTCTTTTAATTATGAATGTAGGCAACAAACTACAATGATATTAAGTTACACTTGACTGCCAAAAGTATTCATGACAAAAAAAAGTTAAAAGAGGCTGGGAGCTCCAAGTATTAAATAAACCATGCCAGGTTACTTATAAAACTAATTCTGAGGGGCAGCTAGGTGGCACAGTGGATAAAGCACCAACCCTGAAGTCAAGAGGACCTGAGTTCAAATCCAGTATCAGACCAAACATTTGTCACTTACTAGCTGTGTGACCCGGGGCAAGTCACTTAATCCCAAATGCCAAAAAAAAAAAAAAACCAACAACAACCAAAAAAAACTTATTCTGGACTTGAGTGAAGCTTTCTAAAGAGATCTAGTCAAAGGCTGAGTTCCTTGGACTGAAACACAGGAAGAAAGCCCTTAAAGTCTGATTTTTGATTCAAGCTTTATTAACAGGATAAGTAAAACCAGGAAGGCAAGACAAAGTCAGTAAAATAGAACAGCTGCAGCCCATATACCCACTCAGTCAAATAAAACAGCATCTCTGCACTCTCTCCTGCCTCATAACATTAGAAATTATCTATTCTGGTTTAACTGATAAACTGATAGACTATTTATTTTATTTAAACAATTGATTTAAATTATTTTTTACATTAAAGTAAAATGATTCAATTGAAGGTACAAGCTAAATGTTCATTAAATACTTACCTCTCGAACTTCCTCCTCCTCCTCAGTAGTATTCTTTTTTCTGCTCTCTCTGAAATGACGTACCTATATTAAATTATACAGATGTTAGGTAATGTAATTATTCATCAGCAAAAAGTATAATTTGTGCATAAAATAAAATGATTAGTCACAAGTTCTTTATGGAATGCTTTAAAATATAACATATTACTTGATCAATTTAAATATGGATGCTCCTTAGAACAAAATACACATATCCTTAAAATATTGTTCATAAAATTAAGTACACTTTCCCATTAGCTCACATGAAAATGTCACTATATGTTTCTAGGGGAAAGGATTTGACTTCAAGCAAAATAATACTGCTTGTTGTCAAAATGTCCTTGTTTCTTAAAAGCACGAATAAGTCAGTAAGCCATTGAGAAAAATCCACTATTGCTTTTTTAATCACTACAGAGGGATACTTCACCATACAAACTCAAAGGAAGTCAAAGAAATGATCTCTTAAGGAGATTAAAATGGGACTAGCTGGAGCAGCTAGGGGCGCAGCGAATAGACCACTGGCCCTAGAGTCAGGAGGACCTGAGTTCAAATCCTGCCTCAGATATATAACATTCACTAGCCATGTAACTCTGGGCAAGTCACTTAACCCCAATCGCTTCACCCAAAAAAAAAAAAAAATGGGGCTGGATATATATATATAAAAAAAAATAGAGGTAATAAGACACAACCTGGCACCATTCTGTATGTTATGAAGTAACAAATAAGAAGTCAGAAAAAAGGAAAGAGATGAGCAATGAGTAGGTTTTGAATTGTAAAGAAATATTTCATGAGGAGTTATGAGTTAAAAATAGGAAAGATCTGGAGATGCATAGAAGCATTCTAAAGCAGGAGAGCACCATAGCAATTGGCACAGTGTATATGGAAGATAATAAAAGAGACTGGTCTAACTATAACAGGGGAATCTCTTGGGAAGTGATGGGAAAAAAGCTGAACAGGAAGGATGCGTGTTAGACTAAGAAGGACCTTGAAATCCAAACAGGAGAGTTGGAACTTGATATAGTAGACAATGGGAAAAACCTGCAGACTCCTGAGCAATTAAGTTTCCTCATTTGTAAAATTAGGAGTTGGAAAGTGGCAGTGTAGTACAATGGAAAAGGCACTCAATCTGGAGTCCCAGAATCTCGGTTCAGACCCTGGTCCTGTCTCTTAGAACTCATATGACCTGGGCCAAGTCCCTTCATCTCTTTGGGGCTTGGGTCCTCACCTGTAAAAAGAGAGGGCTAAAATAGGTAATTTGAAATGTCCTTTTCAACTCCTATGATATCTATGATTAGGCAGCATGAGGAGACATCAGACAGCAGAAAACAGATGATGCCTGAGAAATCTAGAGGTTATTAAATCACTTACCTAAAGCCATAGTGCCAGCTAATGACAGAGCCAGAACTCAAATGCAAGGGTCTCAATTTTTAGTCCCTTGCCCTTTTCACTATACTACACCATCTTATATCCCCTACTGTTTTACTAAATGTGTCACAACTGGCAAAGATATGATCAATGCCTAAAGAAATAAGGTGCCTGCACAACATGCCACAGCATCAGCCCTGCCACCAGTCCACTGGGGGACATTGCCATTGTGCAATGGCCCTCCTGAAGCCTTGACCAGGAGGAACTGAAAAAACAACAGCTCCTTGAGAGCAGACACTGTGAGGGACTCCTGGGGATCTCTAGAGACTTCAACCATACAGGTCCCACAGTCTGGGAGCTCTCCACAAGAGACAGTTCACTGATCCTTTCCTTCTGTCTATATCCTTTCTGCCTCCTTTTTTCCCCATCCTTTTCCTCCCTTCCCTTCAAATCTTTTTCCACCTTTGTTTTCCCATTCTTTTTCCCTTTTCTCTTTTTCTTCTCCTCAAACCTACATTTTGCTAAAAGGACCAGAAACTTCCCCTTCTTGGTAAGGCTGTGATACATTAGGGTCACACTGTCTGGTGGGCCAAAGTACAATAAGTGGGGCCCAAAAAAAATTCCTTACTAACCTCTTCATCAATTTTATCTTCAGCTGCATCAATGTGGCGTTCTTTAAGAAATCTCTGTGTTTTTTCCAACTGATATTTCACCAGTTCCTCTATGGCATCCTTCTCTTCTTTATCCACAAACTCTTGCACTGCTTCACCCATTCCCCGCTCTGTTAGAAGGGAAAGTTGCAGTTTCTGTAGAGGTAAAAAAAAGTCATTATGGAAGGGGGAAAAAAATCTATTTGAACAAAATAGGAATAATCACAATTGATAAGAATTGCAAAATAATACTGGGGGATCAAGGGGAGACATGAATTATTTGGGGGAATGACTTCATAAACAGAGTACTCTTCTAGGACCTGGATTATTTCCTCTCTCTCCACCAGTTTCTTCTCATCTACTTATAAATAAGCTGTAAAAAAGTCTTCTAACATCAACCAATTACCACCCCATCTCTCCTCTTCTTCAATATCAAATTAGAATTGTTCACACCTGATGCCTCCATATCCTCAGTACCTGCTCACTCTTCAGTCTCTTACATCCTGGCTTCACTACTCTACAGAAATTATTTTCTCAAAGATTACCTATAATGTCCTAGGCATGAAATCCAACAGAGTTTTTCAATACTTACCATCCCTGACCTCTCTATAGAATGTGATACTGTTGAATATCCACATCCTCATCTGGATACTCTTTCCTCCTATGGCTTCAGTGACACTACACTCTACCGGTGTAGTGCCTTCTTGCCTTTCTATTTCCCTCCCTAGATCCTCCAACTTTTCTCAACCCCGTAAGATAGCAATTCTCCAAGATTTTTTCCTAAGCTTCTCTTTTATCTCTAAACTCTCCCACAACAATTTCCTTTATAACTATAGCCTTATCAAATGTATACGTAAAGACCTCTCTTCCAAGTCTGAGATGCATATTTCCAAATGCCTACTGAATATCTCTAACAGAATGTGCTGCCAAATTCACAGATTTATCTATAAACTTACCATCTTTCCCCTCAAATCCATTCGCTACTTCCGTCAGTGCCACCACCATTCATTCTGTATACTATGTTTGAAATCTCACTATAATCTTAATACTTCCCTCTCTTTTCACAACCCATCAGGATCAAAGTTGTTCTATCTCTGCAGTATCTTTCTTATCCTTCCCTTCTTTCTATTCCCACTGCCACCACTCTTGTACAGGAGTATTTTAAGAGATTTCCTAACAGGTCACCCCCTTCTCTTCTCGTATTACCCCACTCCAACTACCTCTCAAGGCATTCTTCTGATGCAAAGATATGGTTATGTAATCCCTCTTCTAGAAACCATTTAATAGCTCATTACTGGCTGATTCTCAAAGCCCTTTCTTTACCAAGTGGTAACATTCTAACTTTCCAGCCTTATCTCAACTACTCACCTTCAAGTATTCTACATTCTACCCAAACTGTCCTGGCCATTCTCTATATATGTACTGCCTCTCATATATGTATGTCTCCATCCTTGCTCGTTCTAGTCATAATGACTACAATACCCTCACCTCACCTTTCCAACTCCACTCTAAATACCTTTTTAAACCTGATTTAAATGCCACCTTCTCTGTGGAGTTTTCCCTAATCCTAAATTGTTAATAACTTTTTCTACCTCTGAACATTTTGCTCAGATGTCTCATGTATTTATCATTCCCTCTATGTGTACTGTTTCTATTAGATATCTTGATCCTTGAAGGTTCGTTGTTTTTTATCTTTGAAAACCAGTGCATCCCACAGGATTTGGAAGATAGTAGATACTTAATTATATTAGTCGAACTGTTCAATTGTGAAGTTGAAACTTTCACACATTACAGATATTTGTGTATGTGTTATACTTGTCTCCTCCCTCAATGACAAGTTCCTGAATGTGGAGACCATGGTTTATCTAAACCAGGGGTCATGAACCTGTGGCCTCGAGGCCACATGTGGCCTTCTAGGTCTTTGGGTGTGGCCTTTTGACTGAGTCCAAGTTTTAAGGAACAAATCCTTTTATTAAGGAGATTTGTCCTATGAAGTTTGGATTCAGTCAAAGGGCTACGCTTGAGGACCTAGAGGAGCCCATGTGGCCTCGAGGCCACAGTTTCCCCACCCCTGAATTCTAAACTTTGTATTTAGCTCAGAATCTAGCATAATGGATTGCACTCAGGTTTTCAAAAAATGTTTACTGAATTAATTGTTGAACTGAATAATTAGAAATGGAGGTACTTTTACATACCCTATTTGTTTCTCGGGGAAATTCTGAGAATTAATCGTTCAAATCTATAAATCATTTTATACCTGGACTAAATCAAAATTCTTCTTTATAAAAAGACAAAAATTTCAATTCATTGTCTCACAATTCACAATTTGTCATTTAAAATTACAATAAATATAAATAATTACTTTTTCTGCAGTCTGAAAATACTGCTTCACAAGATCTTCTACCCTTATAGTAGGTCCTTCTGAAGGAGGTTTTGTGATAAGCTCCCCAAAGTTGATTTCTTCTCCTAGAAAAGAAATGTACATTAAAACCAGCTCACTTTGTGGACTATTTATATAATGTTAAATATAGCGAAACTATGGTTCATTAATCACAAGTGATATACTAGAGGGCAGGAAAAATGCAACTCCATTAAATGCTATCTTACTAGGACAGACAAATTTAGTGGCAGCGGCAAGATTTTACTGTTACCAGCCACAGTTTCTCCCTATCTGTAATAATTCCCTGTATCATTATGAATCAGACAATCAAAGAGACTTTGGAAGACATTTAATGTAATGTAATTACATTAATGTAAATGTTTCCTGAAGTATGAATCCCTGGAAAACATTCATACAGACTCTGCTTAAAGAAACCCCACTCCCATACCCCAAATTCCAAAAACTCACTTAAATATTAGATACTTCTGTTTGTGAAATTTTTCTTACATTGAATTGAAATCAGCCTGTGGTCTAAATTCTGCTATCTAGGGTCAAATTAAACAAATCTAATACCTCTTCCACATAAATTAAAAGTATACAAGCATCTAGCCACAAAAAATTTGTCATTAACCTATTTTATATGTAAAGGTATGATGTCAGTACCACCATACTTATAGGCTATATGGAATAACAATGACTTAATTTTATGCACCTGATGAGAGGATTTAGGGAAACCCCTCTGAAAGCAAGAAAAATAAATGTGCAAATATGTATATATAGAAAAATGGGAGGGGCAGCTAGGTGGCGCAGTGGATAGAGCACCAGCCCTGAAGTCAGTAAGACCTGAGTTCAAATCCGGCCTCAGACCAAACACTTGACACGTACTAGCTGTGTGACCTTGGGCAAGTCACTTAACCCCAATTGCCTCACCCCCCCCCAAAAAAAAGAAAAATGGGAGCACACAAACAAAAGGATTAAAGAAAGTAGATAAATGACTAGAGGTAACTCTCCCACAAAAAAATAAAATAAACCTCTGCTGTAATCCAGAAAACAGCAGAACATTTTTTTTTTATTAAAAGAACTGCAGACCTTGGAAGAACTCTAAAGTTCACCTAATCCAATCTTCTCATTTTGCACATGAGGAAATGAAAAATAAAGAGGTGACAAAACTCAAAAAGCATCTAGTTCCTTTTAACTACCATGATGCTGCCTTCTCTTTGATCACTCTGAAGCTGATCACTTTAAATCTCATCACAATGCTGCCAATTCAGCCTTGGACACTCAACCCCTTCCCACCTCCCTCAGTCTTCTCTCCCCTCTGACTAGAGGACTGGGGGTTGGGGAGACGGAGGGTGCAGAAAGAAGGAACAGTACATTCCTCTTCAGCTTTACTTTATTCAAGGGCAGGACCTGGACTTTCCAGCTTCCTCTCCACTTTCTATCTGCAGCTCTGTTTTGTTTCAATTCCACAGAACAAGATGCCTCCATGCCAGATACACCCTGGTTTCCCCAACCCACCCCTCTTTCAGCTTCCTTTTGTGTGCTGTCTTCCCCTATTACACAGTAAGCTCCTTGAGGGCAGGAAGGCTGGCCTTTTTCTTATTTGTATTCTAGCACTTAGCACAGTGACTGGCACAGAGTAAGCACTGACTAAATGTTTATTGAATTGAAAATTGAATTCTCTCTGGTCCCAATTATTAGAATATGTCATTAAGGGCCTCCCTAAATCATCCCTGGATACTCCCTTCATTAAAGTTAAGAAGTTACAGCCCAGTCTGATTAGTGCAAATAATGAATTCCATGAAGTGGTCATATAAGAACCAACTACCATATTTTGCATAATTATAACTTTGAATAGTGAATACAGGCAATCATTTCACATTATGGGACCTGGCTGTATTCTTTCCAATTATATTAAATTTTATTTTAAAATTGATTTTATTTTCACTTTTTTAACTGAGTCTCCCTATCTTGCCAGGCTAGAAGCGCAGTAGCCACTCAAAGGTCCAATTCCAATACAGATAAGTATGGAAGCTTTAGGGGCAGCTAGACGGCTCAGTGGAAAGAGTGCTGAAATCAGGAGTTCAAATCCAGCCTCAGACACTTACTAGCTGTGGGACCCTGGGCAAGTCACTTAACCGTGTTTGCTTCAGTTTTCTCATCTGTAAAATGAACCGAGGAAAGAAATGGCAAATGACGCCAGGATCTTTGCTGAGAAAACCCCAAATGGGGTCATGAAGAGTCAGACATTACTGAAAATGACTAAATAACAATCACAACAACAACAACAATATGAAAGCTTTAACCTATTTAAGATGCTTCAACCTTTTTTTCAGATCTGGGCCACTTCATCCCTCCCGAAGTAGCCCAGTGGCCCTCCACTCTCAAGAGACAGTTTCAATGCAGATATCCTATCAGCTTTATCTCTACTGCAGCTCAGAATTCCTGAACTCAAGTAATCCACCAGCCACAGTCTCCCTAACAGCAGGAATTACAGGCCTGTACCACCCTGTCCACTTTACAGCCCATTTTTAAAATAACAAATATGTCTACAAAACAAAAGAGGAAAAACAAAATTCACCACTGAATGAACTATAATACCTGCAGGCCTGATGATAAAATGAAATTTTTAACTTTAATTAAACTTGTCATATAATTATAGAAAGTAATGAATTTCTCAGACAAGTGAAGAATTGGAATTATAGTTTGATGTTGAAGATTATAGAAGTTCTATATATTCCAATAAGTAATAAAAATGTTATACCCTTGAAAGTTTCTAAAGCATAACTATTGCTCCCAAATAGTAACAAATGCTGCAACTGATAAAAGCAGCTCTCAAAGCTTTCTTGAAAAAATATTTTAGATTTGTCCTGAATTTTTTTTTTGGTTTGTTTTTAAAGGAGTATCCTCTTGTAAAATCATGGTGGGAGTGTAGTGGTGACCCTGGGCTCTCAGGCTATGCAAAGAACATACAGCAAGCCTTTCATCAGGCTGGAAAGGTTTAGGGTGCAGTCTTGGTGCTGTACATTTATGTCTACTATCCTAAGTCTAAACTTTTAGCTAATTTTTAAAATGCTCATCACTAGTGGTGATTAATTCAGCCATAGTATATATAAAAGAATACCTACTAAGTTGTAAAGAGGTTGCAATTTGAATAAATTAAAGAATAATTCCTTCAAGTATTAAAGAAAATGAGAGAGTAGGGGGCTTTATGGAAAATCTATAAGGAAAAAATCCATTTGAAGCCCATGTTATAAAACGAATAGATAATAATTTTTGTTATCATTTCCTATACTTCAGTTCCCATCACCAACAATGCTTGGCCTTGATTTGTATGATCTAGTAGAAAGAATGCTGGACTTACAGTCAAAGGACCTGGGTTTAAAACTCAGCTCTAAATCTTACTACCTACACAACTGTGGAAAAAATCTTTTGTGGGCTTCAGCTGCCTCATCTGCAAAATCGTGGAGTTAGGACTAGATGATCTCTCAAGAGTCTTGCTAACTCTTAGTCCTGTGATGACATAATATTCACTGCATTCTAAGCTGTTCTGCTGTGTTGCAAAACTAAAATTAATTCATCAGAAATACATTAAGTACTCACTACAAACAAGGCAATATGTTATAAGCTAAGAATGCATATATAAAAATTAAATAGTCCCTACCCTTAAGGAGTTTATTCTATTGGAACAAAGAAAAAAAAAATCTTACAAGTAGCTAAGTAATGAAACACTTCCTACAATGGACTATCCAGGTCATCCAGTTCAACCTCTTCATTTTTCAGTTGAGGAAACTGAAGCCCAAAGATCCAAAGTGATTTGTACAAGAAAAAAAATTAAGTTAATGGCACAGCTAGGACTAGAAGTCTCCTAACTTTCAGGCCTATCCTTTTACCACCATGCCATAAAAAAGTAAGGAGTGGGAGAAACTACCCAAGAAAAGCTCACCATTCTAACTCTCCTTTTTCATCAAGCTTTTCTAGCTACTCATATCCTCCCTCTCAAACTATCCTGTATTTAACTGCTTTGTATTTATCCATATTTATTCAACTTATATTTCTTTAAATACTTATAAATATACTTGTCTTCTCTATTATAACAAGTTTTTTACTAATATGGATTGCTTCATTCTTTGTATTTCTATCCCACTGCCTAGTATATGCTTGACACAGTGGAAGGACTTAAAAATTGTTTTATTGATTTATTGATAGTTAAGGCAACACACTGTTAAAAAACAACTGGCTATGTTGAATTAATTGAATAAAAAGCAAAATGTCACTAGAACTAGAACCAAATGGCATACAACAATAAAATAATAGCTAGCATTTTAAGGCTTGCAAAGTACTTTACAAATGTTATCTCAATTGATTCTCACAACCCTGGGAAATAGGTACGATTATTAATCTCCATTTTACAGATGTGGAAACTGAGGCAGACAGAGGTTAAGTGATTTGCCCAGGATCACACAGCTAGTAAGTGTCTGAGAAGCTGGATTTGAACTCAGATCTTCCTGACTCCAGATCCAGTGCTCTATCCACTGTACTACCCAGCTACGTAAGTGACTAGCTCTACTAGCATTAGTTTAATCTAAAACCAAGATCTCAGATAAAGTTAAAACTAAAATAGATTTAATCAGAAAAGGAAAAATAGGAAAACTACACTATACGTCAGTCATATTAATCAATATTGTTTTAGACTGTTTAAAATAACTATATAGTATATGGTCAGACTCCTGCTGTGATAAAGAAAATGATGAGTTGGTGGACTTAAAAAAACAGGGAAATACTTGGACCTATGAAGGAAGGGGTTATTCACTCTTAGAGAAACAGAGGACAAACAAGTATAGTATGGTCTTATACAGATGCATATGAATGTATATATCGATATATGAATATGATTATAGATATCTAAATATACGTACGTGTAAGTACATGTATAAGTATGTATATATGTTTGTGTGTATTTGTGTGTATGTGTATGTATATATGTGTATATGTATATGTGTGTGTATACAAACACACACAAATAAATCCAAGCTTAATTGCAGCCTTCTTGGGGGAGTGGAAAAGGGGGGAGGAGGAGGAGAACAAAGTAAAAAGTGCACAGTGGAGAACAAAAGAAAACTTACAAGGAAGCAAAGATGGACGGCTCGGGACCCAATGTGTACTATTTACTATATAGGTTTTCTCAAAATGGAAATTTATTGCTGTATATTTTGAATCCTCTCTTATGTTCTGCTGTGCACAAAAAATAAAAATTTTTTAAAAAAAATAAATCTAAAACCAAAAAAAACACTGTAAATGTAATTACTCAACAAAGACTGTTGGGAAAACTGGACAGAAATATGGAAAAGGTAAAAATTAGCTCTACATTTCATACAACACATAATCAAAAAAAATCCCAAATGGATTATTTAATTTTTAAAATCATACAAAGATGAGAAAATAGTGCAATGTGGTATTTATCACAAACATGAAGAAGTAGTAAATTCTTCAACAAATATGAGAGTCTATATGATGAAATACATAGAGATACATAAAAACAAAGGGTTTATGTACCAAAAAAATCAATGTATACAGATTAAAAGAGGAAGAAAAAGACTGGGGGGGTATACCTTTGCTACAAACATTTCTGACAAAAAGTCTGACATTCAAAATCCACAGTGAACTAACATTAGTTTAAAAAATCTATATCCCAATAGGTGAGTGGCTAAGGCATACATACAACTGGTAGTTTTAGATGAAGAAACAGAAAGGATCAATGACCACCTGAAAGAATAAACTCTCTAATAATTCTAGAAATTAAAATAAAACCTTCTCTGACCAATAATAGTCATCTGAGAGACTAACTACAGGAACACAGATTAAAACAATCTCATATTCCTGAAATTGGCATCAGTATTAAAAATAACACTAAATGATGGTAAGGCTATGGAAATACAGAACTATTACAATACTACTAGCATTGTGAATTGCTGCAATATTTTGAGAAAATAATATAACAGGGGATGAAAATCCTTTGATCAAGTGTTCCTACTACTAGAATTATACCTCTTAAAGATGCTGACTGGGAAATAAAGACATATCTATACAGAAATATTCAAGAACAACATTCCTAATGGCCAAAAAAAATGGAAATAACTCATGTGAAAATATTAAAGAATGGCTGGAGAAATGAGAAAATAGAATGTTACTGCTTCATAAGAAAAGATGAGTATGAACGATACAAAGAAATAATGAAGCAAACTAAGAAGTGGAATGAAAATAACAGTATACAAGCTGAATGAATACAACTACTATGATAATTATTATTGTGTATATAAAAGCAGGGCATCTAGGTGACACAGTGGACAGAATGCCAGGCCTGGAGTCAGAAAGATTCATCTTCGTGAGCTCAAATCCAGCCTTACACACTTATTACCTGTGTGACCCTGGGCAACTCACTTAACCCTGTTTGCCTCAATTTCCTCATCTGTAAAATGAGCTGGAGAAGGAAATAGCAAACCGATCCAGTATCTTCACCAAAAAAACTCCACATGGGATCACCAAGAGTCAGACTTGACTGAAAAATGACTGAACAACATAAAAGCAACCAAATTCAGAAGAAGAAACACAGGAAAAAAAAAGTTCAGAAGGAGGCACTGAAGTAAACAAGATGATTTGGTTACTATCTTGTTAATTATCTTGTTAAAGTTATTACACATTCTTTTGTTCTGTGAATAAGGTAAACTTACGGTTTTACATACAATTATTCTTCATTCCTGTCTACTTGAATGCTTATGCTTGAAAATGGTTATTAAGTTTAAGATAATTTTAAAGTAAATTTTCAAAAACTGAAAGTTCATTTATAATAGAAAATGAGTTATATTTTGAAATGCAAATGGATTCATACAATATAAGTTGCTCTAATCTTGGTTTTATAATAAAAAAGATATATCCATTAGACATAGATTCCTCAGTAATAAAAATCTAGGCTCTTTACTTTGTAATATCAAAATTTTTTGTTTGCTGAAAAGTACATAGATATTTAACAAAAGAAATATTTCTTAAGAGGAAACATTAATGAAATCATTAGTGAACATTAAAGTTAGTACATATGAAAACTAATTATCTGAATAACTGAAATATGAAGATGTAGGAAATTTGATTATTCTGAAAATGTTTCAGGTTACAAAACTTTAAAATAGCAATGCAAAAATTTAGATCAACTACGCAAGAAATATTTACATAGATTTGATAAAATTTTTATATGCAAAAGTGTCAAATGTCTAAAATATTCAAAACATATTATCAGCAGTATTTTTAATTTTTTTCATTAACAAAAAAATCTATTTTCTCTTCCTTTTACCTCCTTGGGAAAAAACTTTTATGGAAAATATTCAATAGCATTTTAAAATTTTATGTATACTTCATATCAGTAGATGAAGTCTTCCATTTCTTCAGTGAAATTTAACATTCATAAAAATCAAAATTATAGTGCTAATTTGCACTTCCTGCATTTTGAAATGCAAATGGATTCATACAATATAAGTTGCTCTAATCTTGGTTTTATAATAAAAAAGATATATCCATCAGGAAGGCAAATGATTTATTTATAGCATTAGTAGTTAATTTCCCTGTATCAGGGGAGAAAGAAGAATATAACAACTTTCTTGTCATTCTCTATGTCTTTCATTAATGATTTATTTACATGAACATTGAATATTCATTTTCTTAACTTGTAAAAATATTGACATTACCTGTTTTTTCCTTTTGCTCTCTATGTCTGAAAAAATGAATAACATCTTTTGGATTAGCTATCCGATCCACAAACTTCTGGCTGAAGCGGAGAACACTGAAAGGTTCAAATCCTCCTGTATAGTCAACCTATAAATATAGGATATGCTATGAAGAACAGAAAACAAATCATTTTAAAAGCCCTAGGATTAATAGTTTTTCTTATCTTAAAAAAAAGTATTAAAAATTATGTATTTAGTTCCTTTTGTACGAGATTTTAAAATTAATATAATGCTCACTCCATCTTTGTAAGATATGTAATATGGTTGTAGCACCATTTCCTGTCAAGACACTAAAGCTAAAAAGGTTTAAGTCTGGAACAAATCTGTTTAGCCAATCAGATAGTAATACGGTAGAGGCGAGGAAAATATAATAATGGCTACATGTGTTGAGCATTTCGTCAAAACCTAAGTTAATAGGACATCAAAAAAACAGAGTTTTTTACATTTGATCTAACATTGAGAAAATATATTAATTTTAGAAGAAAATCCAATCGATTTGTTTTGCTTAACTACACTTACTTGTCACAAGGGCTTGAAAAGGGGGAAGGTGGGAGGGAAAAGGAAGAAAGCAAGAAAGAGAAGCTAATGAATGAGAACAATGCAAAAAAAAAGATAAAAAAGATTATCAATGAAAGTCAAAAAATACGCAGTTCATAGTTTCATATATAATCTTTTAAGTTCTTTAGTGAAATGTTATTTTCAAGTTCCTAATTAAAAAGTAAAACTTAAATTTTTCTTAAAAATTTAAAATAAGACAACAAAATAACCAGAGTTCTGGTCAAAACTGGTTTAACAATATAAGTAAGCATTTTCAGCAGGATGTTTATAACTAGAAAGGAGAAAACAAATACAGGGCAAATCTATTTAGCAGAATTTTGCTTTCAAAGCTAATGATCTCTTTCAATGCAGCTTTTTTCTTAATCAAAGCAGTGATCCAAAACAATAACTGTTCTCCTAAGTTGTTATTTTCTGTTAAGAGGAAAAGAGGGGGCAACTAAGTGGCGCAGTGGATAGAGCACCAGCTCTGGAATCAGGAGGACCCGAGTTCAAAGCTGGCCTCAGACACTTGACACTTGCTAGCTGTGTGACCCTGGGCAAGTCACTCAACACTGACTGCCTTACAAAAAAAAAAAAAAGGAAAGAGCCAGTGCCAGTCAAAGGCCAGACTATGGGCAAGCTCTTGAAGGTGTTCATGGACAAAAGGCTAAGGTGGTGGCCACACTTCTCTAGGTCTCAATTTCTTCATCTGTAAAAGGAGGAGCAGAATCTTGATGATTTTATTAATTCATTTCTAACTCCTATTATCCATTAGCAAAAAAAAACAAAAAAAAACAAAAAACCTTTCACGAACAGATATATCCACAAGAAACATAGTTTTCTTTCACCCGTGGTTCTGAATCCATGGAATGATAATTTGTGGCATGAACATTTCTACATTTATTTTTTTTCTGGCAAAAATTAATTACTTACTATAATATTTAATAAATGCTGCCTTCACATTAACAGAGCACACATAGCTCCATTAGGTTGGTAGTACAAGTATTTTTATCTTTATTCTACAGATAAGTAATCTGAAGATCAGCTCCCCAAGGCCACAAGGTTTATGGCATCTGATTCCAAGGGCTTTTTCCAATATAACACTTGAAGCCTGATCTTATTAGTGTTTCATCAAAAGCAATGCTATTATTCTCATTAATTCTGCTGCATTATTTTGAGGACTCATGAGCAAAAAAAGGGGTAAGATTCCACAGGGACTTTTGCCCTGCTAAAGAGGTCAAAAAATTAATAAAGTTTGAAAATCACTTCTCTCTATATCAAAGGAGGTAAAATTCTACTATCTACTTTCTGGTAGCCAATCAGACTAATATGTAACTCATACATTAACGCTTATCTTTTAAAAATAAGATAATATACATATATGAAAGTGCTTTGAAAACTGAAAAACACAATACAAATGTAAAATGTTATCATTGCCCTACAGTAGCTGCCATATTAGCAATGGAAGAAGCTAGCTACTAAAGTCACTGGCTCTCACCTACTCTACTACTACAGATTAAAACCAATACACAAGTCTACATCAGTCAATCATCTTCTTTGCTCAATATTCACAAAATAGCTTTAGGTTTTTTCTCTCCAACAATGTGTGTGCATGTGCAAGGATCTGCCATTTCCTACTCATAATATGCATCTATATCTAAATATAGATGCCTCCAGCCTCTACTGATGGGCTTACGCGCATGCACTTTTCTATCTGCCTCCATTAAGACAGTTTTTTAAAAATGTTACAAAGTTCAATCATCAGAGAGGTTTAAGAAGTCAGAGATGGCATAGATCTAAGTGGATTGAAAGAGATCAATGTAGGATTTAAAGGACTACCATAATCATTTGAGAGTTTTCTTAAGGAATCAGAGACGGGCATTGATTTGAATGGGATGAGAGAAATAAGCGTAGGAGTAAAGGTATTAAGAGTCAACCAAAGACAAAAAGAGTAGCATATCAAATATTCTGTGCCTATATTCTTACCTAGGCTGGAAGTGCAGGGGATATTCATGGACCTAATCCACAAGCTGACTGGTATGAAAACTTTAACCTGCCTCAATTTTCCAGCCTGGGAAATTGAAAATTCCACTTCTCCCAAAGCAGCAGGGTGGTCCTACATTCCTAAGGGCTCACCATATTGGTGCTGCACTTAGTGTGACTACCCAACTGGCATTAGCCCTACTACAACATAGAACTCCAGACCTAAAACAATCCACCAACCTCAGCTTCTCCCAGCAGCAGTAATAATAAATAAGCATGTGCCCCCATTCCCAGTTGGAAATATCTCTTTCCTGTATATTAAGAACCTAATAAAAAAATTAACTGAAGATAGATTTCAGTTTCTAATAAAACATTATTACAACACACTAAAGTAAATGGGTTTCAAATCTAGATTACAAATTTATTAATAGTATATAAACAAATGCTTATTTTATATAAACAGATCATACTCTTAATCTTATGAGAGGTTTTTCAGGCTGCCGGGGATTTCCCAGACGTTCTCTTTCAGCATTTTCAAGCATTTCTTCAACCTCAATATAAAAAAAAAAAATTAGCAAGCAGAAATTAGTTTCATATAATTTTATTTTGGTACTACCTCCTCCCTACTATAAGTACAAAGTCCCATATTATTTAAAAACCCATGTTTTTCCTCTTTCATGATGACAATTCTTTTATTAAGCATTAGCTATCATAAAATTTGCCCCCATCTATACCATCTCTAACTTCTTTCATCAAATGCCTTAATAAAATAACCATCCAATGTTCCAAATCATCCCTACACAAGGAAACATCTCAAAATGTTCTTTCCTTTCTCTTTCTAAAGATTGCTGCTCATTTTAGATTATTCTACTCACTGTGTATTTTAAATTATTATTAAAATTAATTTAAATAATATGGAATAACTTCAAAACCAAAAATATTCTTATTTCCCCAATGATTTTTTTAAAATTAAAATATTTACCTTCTCCAAACAAAAATTTTGAATTGCTTGAGTTACTTTAAGACTATTTGGATTAAAAATATTTGGATGATCAGCAAGTACAATATCCTCTATGAAAAACTGCCGTACTGTCTTTAAAGGAATTTTTTGCATATTCATCTTTCTCCCCTTAATGCGCAGTAAACCAACATGTCTAAAATAATGAAGGAAAAAGGCATGTCTCAGAACAAAGTCTTCTCAATTTTTATAAAGAAATTGTTGTATATCTAATGCAGCTTCTACAAATACCTTAAATAGCTTTACAAAATTACTCCCTTAAAAAATAATGATTTTTGGGGGCAGCTAGGTGGTGCAGTGGATAGAGCTCTGGCCTTGGAGTCAGGAGGACCTGAGTTAAAATCCAGCCTCAGACACCTGACGCTTACTACCTGTGTGACCCTGGGCAAATCAATTAACCCCTATTGCCTAACCAAAAAGCAAAAGAAAGAAAAAAGAAAAAAATATGATTTTACAATTTAAGTCTAAAATAATTGCAACTTTACAACAACAACAAAAATTTCTTATGGAAAAATTTATTCTTTTTCCAAAGATAGTATCAATTAGATGTTAAAGTATAGTGGTAAAATGATTTACCATGATTATAAGTGAAGAGTACAGTTAAGAAGAAAACTTAGCTTGCTTGATTATTTCAAATTCTCAAAAACTATTCTATAATTACATAAAGGGACACATCATCTAATACAACAAGAAACAGTACCACAGTGAATCGGTAAACTTCTTGAGACAAAATAAGATTTCTTTGAACTGCGTATGATTTTAATCAAAGGTAATCATTTTATAACCAAACATTAATCAAAGTAGTAAAACAAGGTATGCTATAAGATACCTTTCTAACATGAAAAACTTCAAATAATCTTTCTAATTGTGACTATATTGAGTGTATATTATGCTATATATTATACTTTGCTAAGTGAATATATTTAGAAAAAGAATTATTGATAATTCTGGTGCCACTAATATGAAACTTAGTAAAGGAAAATTGCAGTGTTAGGTGGACTTAATTATAAACATAAATAGGATCATAAGATATCATCACTACTAGACTTCTTTCCTGTTCATATAATAATGACTGAAAACTTGGAAATATAAAATTAGAGAGTAGAAAAGTTAAATTTCATAATATTCTCTTATAGCAAAATCATATGTAATTTGAATCTATGAGATGAATGGTGCTTTAAAAATAGATAAAAGACAGGCTGACTCATAAAAAGACTGTGTTTGGGCATAAGGAATAATTTAGTTTTAGCCTATAAACTGACAAAACAATTTTAAAAGAAATTTGTACAAATTGCCAAAACCTAAAAAAGACTTACTTTTTTACAGCCTCTCCTGGGGAAAGGGAAGTAACCACTGAACTTCCAGGCTGTGAAACATAGAAGAGCTGCTGCTCATTTTTGGTTGGTGCTATTTTACACTCATGTTCATGACCCCAAATAACAAGATCAATGAAGTCATCCAAAAACTGTTCTGGAATGTAGTTCGAGGCTCCATGTCTACTTCTATTCCAAGATAAAGGCAAAAATAAACATAGTATAGATTCCCAGGACTGAAAAAAATTTCAAATGGAACACAAAAAAACTCATAACCAAAAAAACCCTAGAAGATTATCTGAATATAAATTTTAAAAAAACGCATAGGTCATTTTTAGTTTAAAACAATTTGCATTTGCTCTTTATAATACACAAAGCTAAAAACTTTCCAAGTCTTATCATCATCTCTAAGTATAAAAAACCACAAGGAACTTTTTTTCCCCCACTTTTACTAATGAATATAAATTGATCTAGTAACAGTAAAAAAAGATGCATGGTGCTAGAACCTGTTTCCTTGCTGAATGATCTTGCAGAGGTAGCCTCAATCTCATCATCTGTAAAATGATATCACATTTACCCTGATAGGAATTTTGAGGCTTTTTGACAGTATTATTAGAGAGCATTCAAAGCTTAGAACAAGTCCCTGAATAATAATGCAAGTAATAGATATCTGACTGTCATATGCCTCTTAGGCACATTTGTGACTCTATGTAATCAGACAGAATGACAGAATGAATAAAATATCACAAGTACACATGAAGAAATAACTAAGGTAAGTTTGAAGAGATAATGAGAAGCAATGAAAAAATGAGTTATTAAAACTCAACATGAGAAAGCTTCCCCACATGTAAACTTAATTTAGGCTTCAGGATATTATTCTTAAGAAATTCAATTCAGCAAATAAGTACCTATGATGTGCACAGCCCAACTGTTGGGCTGTGGCATTACAAAAATGAAATAAGACAAAATTTTGTCCTCAAAAAGTCTGTAATCAAAAAGAGATAAGAAATATAGACTAATGACTATAACATAAAGTAACCTTACAAAAAGTACTAAAGAAAGGTTCAGAACGCTAAGAAAAAATTGCAGAACGAGAGAGGGAGCTAGAGAGGATCAGAAAAGGCTTCATGGAGGAAATGATTCCTGAGATGGGCCTTAGAAAGAGAAATTTCAACAGACAAAGGGAATGAGGAAGAGTCCATTTTAGGCTTCAGGGATGAAATGATTAAAGGCTCAGAGGCAGGACAAGAATGGAGATAGAGAGAGTAGTCCAGTTTGACTGTATTACAGTATGCAAAGTTTGACTACTACATCATACAAAGGAGAGTTATGTAAGATTAAGCTGGAAAGGTAGGTTGAACACAACTGATCAATAAGCATATTGATTGATCCAGACTGTGAAAAGCAGATGACAGAAAACTAAAGAAATACTCACCACATTCACAGGGAAAATCTTTTAGAATATTTTTAAAACTCTAAAGAGCAGCCTTTAAAAAATTTTATACCAAAGGGAGGTATAATTGATCATCTAATGTAGTTTTTATATTTGTAGAATTTTTTTTTAGCATTTTGAAAATCTTTAACAAATATTTTATTTCAGGTAAATTTATCAAAAACAAGCATCTCTCAAGGCCCAGAGCAAGTTCCACCTCATAAGTGAAACCTTCCCTGACCACTCAAACAGTGATTTCCCTTCTATAAACACACAGCACTTACATTTATACCACTCACATGACAATCAATTATCATCTTGCAAAATCTCTCAAATTATTATCAAGCCTGGGCAACTAGGAGACTAGTGGTACACTCAACAACAACAGGAAAGTTAGGAAGAAAGGGTTTGACAGCAGAGACATTAGGGTTGAAAAAAGAAGACTGAGAATCATCGGCATAGAGATGATAATTGAATACATGGGAGTTGATAAGATTATGAAGTGAAATAATATAGAGATTGAAGAAAAAAGGGCCCAGGATAAAGTCTTGGGAAAACACCCAAGGCTAAAGATTCCATGAAGATTGAGGAGTAGGAAGACTACACAAAGGAGGAAAACCAGGAGAAAATAGTGTCTCAAAATCCTAGAGAGAAAGGAGTATCAAAAAGAAGAGAGTCACCAACAGTGTCAAAGACTGCAGCAAAGTCAAGAAGGATGAGAACTGGAAAAGAGGCCATTAGATTTGGCAACTGAGATATCACTGAGAAAATGCACTTCTTGTAACAGGACTGGACCCTTTGAGCATCTGAAAAGGACCATGACTTCGGAGCTTAGAGAATGCAGTTAAATAATTATTTTTTGCTACTGTTTATATTGTCACAATGTGATATATTTGGAAGAGGTGGTAACTGCGTGCTGAGGTATAATTTGCTAATAATGAATGATTATATCCTCTCTTACCCCAAGACTAGAAGAGACTCTCAGGATATAACCATGGTGCTGGTAATGTCTTGGGTAAGCTAGTTAGTGCTGGCCAGAGTGTTCAGTATAAGTTTAGAATACAGTTTATACACATGGAATATAGAGAATCAGTGTTTGGTTCAAATAACTGATGCTGAAAGATTACATAAACAGGAGCATTTTGGAAACTGTGAAGATGATACAGGCAGATATAGATCAAAATAGCACAGTTTTGCATCCCCTATTAGTCACAACACAGAAAAAAAAAAGGACAACTGGGGCTGCAAAAAGTGACCTAAAGTAATAAACATGAGCATTTAAATAGTTGAGGGGCGGAGCCAAGATGGCAGAGGGAAAGCAGGGACTTGCTAGAGCTCTCCCCCAAACCCCTCCAAATACCTACAAAAAATGGCTCTAAACAAATTCTAAAGCAGCAGAACCCACAAAAAAACAGAGTAAAACAAATTTCCAGCCCAAGACAACCTGGATGGCTGATCAGAAAGGTATATCGCGCTGGGTGGGGAGAGGAGCACAGTGAGGTGTGGGAGCACAGGCCTCAGAGACCCTGGAGCAGGCCTCAGAGGACTGAATTGAGGGCAGCTGTGGCGGTTTCCAGACTTCTCAACCCACGAACGCCAAAGACAACTTAGAAGGTCAGTGGGAAAATTCTGTGACTGCGGTGAGAGAAGCAGCTAGGTCTCAGCCGCCCCGAGGGCAGCAGCTGCCTTCTGAGCTTCCGGCCCACAGAGTGAGGGGGAATCAAGTGGCTGCTCAGAGAGGGATTGCAAGGATCTCTTTGCCAGAGCTAAGGCAGGAATCTCTTGTTTTGCCCCTACTTGGAATGAGGTGTGGTCCTGGGGCGAGGAGGAGCACTGGCGTGGTGGAGCTTGTTGTGGTGGTGGAGAGGAAACACCTTGCCCCTCATCATAGCACCTTGGAAGAACCGACACTTTTCAGGTCCCTAGAAGTATCTCTGAAAACAGCTGTACAAACCCCTGAAGCTTGGAACAATACATTCTCCACATTGGAAACAGACTCTTACCTTAACAAAGAGTTTAAAACCCAAGTAATTGTTTGGGATCATGAGCAAGCAGCGCAAAAAGAGTCAGACTATATTATCTTACTTTAGTGACAAAGAAGATCAAAACATACAACCAGAAGATGACAACAAAGTCAAAGCTCCTATATCCAAAACTTCCAAGAAAAATATGAATCAGTCCCAGGCCTTGGAAGAGCTCAAAAGGGATTTTGAGAAGCAAGTAAGAGAAGTAGAGGAAAAACTGGGAAGAGAAATGAGAGTGATGCAAGAAAATCATGAAAAGCAAGTTAACAGCTTGCTAAAGGAGACCCAAAAAAATACTGAAGAAAATAACACCTTAAGAAATAGCCTAACCCAAATGGCAAAAGAGGTCCAAAAAGCCAATGAGGAGAAGAATGCCCTAAAGGGCAAAATTGGACAAATGGAAAAGGAAGTCCAAAAGATTACTGAAGAAAATACATCCTTAAAAATTAGAATGGAGAAATTGGAAGCTAGTGACTTTATGAGAAATCAAGACACTGTAAAACAAATTCAAAAGAATGAAAAATTAGAAAACAATGTGAAATATCTCATTGGAAAAACAACTCACCTGGAAAATAGATCCAGGAGAGAGAATTTAAAAATTACTGGACTATCTGAAAGCCATGATCAAAAAAAGAGCCTAGACATCATCTTTCATGAAATTATCCAGGAAAACTGCCCTGATATTTTAGAACCAGAGGGCAAAATAGAAATTGAAAGAATCCACTGATCACCTCCTGAAAGAGATCCCCAAAGGAAAACTCCTAGGAATATTATAGCCAAATTCCAGAGTTCCCGGGTCAAGGAGAAAATATTACAAGCAGCCAGAAAGAAACAATTCAAGTATTGTGGAAACACAATCAGGATAACACAAGATTTAGCAGCTTCTACATTAAGGGTCCGCGGGGCATGGAACATAATATTCCGGAGGGCAAACGATATAGGATTACAACCAAGAATCACCTACTCAGCAAAACTGAGTATAATTCTTCAGGGGAAAAAATGGTCATTCAGTGAAATAGAGGACTTTCAAGCATTCTTGATGAAAAGACCAGAGCTGAATAGAAAATCTGACTTTCCAATACAAGACTCAAGTGGAACATGAAGAGGTAAGTCTCCGTCCTGGAAGTCATTATAGCATCATAATCAATAGACAAACATCCATCCAGTGCACTCACATCCAGGGATGTGACATTAATGCCCTAGAGAACTTCCATAGGAGGGCCACCAGGATGATAAAAGAGCTATGAACTGCTTCATATATGGCTAGAAATGTTTAGTCTAAATAAAGAATACTTAGATGTCAAAAATAAATAAATAGTTGACAATGTTAGAGTCAAGACAAGTAGGGTTTCTAACACTTTTTATATTATTCTGTTTCAAGTATGAACATTTTATCTACCTAATAAGATCAGAAACATAGGCTCCAGTACTAGATATTGCATATGCTTATTAAATATTTGTTGAAAAGATTAATGTCTTCTACCAATACTCAAGAAGCCAGTTTTAACTATGAACAGTATGACTCAAAAATCTCTCCTTCCCACCTCAGAAACTTAAAATCAGTGTTTGAATCAGTGATAGTGAGCCGACGGGAAAGGACATTAAGGACAAGCATACTGGGTTTGAAGTCAGAGAAGGTGGTTTGAATCCTAGCTCTACTTCTTACTATCTGTGTGACCTTGGGCAATTCACTTAACTTCTCTGGGCTTCAGTTTCCTAATGTGTAAAAGGTAGGACTAGATGAATAGAAAAAAAAAAGGTCATCTCTAAATCTATGATCCTATGATGTTGGAAGCTTTAAATACAGAGGCTTATTCTGACCCTACAGCAAAAATTTCTAAACTTTACAGAACCCTTAAAATAGAGAAATTTTAGAGAAATGAGAAGATAGGTGAGCCTGAAAATGAAGAGGATGGCATGAAAGAGGAAATAGTGGATTTATATGCTTGTTGTATAACAAAATTCAGTCAAATACTTTTACCTGTTTTGATGAATCACAAACAAGTTAAACCAACTATTCTCTTCTTCCTTTGGTCTCAACATTGTTACTTGTTTATTGACAAACATTCGATACAACCTTTCATCTGGAATAGATCCTGAAAAGGACAATATTATTTTTTAAACTAGACTTATTATGTAACAAAGAAGGCATCAGTCCTATATTTACACAATAAATGTATTTCACAAAACATTTTATTCCAATTGTGACAATAATACTTTGGTTTACAAGCTATAGTGGAAATGCCTAGGGCTGCAAAGATACCAGGTGGTAACTCCAAAGCCAAGGATGAATTTCTTAAACGGGACAATTAAACTGACAAAAACCTACCAATTCTCCCCAAAAGCCATAGGACACTGTTCTTTCATACACCTGACAAGTGAATAAAAATGTCATTTGCAACTAAAATTCCTGTTAAATTATGTCAAATAATTCTAAATCAGAAATATATTTATCTTTGATTTTTGAATTGGTTAACATAATTTAAAGGAAATTTTAAATAAATGAACGATAATAGGTAGTGAATAAGAACGTTATGTTCACGAAGCAAAAGTGTTATCTCCCTCCCAGCTATACCAGTGTACAAAATACAGAATCACTCATGTGATCTATGCCCTACTTTCACATTTTTAAAACATCTTCTTCCCTTTCACTTACGTCACAAGGCTGTTATAAGGAAATCCCTTTATAAACTTTAAATCTCTATGGAAATATAAGTTGTTATTAATTCTCAAAAGAGCTTGTATGCACTGATCAATGTAAAAGACATTAAGCTCCTTGGAAAAAGTCATTACATAAATGCAATGTTAAAAGTCTCATAAAATATGTGGTAAATAAGTATTAATGTTAACAAGGGATTATAAGGTATTTTCTGTTATTAAAATAAACTGCTCAGATTTTTTAAAAAACAGACTAGGCCATAAAAATGATGAATAAAATATCAAGATGAATTTAATCTATAGGAAATGGTTGACCAAAAGTGATTATATATAAGGATGAGTTAATAAAAAAGAATATTTAAGCATATCTTCAAAGAATTTTATTTCAGAAACAAATGTTACTAATTTCATATAGCAGAAACTACCAAAGATCACATATTCTGAGTGACTAGAGTACATGGCAATAGTACATACACTCTATATAACATCTAAGAAAAATAAAAATTCAAATTTTGGGTTATAAGTTACAATGCTCCCTGGCTGATTCTTGAATCTAGAGAATTATTTCTGACCTAAAAAGTACTTTAAAGAAAAAAAAAAAGACACTAACAAATAAGTCTAACTACACCATTTAAAATTTGACTTTAGAAGCCCTCACAACCTTGCATTTGCACAAACTAAAGCTTAGTAAAATGATTTTCAGTCAATAAATGTAAGATAATGAAGGTGAATGTGATCAAAGTAGTTTTCTAAGTGCCATATTTAGGTCAGCTTGATTCTAAATTTTTTAAAAAGTTGTGTGGTTTTTCTACCTACTAAGTCTTCTTTATGAACTAAGACATTTCATTAACTCTAAATATTAATCATTAAGTGGATGAAAAAATGCTTCTTTATCAAGGCTATTTTTTAAAAGTATATTAAAGTTATTAGTACAACCTTAGTAGTAAAAAAGTTTACCTCACTTAAACATCAATTTTATAGATGATAAAGAAAAAAGAGTTAACTGATCTTTTTTTCTCCACATGTCAACCTCCTTCTTTTATCTCCAGATACTTAAACATTCATTTACATTATTCTTAACCTACTGAACAAATGACAAAACGTATGTCAGCAATAAAATAAAAGAACCTTACCTAACCCATAGAGAGCAATTTTTGTGCTGCCTTTTCGAAGCAAAATAGGACTAATGTCTATCTTTTCTACAGACATTGAACGTCCAAAGTGATTCACCAATCCTGCACAACTCAAAATATCCAATGCGCAGAGAGCATCTGCCTATAAAAATGTTAAATACAAATCAATGTTTGTTTCATTCATTCAACAAACATTTATTAAGTGTCTTATGTGTAAACAAACATTAAGAGCACATGGTGAGGCAGCTAGCTGGCACAGTGGAGAGAGCACCAACCCTGAGGTCAGGAGGACCTGAGTTCAAATATGGCTTCGACATTTACTAGCTGTGTGACCCTGGGCAAGTCACTTAACCCCAATTGCCTCACATTGTCCTGGGTGGCACAGTGAACCTTGGGAATACTTGAATTCAAAACCTTACTAACTGTGTGACCTTACTGGAATCACTAAACCATTCTCCACTTCAGCCTCACCTTCCTCATCTATAAAATGAGCATCGTAATAGAACTTACCTCATGGTTATTGCGGGACCAAATGAAATAACATATGTAAAGCATTTTTCAATCTTTCTGATATAAATATTGGATATTATTGTTGTCATTAAGGCACCATATGGTACCAGGAACACAACAGTTTTTCCTCAATCACCCTCTCTCCTTCTAATTTTCAAACTATCCTCCACCACTTGCTCCTTTCCTGCTTGCCTTTAATCATGCCCAGAACTCTGCCACATTTCTTAATGATACTAACAATTAACTATCAACATTTTAACAATGCTTTAAGATTTGTGCTTCACTTGACCCTACCATCCCCTGAAGGGGAGTCATCCTGATCTATATCTTGCCACTGGACCTAGATGATTCCAGAGGAGAAAGTAAGGCCAGTGACCTTGCACAGCCCTCCCTCACTTAAATCCAATTCACTCTTATCCTCTCTTTTGGCTGAAGGCATCAATATTCTTCCAGTCACCCAGGTTCACAATCTATGTCATCCTAAACTCTACTATGATTTACTCCTATATCCCATCACCTGCCAAGTTTACTTCCTCATTACATCTTGCACTCATCCCCTTCTGTCTAATCACATAGTTATGTTAGTCAAGGCCCACCCAAATTATTAGCCTCCTAAATGATCACCCTGCCTCGGGCCTCTCTTTCCCTTAATCCATCATCCATAGAGCCTGCTATAGTGATATTCCTAAAGAACACATTTGATATGTAACACCCTTGTTCAACAAACTTCAATGGCTTTTTAAACTCCTCTTTTCGACATTTAACAACCTTTACAATCTGGAACCAGCCTATCTTTCCAAAATGATTTACATATTACTTCCCCTTACATTCTTTATGCAGGATCAGCCAAACTGGTGTAATTGCTGTTCCCTATTCACATCATTCCATCTGCTATCTGGGTATCTTTACACAGACTCCCCCATGGCTAGAATGCTCTTCCTCCTAACATTTGCTTCTTTGAACCTCCTGCTCCCTTCAAAGCACAGCTCATGTGCCCCTCTTCAAGAGTTCTTTCTTTATTCTCCCAGTTGTCAGCTTCCTCTCATCACTATGTAGTTTTATTTGCAAATAGTCTGTATTTATTCTCCCTTTGTAAAATATAAGCTCCTTGAGGGTACAGACTGCCTTGCCTCCCTCTTGTCTTTGTATCGCTAATACTGAACAGAGTGCACAGTCTTAAAAAATGTCTGTTAAGTAATTAAAGATCTTTCCTGTATTCAAGAAGTTTAAATTCTCCTAGAAGGAGAATACAGATATATATACACAGATAGAATTATAAAGTAACGAGTGACGGAGGCAAAGGAGAGAGCCTAACAAAGTGTTCCTGGAAAACTTGAGGGAAGGAAAGAAAAAAAAGAAGAGATCATGGAAAATTGTTTATCTCCACATCATCACATATTATGAAATAATAAAAATTTACTACACAGATGTGTAACAACATAGTTCAGAACACTTATATTTGATGGTTGAAAAAGCTATATAATAAAAATGACCAACTTCTATTTCACTCTGAAATGAGGTCTTTTTTGGCATTATAAAAGGTTAACAGGGCTGGTGTGGGGATAAGCATTTATATAACACTTACTACCTGCCAGACATTGTGTTAAGCACTTTAGAATTATTGTCCTCAAAACAATCCTTTGAGGTTGCTATTATTATCTCATTTCACAGCAGAGGAAACTGAGGCAAACAGAGATTAAGCGACTTGCCGAGAGTCACAGATAGTAAGTGTCTGATGTTGGATTTGATCTCAGGTTTTCTTGACTTCAGCCCCAACACTCTATTCACTATACCACCAAGTTGCCTTAATATGATATAACAATAAAATATAAATGATGTATTGCTACTCTAATCACATGCTAAGTGCAGTTAAAACGTCTTAGAAACTAGATATAATGAATATATACCATAGCCATTTTAAAGCACAATTAGCCATGAAATAAGTGTTTTGTAAACTAAACAGTGAAAAACAAAAACTATAAAGAATGATTTAGAATATTAATAGCCCAAAGAATTTAAATCAAAAGAAATATTCTGAGATATAGACCTTTAGCTTCTCTCAAGATACTTAGTTAAGGTTTGAAACTATTTGTGGAATAATCATTTTTTCCTCTAGATGAGTCTTTACCTACCTTTAACACCACAAAAGGAATAAAAACCCAGTTATTCAATTCTTATTCCAGTTATAAATCATTTACAAGTTAGTAGAAGAGGCCAAAGAAGCTACACTAAGAAATTTCCTCTGGGTCTTGTAATATTTCACTTAAACATAGCATGGAATGTTTTTTTTTTTTTCAAATAACCTACTCTCAAGGTAAAACAGAATTGGCTATTTCTACAACCTCAAATTCTGAAATCTGATAATTACCCCTGTGGGATCATCATGATTGCCGTGAACACTAAAAACTGGAATAGAAATGTTGAGATTGCCATCTTGGTAGTTCACCCATGGAAACCTAAACATAAAGAAGGTGTTAATAAAATAAAATGTTTAGAGGACAAAAGCTATTGTCTGCAAACCCCAGCCATTGTAATTACTAAATAATAAGAACACAAATTTGAAATGTATATAATTACTAAATGATAATAGTTGTGATTACAAACTAAAAGATGCAGCTGAATAGTAGATAAAAAATTACTATATATGCTGATGGAAGGAAGTATCAGTAGGAATAATCCAAAAATCATTCATATCAGTAGGAATAATCCAAAAATCATTCATATTCAATTTTTAAATGCTCTTTGGGATTAGCATTAAGAGAAGTGTATTAAGATATATCTGGTATTATGGGAATTCATAAACCTTCAAACAAAAAAAGCTATACTATAAGACAAGCAGTGATGTTTCCCAAATTTCCTTCTTTTTCACATTCCTTTGAAAAAAAGGATATGATTATTCTTTTCTCAGGTTTCCACGGATATGATTATTCTTTTCTCAGGTTTTTTCATACCTTCAACCCAATATGTTTCTCTAAATTTCCTGTCAGTCTAATTCATGCCTTTCCTATGAGCTCAAGGACAGTTAAAAATTGGTTTAAAGGCCCTTCCTTGGTAACAACCATGAGGAAGGAAAATCTCAACCTCCATCCTTGTAGTTCCCTGCCCATTCTTCAACTTCAAATAATATTTATGAAGTGCCTACTATGTGCAAAGCAATGTAGTAAGCACAGTGAGGGAGGTGAAGAGGGAGACAGTGAACAAGAACTCAAGTAAATGTCAACAAATGTGTTAAATAAAAAGTTATGCCTTGAAAACTAAGCATCTCTACCCCTAATTTCTTGGGGGAAAAAGCCTAGGGACTTGACTCTGATAAGTTAAATACAGACATAAAAGTTAAATAAAGATACAAAATATTAACTACATATAATATATTATACATGGCATTTTGGACAATGTTTTGCACTTCAGAACAAACAGAACACTACACTCTTATAGAAGCATTTTCAAATATGGTCACAGTACTAGAGCTGTCTGAAAAATCATATTCAAAATAGCACAATAAAAATTAACATAGCAATTCTGAAAGATAATTACTAAAATTTACCAAATATATTATGTAAATTTAGTCTGAAACTGTAGAAGATTCTCGATAGAGTAAGAATATTAAAAGTCAACATTTTTCAAAAGTATAACTTGATTGCAATGAAACTTAAGTAGTTAACTATTAACATATTTTTATTGTATACAATTAAATTAGATATTTCAATCATTTCAACATACTTACTTACTAAAACCAAAGTTGACTGACTGATCACTGAGAATTTCAAATTGTACTGGACGGTCACCCATACAATATTTTCTTAATAATTCCAGACAAGTATGTAATGTTTTTCTCGAGGGTTTGTTTTCATGAAAAAGATCACCACCTAATAAAATAAAATCCACCTAAAAAATAATTATCTTAGAGTCAATATATTTCATACTACTATAATGAGTTGTTTATTATCTAAAACTTAAGTTTTTAGCTAGAAATTCTGAATAAATGTGGAAATTTATAGACTTAAACTGTTTTTATATAGTAATTAACTATAGGAACTTGCTTTTTTATAATTACTCAAAGCACTTTCCCATTTTATTCTACAAATCCACCACCCAAAGACATCAAGCATCAACAACTCTACTTTTCTATTATTAAAACTGATTGAAAGTCAATAGATAAGTAATGACACTGAGAAAGTTAAAAAACTTTTAAGAGTTATTCCTGACATAAAATAATCACAAAATCTCGAAAACTATTTCATCCAATAAATAGCTGAGAAGGAACTTCCTCTCCAACAGTCCCAAACAAGCATCCACTTAGGAGCTTCAATGATGGGGAACTCACAATCTACCAAAGCTGCCCACTCTACTTCGAGATAGTCCTTTTAGTTTTTCTTTATATCAATCTAAAATCTGCCTTTCTGTAACTTCCATACATTGTTTGCAGTTCTGCCAAGGAGAACAAGTCTAACCCCTCTTCCAAATGAAGGCCTTTCAGTTACTCAAGAACAGTTATCCTAACCTCTGTTGTCTTCTCTTCTCTGGGTTAAGCAATTTCAGTGCCTCCAACCTATCTTCATATGGCAAGATTTCCAGTCTTCTCATTAACTCAAACGCTCTCCTGGAGACTCCCTAATTCATCAATGTCCTTCTTAATATGGTACCAAAATTGAATATACTAGTAAGATGACTAGAACAGAATATAGTAGCACTATTACCTCCCTCATTCTGGACACTATGTTTCTGTTAAGAAAGCCCAAGATATGCACTCCAAAATAAAATGAAGCATCCAGGAATCTTGGGACAGATGTCAGACTTGGAAAAAGGATGGAGAAAATGGATACTAACCTAACGCTCAGGCAGGAATATTTTTGTGTGTATGGCAGAAGGGAAAAGGACAATTACCTGGAAAGAAGGACTAACCTATAGTTCTATGCTAGGTTAAGGTAGGCACTAGGTCCTAGAATAAGCTGGAGATAAAGGATATTGACTCCTCTATTCTCAATAGACAATGGGCTTCCAGGAAAAGCTACAGCAGAGGCCGATATCCTCTCCAGAAGAATAGAGAATCCTACAAGAAGATACCACTGCCGCTGTCCCTCACCTCCGACCACTACAATCTAAAGGACTCAATCAAGTTTATCTTTAGGGCCAACTTAACAAGTAAGTTTTGTGTAATTTCAGGATCTCGCTGACCCACCTTCCTAACCCCCTCAACCCCAAAAAATATCACCTGCTTGCTGACAGAGACACCTGAAATTTTTTAGAAAAACAAAGCTTTTCCCTCTACAATCAGAAATAAAAAAACCAAAATGCACATGCCAATTAAGTAAAAATTACTCATGCTAAAGTGTAATCAGTCCAAAATAAAAGAGAACAATATTAGATTCTTAATTGTCCCAATTAAGGAAAAAACAAAACAAAACAAAAAAAGGGAGATTTTAACTAAGCTGTGATTAAAAAAAGTGTATGTGTATGTGTGTGTGTGTGTGTGTGTGTGTATGTATGTATGAGTAGAGGTATTTTTGTCACTAGCACCTGCAAATACAGTTCTACTTTATACAGCTTATAAAGATCTTTTTAAAACATAGTAAACTCCATTTCTAAAGTGTTTAATTGAACTACCTCTATAATTATATTGACAACATTCACAGGCCAGCTGAACACATAGGTACACTCTTTGAATATCATGGAGCAGAAGGAATAATCCTTTGGTTAATGGCAATAGAGCAGAAATTCCACCAAAGATATACATTAACTCACTTCATTTTCCTGGGCAAGTCTCAAAATTTCATCTAATGTTACAAATGTATCATTTCCTCGGACTGCATCTTTCTCCATAAATCCAAGATGAATGTCTGTTGCAACCAAAATTTTAAAAGTATCTTCATCATCACTGTATTGGAAAGAAAAGAATTTAATAAAAAGTAATTCATAAATTTTTAGAACAAGAGATTTTTAGCACACTACTTTCATACTTTAAAATAATCTCAGGGGCAGCTAGGTGGCGCAGTGGATAGAGCACCGGCCCTGGATTCAGGAGGACCTAAGTTCAAATATGGCCACAGACACATAATACTTACTAGCTGTGTGACCCTGGGCAAGTCACTTAACCCCACGGCCTAAACCCCCCCCCAAAAAAATCTCGAGTCATTAGAACATATCAAATGAGTTAATAGTTATAAAGCACTCAGCACAGTTTCTGGCACATAGTAGGTGCTATAGAAATGAATAAAACGGATTAAATTATGCTCTTAAATGCTGAACTGAATATATGGAACATCCCAAATAAAATATGCAGCCACAAGAAAAGTTCTCTTCCGAAATATTTGAGCAATGATGACCAAGTAGCTTGCTTGCCATGTACACAGGTAAGTCCTCGTAACACTTGCAGGTGTAGTTATCCCTCATGAAATTAATTAAACTCCATTTTCTAACAAAACTGTTATTTGCCACTCTGAGAGTTTGCCTTTTATCAGACTTACTGGCTAATTGTTAGTCTGAAAATAACATTCAAAAATGTTATTTCAACACCACCTATAAGACACATCTCTACAGATGTCTTGTCAGCATCTATGTACTAAACCAAGCTTATTATCTTTCCCAAAAACACTACATCGTCTTACTTCATTATTTCTGTTAATGGCACCATTATTAACCGAGTCTCTCATGCCCAAAACTTTAATTTATCTCTGACTGGTTTCTCTTTCTCATCTCTCATGTACAATCAATCGCTAAATCTTGTCACTTTTTCCTTTGCAGTCTCTCATATCTTTTTTCGCCTCTTCCCAATGCCACCACCCACTGTATCATATCATATCATATCACCACATATCATCCTGTATCATCACTGTCATTACCATTAACCTCAATTGTAAAAAGTCTCCTCACTACTATTTCAACTTCAGTTCTCCTCATCCTTCCTTTGGACAACTGCCAGACTATTATGATCTGGTCATATCACTCCCTTGCTCAAAATGCTATTTCCTAGCAAGTAAAGTTCAAGCTCCTTGGTCTGGCATTCATGCCCTTCCACAATCTGGTCCTTCTCAAACTTTCCAGTTTTAATCCATATTCTTTTCATACACCTGAAATGCCAACCCAATTAGATGAGGCCCCACCCCTGTACACATCCTACAATTTCCTACTGTCTTTGTTCACATTTTTACTTATCAGGAACGTTCTTTCTACTACCTCCTCTGCCTACTGAGAGCCCAATTTAAATATCAACTTCTCAAGAAATCATTCCCTGATTCATCCTGCTCCCTACCCCAAGATAATCGCCTTCAAACCATCAATGGCCTTACACCTTACAAAACTTTGTTATGCACTTACGTAATATTTTGTGTTATAGTTTCCTCACTTGTAAAATGTGAGTAACAATATTCGTAATATGTATCTCACAGGGTTGTTGTGAGGATCATAGGAGATGTTTGGAAAGCACTTTGCAAACTTTAAAATGCTTCAGAACTGAGTTATTAGAGGGGCTCTATGAGGACAGGGGCAATGTCTTATCTAAACCTCATATCTTCCCCAGCACTCAGACCAGTGCTCACACAGCAAGAATTAATCAGAGATTTACTGACCTCAATACTATTTATAAATGCTGGAAAAAATTAGAAGTTTCTACATAGTACATTAGGAGGATAGGATCTGTGAGTTCACTAGTATAAGGAACTCTTAGAGAAAAAAATTTCTCTATTAATGCAGGTTGGCACATTGTCTGTAACTTACAATCTTAAAGTTTTCTGGCTTCAAGGCTGGCTAAAGAGCCATTACACCACACTGTTTCACACTTTACAATCCATACCTAACAATTAAATACATATTCCCTTTACCTATTTTTGCATGCATTAGAAACTAAAGACTCCATGAGCTTTTTGAAAAGTGAAATAAATGTGTTTAATATTCTAAAATTTGAATTCATAAGCAAAATACATACAATCGATACACATAAGTAATTCTTCCTTAAGTAAGCAAAACAAAAGTCTTGGGAGAGAAAAACCCCAAAGATTCTGGAAGGAACTGAGGCTTACAGTGTATCTGCAGAATTCATTTCTTCTACCTTCAACCCAGTTGCTAGGGGCCAGCACTCTCACCAAGTAGCTTCTAATATTGCCTAAGGTCCTGCTGGTCAGGAAATTTATTGTGAATTTCAAATTCTCCAAGCCAGTTCTAAAAAAGAAAATTATTTTTAAAAATGCATTTGGAGAGCATTTACATATTTACACAACATATTTTATAAACAAAATAATTAATTATGCATATTTAAAATGTCTTAAATTCTACAATGCTTAGCTTAGAGAGGTGCTTGAAGCACTTAAAAGTTAAGTAACTTGTCCAGTCACCTATGACTTCTCTAACTCAGGGGCCTGATTGCAATCTCACTAAATTAGCTATTTTCTGTGTGCATGCTATATGTATATATATGTACATGATACATACGATATGTAATAATCATAATAGCTTCTTGTATATGTGTGTATATGTGAACATGATGCAACACATTATATCACATTAAATTATATAATCTTTAACTATAAAATGTAATGTTATATATCCCACTAAAACAGCTGCCCCTTGTTTATTTATACAGAATATACAAATTTTTATAACTTAAAAAACTAATATACTGTATAAACAGAGCAAAAAGTATACTTTCAATGTCACTCAAGACCCATTATTAGGTTGGTCTCTTTACAATGGGGGATCTTTTTCCAATGAGATTTCCATTTCCTTGGAGAGCAGAGGAAGGGAAATCCCTGTCTTTGCAGACTGAAGGAAGAAGGATTCCTCCAATATATAACCGATTTTTTCTTGAAAGGCAAGGACTGCATTGCGTTCACGAAAGCAATTATCTAATTCTTACTTAAAGTCATCCTTCTATTTCATAGGAAATTTACCCTTCGCAAACAAATGGATTCAAGCTTAGTCTCAGTAAATAACAACACACGTGGTCTACAAAGACAACAGGTGCCCGCAGTCAGACCCTAGAAAACAGTGCGGGGAGAGGAGATCCCGCACAGGCAATGGATGGCAACGCGAATGGCAGGGGCTGAGCTAACAAAGATGACCACAAGTTTCCCCCTCCAAGGCCTGATCCTGGCTGGTCTAGGGATCATCCCACTGGCCGGGAGCCCAAAGAGTCCTGGAACCCCGGAGGGGTTGGGGGCGGGGCTGGAAGGCTGGGGGCAACCCATCCTTCCCGACCAGGATCCGGGCTGGGAGCAGGTCCTACGGCTTCCTCGCCCTCCAAAGACTGCCCTGCCGCGGTGAGCAGGTGACAGGGCAACGGGGGCAAATCCAGGCTGCCTTTTACCCGGGGTGCAGGAGAAGGGGGCCGCGAGGGCAGTGCAGATTGAAGCCGACGCCTCCTGCCCTTCCACAGACGAGAACAGGCGGGAAAAGGAAGAAGATAGAAGGGAGCGGGGAAGGAGAGAACCACCTCATCCTCTCGCGATGTTTCCTGGATCACGCGAGAATCTCCCGGATTCTTCTGCTCTCGTTGGCTGCGGTATAGGGCGCGTGGTTAGGTCCTTGGGAACGAGTCCCCGCCCCTTTAACGAGAGCCAATCCGCTCGGCTTTGGAGAATAGTCGGTGACAGAACCCGGAAGTGCGTGGACCGGAGGGGTGGGTTCGGTCTCTCCCCTCCCCCGCACCCTCGGAGCCCTTCTGCGCCTAACGAACTTGCTTGTGGTCGAGACGTGGCTCCGTACGCTCGCCCAACAAGACAAGATCAAGCCGGACCGCGGCGCAGCAGCTTTTCCGCCTCCTCTCTTCCCACCTGGGACCTTGGCCGAGCCGCCGTTTGTTGTTGCAGGACAGAGAGCCCCGACGCCAGCCTTGTGAGGTGACTGGCCCTCTCCGGAGGGCCTTGTCATGGCCTCCCCAAGTCTTGGGAATTCCGCCTCTCCAGGTCATCAACCCTCATTCCCTTCCTATCCTAGTGTCATAGGGTTTAGAGTTGGAAGGAACCCTGTAGAGATCGTCTAGCCCAATCCCTCCTCATTTTACAAATTAGTAAACTGAGGCTTAAAGAAGGGAAGGGACTTGCCTGAGGCTATACCAGTAGTAGGGGGCAGAGCTGGGATTCGAACCCAGGCCTTGCTTGTCTTTGTAGTTGCTTGCAATCGGATGTTTGCCTCATTTTACCCAACTCTCAAACCAAACCTGTTTCTTTAAATTAATTTCAAAGCCACTATTACGTCTCCCTCAAATTATCTTGGGGCACTGACGAATTAAAGTACATTACAGAAGGAGACATACCAGGATTTATCTTTTTAAAAGAAAAAAAAAATCCACTCAGGTAAGCCTTAGATGAGGGTTATGTAGCAGTTGACTCCTGACCTGCAAATATCTAACTTTGAAGAGGGGACAGTGTAACAAACAAAATGACTGTACAACATCACTCAGCCCAAAGGAAGAATATGAACCAAGGAGGTGGTAAGATACCTGGATAAAACTATGATTTTCTGTATATATGTTTTGTGTTTTTTGCTAAACGTGTAAAGGATGTGACCATTAAGAATGCACTTCTGTCATATGTCCAATTGAGGCTTTGAGGAGAAAAGGGGGAATCCTGATATGGGTGGAAGACCAGAAGACTGATACAGCAGTTCTGACCAGGTCTCAGAAATATGCCATTATACTTAGCTAAATGTACTTCAGTGAATCTGAGATTTCAGCAGTAGGTATTCCCTCCAGCAGTGCAAAGCAAAGTTCAAGCTTTTTCATCCTAGTTAAATTTTGTCTGTGTCCTCCAATAAATTCTCCATAGAGTATCTTTTTTCTAGGCCTTTTAAGATTCATTGGATACCCATGTGTCACTCAGGCTGCTCATCTGTTTTCCCTTCTTACAGCATAACTGGCCTACCTCATTATCTGGTTATACCTTTCTAGGTATGCCTTTTATGTTAGTTCTTGTATGTTAGTCACCATTAGTAATATACTATAGCCTATTTACTCCTACCATGCATCTCCACTGCTGTTTGAATCACATGCAATTATGGTTTTTCAGAAAGTGTGGTATTCATGACTTGCAACTATATATGTGATATAACTCATATGGATCTGTAACTTCATAGATTTAGATGTTCTTCCAACAATGTAAATTACAATCTATCCATGCCTGCCTTTCCTGTGCTACTTTTGTCCATGTTGCCCATAACCACCATAGAGGCATTTCACACCATGGTGGGAGCTTTCCTCATTTTTCCTTGATGGACAGGATTACAGTGGAGCACTGGGACTCTCTAGCTGTGTTCCTTCACACATAGAAGTCAGTCTTTTTTTCTCACACATTTACCTGATAACATCCTTTACTCCATCTCTACAAAGTACCTCATTTGTTACAAATTCGCATCACCTCTGCACCTCTTCCTTACCTTCAGTGCAATGCTCATTTTGAATTCTTTGCAAACTACAATGCTCCATGACTTGTATCTATGCAACAGCATGAGCAGAATATTGATATTTTTTAAAAGGCAGGGGGTTGCTTCAATTTCTTTGAAAGCAGTCCAGCCCTCTTTTTGCTCTGTAGTTCTCAGCCCAGCTAGGCCCAGCCTAACACTTTGTTGCAGGAGAGCCTTTAAGGCTACACTTTATTCTAAGTCCTTCATAATCAACAAACAGCAGGGTCTTGTTTTCTGTATCACCTTTTAATCAACTGTATAACTGAGGATGTAGTTTGCTGTAGAAAATAACTTCATTTGTTCATTTGTCAGCTCTAGACATATAAACTGATGGACAAGTGCTGTAAATTGAAGATAGTATGGATAGTTAATTACTGTATCCATACTCATCCACTTAGTTTTTCCTGTGTGGATTACTAGCCTAAATTCTTTTAAGTGGTTACAGATCTATTTGTGTTGAAGATAAATTTCTATGTGAGGTGATGGATTGAAATCCAGATCATGAAAAGCACTGGACAATTTCCCAAATGCTGTCCAACTGGTTTTTTCCCTCCTATTCAGTTCTGGACCAGCTCACCATCAATCTTCATACCTATTCAAGATATATTTACTCTTGATCTAACTGAATGGACTACCTATCCACTTGTATATCATAGTTTGAGCAATAGGTATGCTTTATCATTTTTTTCCTGAATACATTGTTGAACTGATCTCTTTTGAATTTCATTTGAGTGGAGAGGTCATAAAGTATTCTGGGCTGTAATATGATATTCAGATGAGAGCATCAATACCTCTTCGATTTAGGTTTTGTCCATATCAGAGACAAAACAGCTTTGATTAGCGTATGTCTCCTATTTTATACCTCAATAAATATTGATAGAGGATCACTGAAAAACAATTACCTCTGTGGTTACTCTACTTAGATATCTTGGCAGATATTATTGTATGCATGTGACACTTTGTTGCATGAGAGCCTTTAAGGTTACATTTTATTCTAAGTCTTTCATAATCAACAAAGCAGGATCTTGTGTTCTTTTATCAACTTTCAATCAGTTGTATAACTGACGATGCAGCCTTCTGTAGAAGATCATTTGTGGAAGACTGGCTATTCCCTTCTCATATTTTCTACAATAGTACCCTCTATATGTATGAAGAGTGTTCTCATAAAGACTTTATGGAGCTAAGAAAGTAGCAGAGTGGGTTGGTAATAACTATTACAGCTGATAGTTATGTAACACTTAAAGGTTTGCAAAGCCCTTTATGTACCTGCTCTCATTAGAGCCTCAAAACCCCTCACAGTAGGTACTTAGAGGTATTATTATCACCCCTTCTTTACAAATGAAGAAACAAGCTCATGGGCCTTAAGTTAGTTACCCCTGTTCATACAATATGCATGTGAGGTGAGACTGAAACATCTCTTCAAGCTCCGTGATATTTCAGGGCAGCTAGGTGGCACAGTGGATAGAGCTCTGGCCTTGGAATTAGGAGGACCTGAGTTCAAATACGGCCTGAGACACTTGACACTTACTAGCTGTGTGACCCTGGGCAAGTCACATAACCCTGACTGCCTCACCAAAACGTAAAAACAAAAACAGATCAGTGATATTTCTACCACACCATACTACTTATACTCCGGTGCTCAACATAGTCTGTGCCTGGCAATAGCAGGCTCTTAATAAAAGCTAGGTGACTGACTTTTAGTTACATATTTTTGTTGATTTGGTCTAGCTTAATTATTCTTCTTGACTTCATTTTCTTAAGTGCTATGTTATGAGTTTAAATGCGGTTACACTCTCAGAAGATAAAAATGGAATGATGCAGAAATACTACCAGTTTTTTTTTTTGTTTCTATTATTCTTGCAGTTTCATTTATAAATTTTCATGCAACAATCTGGCTTATTTCCATGCATAATCTCTTAACAAGCTTTCCAAAGACTCATTTTTCCTACTACTAGTCCCCACTTTCTGAGGCAATACAATTTTTAATCTTCCACTGTTCTCATGGACTTATATAGTAGATTAGTGTTGCTTTTTGCTACTGTGATCTCCTTGTCTAGGAAACTGTTTACTGGAATAGGCAGTTTCTGGGTTCTTTTGAACTATTCTTTATAGTGATTGCTTTTTTGCAGTTAAACTTGAGTTGGAAATAAAAATAAACAGCAACAATGTTTTCTTCTTTTTTTTTTACTATTTTACAAGGTAGTTCATATCATAGAATAGTTGTAATTGTCCTAAGTGTGGTCTTCTCATCTCTATTCTAGTTATATATTGATTTAACTAGTTGATGGGGGCAGCTAGATGGTGAATAGAGCTCCAGCCGTGAAGTCAGGAGGACCTGAGTTCAAATTCGGCCTCAGACACTTTACACTAGCTGTGTGACCTCGGGCAAGTCACTTAGCCCTGACTGCCTTAACCAAAAAGCCAAAAAAAAAAAAAAAACTAATTGATGATCTGATTGACACAGATAAGAATAATTCCCAATCAGTTATGTCCTATTTCTTAAATAGTAAATCTCAGTTTTTATGACGTTGTACAATACTTTCCATGTCCATCTCCAAGAATCAGTGTATAAAATGACTTGGTTGGGAAGATGTTGCAGAGTTCTTTGTAAAATTTCTCTCTCTGGGGCAGGTAGGTGGTGCAGTGGATAGAGCTCCAGCTTTGGAGTCGGGAGGACATGAGTTCAAATCTGACCTCAGACCCTTGACACTTACTAGCTGTGTGACCTTGGGCAAGTCACTTATCCCCGATTGCCTCACCAAAAATAAAGCAAAAAAAAAAAGAATTTCTCTCTCTTTGTCTTCTGCAGCAGATGATAATTTATAACCTGCAGTTATTTCCATAGTGGTCTTTTTGTTTATGTTCAGTAGGCAAGATATAGAAGTGTTCCATGAAATGATGTTTCTTTTTTCATGTGATGAAAGCAACTTCACCAATTCCTCTCTTCTCTAAGCAAAATGTAGAATATTTTTACATCTTCTAGTTTCATTCATTCATATATAATGTCAATACTGATAGTTCAGTTCTTCCACTAATAGATTGACTTGTTAAGCACTGGATAATGAGCCTATATTTAAAGCATCAACAATTAAGTTCATCTTTTTTTTTTTTTGATCTAAAAAACTGCAATTCTTAGCCACTAGTCACTGAGAAATAAAAAGGACTTCAGAAAGCTGAGTATAATTTTGTATTTTTCTTTGTTTCATTGGTTGCTGTGGACAAAGAATTCATCATCTGGCATCCATCCTTTTGGTAATGAGCCACACCATTAACTAGTCTATCACTGAGACCATAGTAATCCTTTCTAGGTTGGTTGAATCTACCACAACGTACACTTTTCGGTGGCATCGTCTTCAAAAACCTGGGATCACATCCATTCCACTGTGAAGCATCAGAAAAAAATTTTTGTGGAGGATCTGAGTATGCCAGAGTTGATTAAGAAGTTTTAACTCAGGAAACCATTTCTGTGTTAGTAAGTGAATATATCTAACACTGAGGGGAAGATAGGTTGACTATAGTTTCTGAAAACAGTATGAAATGAAACAAGGAAAACTAAGAACAACTCTAAGCTGATACTTAAAATGAAAAAAAAATCAGAATATTAGGGATAGTGCTAACTCTGAAAGGTTTTACTAACTTGTCAGGTCATGTAGAGTTCTTAATAGTTGACAGACATTTCTGATTAACAAGGCTGTTAACTATAAAAGATTGTAAAGATATGTAAGTGAGATTCATGTTACTCTGTAATACTTTTCATATACTTTATATAATATAGTCTGAGTATTTTTAAATTTCATTTACTAATTAATTTGGCCTACTACTAAGATTTAAATATAGCTCAAAGAAATTACAGGGAAGCAAATTTTGACTCAGTATAAAGAAGAGTATTCTAACAATTAAAGGTGTTCAACAGTGTGGTGGTGCTCCTATGTGAAGTGGTTAGCTTACCACCATTGGCATTATTCAGTCAGAGATTAGATTACTATCTGCTATGGTTGTGGTAAAAAGGATTCTCTAAAACTCTGGGAAAGAGTTTAGCTTTTGTTTGCATATGGATTATATTTTCTCTTTGTCTAATTTACACAAATACCCAGTTGCCACATTGTTCAGGCACAGCTACCAACCACCTGATATATTTTCATGAGTGAGATAGTGAAACCAAAGGAGACATAGAGTGACATGTAACACAAGATGCACAGATTAAGAGACATCTCCACTACAAATGTTCATGTGAACTACTTGTGCCTGACCTGTGGTAGAGCCTTCTGAGTTTGTATTAGTCTGATCAGCCACAATTGGATACACTGTACCTGTACCTTGACCCCAACACAATGATGTCATTTTGGTCCTCTTCAAGAAGGAAGGACAACAGCTAACTTAGATTTATAAAACCTTAGATAAAAGTAACAGCTATGATCAAAATGATGGTGATTGCCACTTGTGGTAGCCACAAGACACAGCATAGTATTGTGGAAATAATCTTGGAGTAAGAAAACTTTAGCTCAAACCTCAACTCCAGTATTATCTATGTGGCCATGGACTAGTCACTTAACCTCTCTGAGCTTCAGTTTCCTCATCTATAAAATGGGAATAATAATATGTATACTATCTACATTATATAGTTATTGTAGGAAAAGTGCTTATAAACCTTGAATCACCTTATAAATGTGAGCTGCTGTTATTAAGGACAGGTAGTATAGTGGTACAGTGGTGTTTACATTACCTTAGTTCTTTTAAAATTTCACTATCCAAAGTACTTAGTACCTTGGTACAAGGTACTTTTTTGGGGGCGGGGGTATATTTGGTACTTGGCATATCACTTTTACAACAGTCACAATTTCTAATTCTTAGCATATATCAAAACTTATCATAATAGCTTTAAAATACTATGTAGATATTGACTATGTGTTAGAAAAATTCTACCACACTAGAATTCATACTAGTAATCATCATATGTAAGGGTAATTGAAATGTTAGTGTCTAATTATGGAAAGAATGGCTGTCAAGGGATTTTTATCCAGTACTCTGCTAATGTTGTTCATACTTGTGTGACACTGTTGTGTTCAAAAGTGATTCCATTATCATTTACTAATAATTTTTGCACCTATGTTGTCAGGTTCTAATGATGAGTAAAATAGAGAAGCCACAGTTCATCACAGAAAGAAAGAAATAGGCCCAAGCACTGGATATTCAAAGACACTGACAATAAAAATGGAAAACATTGAGAATGAAAAAGAAAAATCAGATGATGATGGAAAATCTGACCCAGAGAAGACACTAGACTTTTCTGAATACTTTAACCAACTGGAATTGTTGGAAACTCATAGACACCTAATTCCCCTTGGAACTCAGAGCCTCTGGGTTGATGATACTGATGAAGAAGAAGAGCAGGATGAAGAAACCGAGGAGTGGTATCAAATGCAAGAACAAAAACTGGAAAAGGAGCCAAACAAATTGCTTCTTTGGGCTGCTGAAAAAAATCGGGTAAGAAGAAAATTTCTATTTTTTATTAATTTCAAATTTCTATCTATAAAGGATATTAGAAACCATCTACATTTTTCTGTCAAGACTATAATTCAAGACATTAATAGCATCCTGAAAACACTATCAAATAGTGTTTACTAACTATATACACAACCAAAGTATTATTCTCTGTGTAGGCATCCAATAGTATAATAAATTGACTAGAATATGTATATTGTAGATAAATTAATCTCTTCTACCTCTACTAGTATCCTATCCTACTCTTTCATCACATGAAGCTCTGGAAAATAGGGTCCTAAAGCTAAAAAGTCTTCAATTAAACCTAGCAATATACCCCCACCCAAGGCCCAACATAGATGGAGAAACTTGTCACTAGTAAATTAGCTAATATGTAATGAATTTTTTTGGCAGCTGAAACTCATGAAACCATCTCTTATGAGGCTTTCCAGCTGTGGCATTGACAGTTTCATCCACACCAGTAAAATTATAGATTTTAAAGTATTGAAATAAGGTAGCTGAATGGTCCATCTTAAAGAAATCTAGGCTATTAGTCTGCCAAAGCTTCTTATCATTCTATTAAAGTAAAAGTTTCCAGAAACCAGGATCTATGTCGTTATATGTACAGCACATAGAACAAATCAAATCTCCACTTAGTTGCCTGACTGAAATGATACTAAGTTTGTTTGGCTACATTTGTTCTATGATTTCCCACCCTGCAACAATTTAACATGATTAGTGAAATATTTTTGCACACTACTTAGTGTAATTTTATTAAGGCCTCATTCTCTTGTCAGGATTTGTATACTTCCAAAATAATATTATCCTGTGTGTACAGTGGCCCTGAAGAATATGTTGTCCATTTAATCCATTAATTACCAGAATATAACCTCCTTGAGAGCGTGGACTTTTTTACCTTTTAGCACAGTACCTGGTACATGTAAGCACTTAATAAATGCTGGTTGATTGATACTTACAGGATCTTAGGAAAAGACCTCAGAGGTCATCTAGGATCACTTGAACAATGGATGAGGAGAATCAATCCCAAACAGATAGAGTAACTTGTCCAAGGTCTCACAACTGATAAGTGAAGCAAGAATCCCTAAGCATAAAATCCTACAAAGTCATCTCTAAGAGGTTGAATGCTCTTAAGAATAATATTCTGAATATTAATACACTAACAAACATGAGAATTGAGGTTCCCCATTCAATTGATGTCACTCTGAACACACACTTTTAACACATTCACTGCAGCAAGTAACTTCTGTGATGCTGCACCCCAGGCACCTAAGCCAGCTATCATCCCTCAAAATTACATACAAAGCCACATACAGCAGCCCTTTACAGACTTCTGGATGGTCGTAAACATCCCTCATGGAATGACAGCTATATACTTCTGAGGCTACACATGCTGTCACAGAAATTGAGAAAAAAAATCTTCCTGTAAAAGAGGCAATTTCTGTATTTCACTTTTTTCAATTGCATAGTGTCTCAAGCTACTAATTTGCAATTCTGTACAACTAGATATAATCATCCAGTGTTTTGTGCAAACATAAATATTCTAGAGAATCATTTATAGGGAATTCCTCTTCCTTTTGGATTTTGCTCAGAATATCCACCATGACCCTGGTATACATTTTTTATGTCTTGTTTTATTCCTCATATGACATAATCAGAATATTGTTAAAATTATTTATGTGGCTGCATACATCTATCGCAGAATTTTGTATGATTCAATATTTGCATGCTTTTTTTCGAAGACACTCTTTGAGGTTGTGTTTTGCTCTACCAAGTCAGATGCCTTTGAAAAAAAAGCCAGCAAAGAGGCAAGAGACAATATGGTATGATAAGAGGGGTTTTGGTGGGGAAAAAAAAGAAGGGTATTAGGCATAAAGTCAGGAGAGAATGATTCAAATCTCATCTCTGACACTACCTTCATGAGTATGGATGACACATTTTACCTCTCTGAGATCCAGGTTCCTCATCTGTATTACCCACCTTTTTAATACCTCCCCCCCATAAAATAATCCAAAATGCTGAATTTATTTTGAATTAGTAAGCATTTTGCTTTTTAACAGAGAACAAACCTTACCCATCTATCACAAAATAAGACTGGGTAATTCTTCAAAAAATCTGATTTTATGAGTAGCTGCTTCCTCCTTTCTGCAACTATAGTATTCCATCACTCATAAATCACTCACAAACAAAATCATCAGAAGAATGTGGACCTTTATTTCAAGGAGAAGTTTGGGGTCATTAAAAGACTTGTGTAATTCCCTGAAGCCATTCCAGCCTGATGACCTCTTCCTGTTTGATTCTGGGACAAATTCATTATTTGTTTGCAAAGTATGTCCAACACCTATATGACAGATGAGCTCAATGAATTGTCCATCGTATGTGTGGTGAACATGGAAGGATGTAATACATTACATCATATGGAAGATGTGGTATAAAGGATGTCATCAAAAAACTGAATGACCAGAAAAAAGATAGACTGTTCATATAGAAAACACAAGGAATAACCAATGGATAGCATACTTGCTCCACTGGTTTCCATACGATGTCAAGAGAATGCAGTGAACACCCACTCTGGGGCCATATGTAGATTTACAGGTCAGTATAAAAAAAATTCTCCAATACAAGTGGTCATGGATGGATTGCAGTCTCCATTTTTTGAGGGAGTTACTCACATTGATGAGATCACAGAACCACTGTAAAAATGCATCATTTCCTCAACTAAACTAAATCATAGCCCGTCTACAGCTTAATAGATTATCTTCATGAACTACTTTGACCAAAAAAAATTCTTGTTTTGGTCAACCTTCTGCTGAGATTTTCATCTGGGTAGGATCTGCCAAAGATAATGTTCTGCTGTAACACTATGAAAGAACCTAGAGTCACTTCTATGCAAGGTCAGATATTAAACTTGGGACTTGAGTGAAGGAAGACTGAATACATTATTTTTAAATTTTAGTAGTATAATATAATATTCTTAAATAAAATTTTTTCTACTTCTCTACCTTTTCAATTGTTTTTCTTCTGTTCAGTAGGAATTTAACCTGTCCTATTTCAGTAAATTCCAGATGTACATATTTCACCTTTATTTGCCTCTTGCCCTTATCTATCTTTAGCTCACTGTTATTTTAAAACAAAATATAGCAAAGACAAAACTGTTATTTCTTGTCTCTATTTCCCTTTCTCAACAACATAAAACTGAGTTTTGTTTTATCTTTTTTTATTCTCTGTTCCATCACATTTCAAAAGTTCTTCCTTATTTTTTAATTCCTAATACAAGCCTACTTCAATACAAATCAAAAGGTTGGTCTCAGATTGGGGGTAGGGGTGAGATTGAAACTTGTAAATTAATAAAATCTTCAACCCTTTCATTATTTCTGTTGCTTTTCTGATAATTCATTCTAATTTGACCTTTGGGGTATGATGGTCATCTACACTGAATTTAGCATTCAGTTATGTATTGAGCAAGATGTCTTAGTCAATATTTACAAAAAGGAAAATAGCCTTCCATTTAGTGTAGTTTTATCCTACATTAGGAGTAGATTGAATTGCTATAAAGAAACATTTTTACCATTCTTCTACTGCTTCACAAGTGTTAGAGAAATTTTTCCACTTCCTGTATATATACAGAACTGTTAGACTTCATGGCGCTTTTCTGCTCTCTACATATTTTGAAAGGCAAGGGAATGGCAACTGCTTTTAACTAGATACTTCTTTGCCAAACCTCCTTTGGATACCTTTTCATAGGATCACAGCAGTTAAGTAGTTTAGCTGTACCTGAACAAGGACTCCTGCATAGCATCCCTTACAAGTAGGATATTGGAGAACGTATTACTTAAAGGATGGTTTTTGAGCATTTAGAAAGAGAATTGATATTTATCTTGTATCATACCTATTTATATGCTGTCATATTCCCTTAAGATAGATTGTAAGCTACTTGAGGACAAGAACTGAGGGGTTTTTTCAAGTTTCCTTGGGAGCCTAGCACATAGTTGTAGATGCTTAATACATGCTTTTTGAAATGAAAAAGAAAGAGAAAGAAAAATGATGATGACTAAAAGTCAGCATAGCTTTATCAAGAATAGTTCATGCCACACTGACTAATTTTCTTTTCTGACAATTATTAGATTGATAAATCAAGGGAATTGTGTAAACATAATTACGAGACTCAAGCAAGATATTTCTTCTTATTTTAAAACTATGGAATAGATGAAAGTTTGGTTAGATGAATTCAAAACTGGCTGAACATCCAGACCCCAGGGACTTAGTCATTGATGGATTCTTGCCAACTTAAAAGAGGTCACTAAGAGAGTATACTAGGAATTGGGTATTGGCCTATACTATTCCCCATTTTTATTGCTGATTTGATTGAAGGTATAGATAGCATAACTTTCTCATTTTCATTTAATAGAAGAGAATAATGGGTAGATGGCAAAGTAAGAGCATTCCTGGAGGCAGGTCCTCCACCCCCACATTAAAAACACAATGGAGGGGCATCTAGGTGGTGCAGTGGATCAGCCTTGGAGTCAGGAGGACTTGAGTTCAAATATGACCTCAGGCACTTGAGACTTACTAGCTGTGTGACCCTGGGCAAGTCACTTAACCCTGATTGCCTCACCCCAAAAAAAAAAACACAATGGAAAAGCTCAAAAATTCAGAAAACCTTCCAATGACAAGAAGATAAGAAAACGTACCCAACAAAAGTTAATTCTTATAGGAAAAAAAACCCCTGAAATTACCAGCTCTCCACCATATCCCTTCAAGTACTTTCTCCCCTACTCTAACCAGCAGGAATAGAATAGCCCTATAAACCATGTGGCTGTTAGAATTTTAAGCACCTGACTTTTGGAGTAAATCGTCTCAGTGTCAGAATAGGAACTCTATGACTAGGAGTTTAGGCCTGTGAAACAGACCAGCCCTAGGGCCAAGAAGAAGGAAAGGAGATGACTATGAAGCAGTAAGGAGCCTATGGGCCAAGAAAATGGTGGAAGAAGCAAACAAGGAACATCCCTCTAATTAAAAGGAAGTAATTTAGCCCAAGAGCAAACAGACAGAAGGAGCAGAAGAAGGATTAAGGGGCAGCTAGATGGTGCAGTGGATAGACTGGCCTTGGAATCAGGAAGACCTGAGTTCAGTTCTGGCCTTAGACCCTTATTAGCTGTGTAACCCTAGGAAAATCACTTAACCCCAGTTGCCTTTCAAAAAAACAAAAAACAAAAGAGAAACATAAAAAGGTAAAAATGAAAAGAGAAATTTTAAGGGACTCAAGAAAGTTAAACTGTTGGGGCAGCTAGGTGGTGCAGTGGTTAGAGTTCCGGCCTTGAAGTCAGGAGGACCTGAGTTCAAATCTGGCCTCAGACACTTGACACTAGCTGTGTGACTCTGGGCATTTCACTTAACCCCGACTGCCTCACCAAAAAGCAAAAAAAAAAAAAAGGATTATGAAACCCAATTGCAAGGCTTCTCAAAGCATCCCTCACAGGACTGTCTTGGGGGACCCTACCCCAAACCCTTCACAAGCCCAACAAAGGCATATCTGGGGACTGAAAAAAGCCAACTGCAGAAAGAACAGAGGAACTCAGATCAGATTAGAGATTGTTGTAAACTTGGAGAATAGACCACACTATTCTCCAAGTACTACTCTCTACTATAGACTAGAGTCTCTCAGCATCAGGGTTTGAATTGCCAATCTCACCCTTTGCAGGAAATACACCATATTCAACTCTGAAAATCTAAGAGAAGAGGGAATAGATAGTAAGGAGGAGATGAGAGGAGGCATAACAGTACCAGACCATGTAAAGGAAAAATGTTGACAAAAAGGATATTTTTAACAAGGACACCACAGAAAAATCAGCAGAATGATTAAGACAGACAAAAACTGACTAAGGCGTAGAAATGGATTCAAAGAAAAGTTGAATTCAGTGAAAATTAAGATAACATTAACGCAACTAACTCCAGGAACCTCCAGAATGGTTTAAAAGAACAATTAAAGAATTAAACCAAAACAGATTTAAGGACAGAAATTAGAGATCTTAAGGAACAAAACAGCAAATTTAAATAAACAGTTTCCACTTCTGTGTTCAGGAACTCCGAAATTCCTTTAATCATAATCTGTTGTTATTCTGCCAATTCCTCTATCTTGAAATCTTTTGTGACCTCCAATCCCTCTAACCCTCAGTTTACTAGCCCATAACCCTTATATTGGCTATACTGTCTTACCTTCTACATCTTGACCCCTTGGTGAACCAGTCAGTCATTTATTAGCCCCTACATTTAGCATTATTAAGTACTGCATTTATTCAGCATCTTCCTAGGTACTAGGCACTGGGCTAAGCAGTAGGGATCCAAAGGAAGGCAAAAACCAGTCCTTGCTCCCAACAAGTTCATAGTCCAGCAGCAGAGACACTAGGCTAACAACTATGTACAAACAAGATATTTACAAAATAAATTGGGATTAATCTTAGAGGGAAGGCACTAAGATAAGAAGGACTGACAAATGCTTCTTGAAGAAAGCATGACTTTAGTTATCTAGATATTTGAAAGAAGCCACATAGGACAGGAATCAGAGATGAGGAGAGAGTGCTGCTGAACAAAGCTATAGAAAATCACAAAACCTTGCTGACTAGGTCCAGTACATATTTATGTTATATAATCTCAACTGGGGCCTCAATATACCTCCTTAATCTATAGCTCTCTAATTTATTCACTATCCCATTCACCATGCCAGCTATTCCAAACCTTTTTACTCTTTTTACTGTTCCTCAAGTCTCCTATGGCACTCCCTTTCTCAATCCAAGCTTAGAACCTTGCCTCATAGTTCCCTGTCTTCCCCCATACTCAGAAAATGTTTGCTTGATCCATTTATTCCCCCTCGCTATTATTCATATATCTCTTCCTTTTATGGTTAAACTCCTTGAGAAGGCAACCTGCAGTTGGTGTTTTCAGTGCCTTTCCTCTCACTGTTCTTAACTCTCCACAGTCTGGCATCCACTCCAGAGTTATCAATGATTTCTTAGCTGACAAACTTAATAACCTTTTCTCAATCTTCATAACTTCTTGACCTCTCTTTAGCCTTTGACTGTCAGTCAACCTGTTCTCAATATTCCCTTCTCTCTAGGTTTTCATGATACTTTATTCTTGTTCTTATCCTACCTCTCTGACTACTCTTCAGTCTTTTTGCTGGATCTTCAAGCTGAACTTACTAACTTTGGGCATTTTACAAGGCTCTGTCCTGGGCCCCTTCTTCCACTCTAATATTTCACTTAATGATCTCATCAACACTCATAGATTCAATGATCATTTCTATGCTGATGATTTGCAAATCTGTTTATCTAGCCTAACCTCTGCTGTCCTCCACTCTCACCTATTCACCTGCTTCTTAGATACCTCAAACTAAACATCCTATAAACATATTAAACCCAAAAGTCCAAAAGTGGATTCATTATTTTCCCCCCTCCCTGCAAAATAACTCCTCCCTTCCTAATTAACCTATTACTGTCAAAAGTATCACCATTTCTCCCAGTCACCTAAACTCTCAATCTAGATGCCATCTTCAACTCACTCTTCTCTTTCACTTCCCCATATCCAAGCTGATGTTCAATATTATTGATTCTATCTCAACATCTTTCATATCAGCCTCCTACTCTCCTCTGAAATTTCCACCACCCTCATGCAGATCCTCATCACCTCACACCTGAACTGTTGCAATAGCCTGCTGATTGGTCTCACTATTTCAAGTGTCTTCCCATTCTGATCCATCCTTAGATCAGCTGTTAAATTTATCTTCTAAAAGTGCAGGTCTGACCATGTCACTCTCTCAGTCCCCAATTCTCCCCTTTAATAAATTACATCTGGCATTTAAAAGCCCTTCAAAAGCAGACCTATTTCTACCTTTTTAATCAGTTCATTTTGCCACTCTGTAATCTAATGACACCGGCCTCCTTGCTATTCCTTATAACACTCTGTTTCCCTACTGAATGCATTTTAACTGATTATCTCTCACTGCTGGAATTCTCTTCCTTCTCATCTCTGTCTGCTGGCTTCCTTGACTTCCTATAGATACTTTGGCCTACTTAACTTCTTAGTGTTTCAGGCAACCCACTAAGAAGATAGTGAATATAGAAGGAAGCACAAACTTATTAACATCTGTAACCCTAAATGTGAATGAATTAAACTCTCCAATTTGAAGGGGGGAGGATAGAGTGGAGGGGAAAAAGTAAGAAAATAATATCCTGTAGTTTGTTGCACATAGGTACATACCTGGTGAAAATAAGGGGGTGGAACAAAATTTTTTATGCTTCAGGAAATTCAAAAAATGGGAGTTACAATAAAAATCACAAGTAAGACAACAATGAAAATTGATAAAGCCAAAGGGAACCACCTTATAACTTAAAGGTACCATAGTCAATCAAAAATAATAAAATTAAATGTGTATGTGCCAAATGGTATAGTAGCTAAGTTCTTAAAAGAAGATCCAGGCAAATTACAAGATGGCATTGATACTGAAATAATAGTAAAATTAGTACATCATGGTATATGATGCACTATGAGTCAGTCAGATGGACTTTCAAATGAATTCTATCAGTAATATAAAAAGCAGTTAATTCCATTATTACATAAACTTTCAAAAATATTAAATGAAGGGATCCTACCAAATTCCTTCTGTGATACAAATAAGTTTCATAAACTAAACCAGAAAAAGAAAACTAGACCTATCCTATCATAGTATATCAATACTAAAAATTTAATTAAAATGTGAGCAAAGAAAACCAGGTTGGACTCATACCAAGAATGCAGGATTGGTTCAATTATAATTAGGAAGATTATAAATATAATAAGTTGTGTTAATAACAAGAACAACAAAAGTGACTATCAGTAGAGATATAGGAAAAAACAATAGTCATTTGTGAAAAATAATGAAAATCACTGGAATAAATCAACCTTTAATATGGCAAATAGTATCTAAATACAATCAAGAGCTTAAATTACACATAAAAGAGATAAACTAGAGGTTTTTCCATTAAGTTCAAGGGTAGCTATAACAGACAGTAGAAACAAACTGAGGAAATATGCACAAACAAAAAAGAAAATATTCCTTTTCCAGATCATATCATGGCATGCTTAGAGAAACCTAGAGTCAACTAAAAATTAATTTAAGCCAAGAATAAATTCATCAAAGTAGTAAAATAGTAAAATGTAAAACAAGCCCATACAAATCATCAGCCTTTCTGTTTATTTCCAACAAAACCCAGGATAAACGGAGAGAAATCCATTCAAAATTATTACAGAAAGTATAGCTTCCTTGCCTTTGAAAAGAAGAATATAAGCCTAACCTACAGGATGGATTAGAGAAAATAGTAAACCTATCATATTGAGCTACTTCTCAGCAGATAAGTAATCAAAAGATATAAACAAATTATGAATCATCACATGAAAATGTTTTCCAAATCACTAAGAATATAAATTATAACAACCGTAAGGTTTCACCTCACACCTTACAATTAAATCATTCAACAGATATTAAGCACCTACTGTGTGCCAAGTACTCTGATAGGTACTGAGAATACAAAGACAAAAGTAAAACAGACCCTACCATCGAGAGACCTACAAAGTAAAATGAAGATTTTTGAACCTGTTTTCCTTGTTAGCCCAGTATATTTTCAGGAAAAGGAAATCTGCTTAAACTCAGTTCAAAATAAAGTACATGTTGACCCCAATACACTATAAGATATGTAAGTGCATTGGCATGAATGCTTCTGCCACCAGTACTAATCCAGATACCCTCGTCTCCCTACCCCTAATTGAATGTCTTATGAATAGAGAATTTCAGAGTTAGATGTGAACTAGGGGGCCATCTAATCCAATCCATACCTTAAAAAATCTTTTTTTTTAATAATTAATTTATTTTTAGTTTTCAACATTCACTTCCATAAGATTTTGAGTTTTAAATTTTCTCCCAAGACCCCATGTAATCTGATATAGGCTCTACTTATGTATTCATAGTAAGCATATTTTCCCATTAGTCATGATGTAAAGAGCAATTAGAACTAATGGGAGAAACCATGAGAATGAAGCAATAAAACAAAGGAAAAGGAGAGTAAACAGTATGCTTCCATCTGCATTCAGACTCCATAGTTCTTTCTCTAGATGTGGGTAGCATTTTCCATCATGAGTCTTTTGGAGTTGTCTTAGATCCTTGCATTGCTGAGGAGAGCCTGGTCTATCAAAGTCAGTCATCACACAACGTGGCTGTTACTGTGTACAATGTTCTCCTGGTTCTGCTCACTTAACTCAGCATCAATTCATATAAGTCTTCCCAGGTTTTTCTTAAGTCTGCCTGCTCATCATTTCTTATAGCACAGTAGTATTCCATTACATTCACATACCACAACTTGTTCAACCATTCTCCGATTGATAGGCATCCCCTCAATTTCCAATTCTTTGCCACCACAGAAAGAGCTGCTTTCAATATTTTTATACATGTGGGTCCTTTTCCCATTTTTATGGTCTCTTTGGGATACAGACCTAGAAGTGGTATTGCTGGGCCAAAGAGTATGCATAGTTTTATAGCCCTTTGGGCATAGTTCCAAATTGCTCTCTAAAATTGTTGGATCATTTCACAACTCCACCAACAATGCATTAGTGTTCTAATTTTCCCACATCTTCTCCAACATTTATCATTTTCCTGTTTTGTCATGTTAGCTAATCTGATAGGTGTGATGTGGTACCTCAGGGTCGTTTTGATTCTCATTTCTCTGATGAATAGTAATTTCGAACATTTTTTCATAGGACTTTAGATAGCTTTAATTTCATCCTATGAAAACTGCCTGTTCATATCCTTTGACCATTTATCAATTGGGGAATGATTTGTATTCTTATAAATTTGACTTACCTGAGAACTGCCTGTTCATATCCTTTGACCATTTATCAAATTGGGGAATGACTTGTATTCTTATGAATTTGATTTAATTCTCTATATATTTTAGAAATGGAGCCCTTATCAGAGACACTGGTTATAAAAATTCTTTCTCAATTTTCTACTTTCCTTCTAATCTTGGTTGCATTGGCTTTGTTTGTGCAAAAACTTTTCAATTTAATGTAATCAAAGTTATCCATTTTGTATTTCATAATGTTCTCTATCTCCTGTTTGGTCATAAATTCTTCCCTTCTCTATAGATCTGAAAGGTAAACTATTCCTTACTCTCCTAGTTTGCTTATAGTATCAGTCTTTATATCTAAATCCCATACCCATTTTGACTTTATCTTGGTATAGGGTGTAACATGTTGGTCTATGCCCAGTTTCTGCCATACTATTTTCCAGTTTTCCCAGCAGTTTTTGTTAAATAGTGATTTCCCATCCCAGAATCTGAGGTCTTTGGGTTTATCAAATAGTAGATTACTATAGTAATCTGTAAGTAATCTAGTAAAACTGTTGTGTCTTGCATACCTAACCTATTCCACTGATCCACCACTCTATTTCTCAGCCAGTACCAAGTGGTTTTGATGATTGCTGCTTTATAATACAATTTAAGATCTGGAATGGCTAGGCCATCTTCCCTTGCATTTCTTTTCATTAGTTCCCTTGATATTCTGGACCTTTTGTTCTTCCAGATGAATTTTGTTATTGTTTTTTCTAGCTCTATAAAATAATTTTTGGTAGTCTGATTGGTATGGCACTGAATAAGTAAATTACTCTAGGTAGAATTAACATTTTGATTATATTAGCTCAGCCATGAGCAACTGATATTTTTCCAGTTATTTAGATCTGACTTTATTTATGTGAAAAGTGTTTTGTAATTATGTTCATATAGTTCCTGGTTTTGTTTTGGCAGGTAGTTTTCCAAATATTTTATAATGTCTACAGTAATTTTAAATGGAATTTCTCTTTCTATCTCTTGCTGTTGGACTTTGTTAGTAATATATAGTATATAGAAATGCTGATGATTTGTATGGGTTTATTTTATATCCTGCAACTTTGCTAAATTTGTTTATTATTTCAAGTAATTTTTTACTTGTTTCTCTAGGATTCTCTAAGTATACCATCATATCATCTGCAAAGAGCAATAGCTTTGTTTCTTCTTTGCCTATTCTAATTCCTTCAATATCTGTTTCTTCTCTTACTGCTAAAGCTAACATTTCTAGTACATTGAATAACAGTGGTGATAATGGACATCCTTGTTTCACTCCCAATATTATTGGAAATGCTTCTGTCTTATCCCCATTACATAAAATGCTTGCTAATGGTTTTTGATAGGTGCTATCTATCATTTTAAGGAAGACTCCATTTATTCCTATGCTCTCTAGTGTTTTTAATGGGAATGGGTGTTGTATTTTGTCAAATGCTTTTTCTGCATCTATTGAGATAATCATATGATTTCTGTTTGTTTGTTGTTGATATGGTCAATTATGCTGATAGTTTTCCTAATATTGAATCAGCCCTGCATTCCTCTTATAAATCCTGTGTATCATCCTCAAGATAAGTTGTTGTAATCTCTTTGCTAATATTTTATTTAAAATTTTTGCATTATATTCATTAGGGAGATTGGTCTATAATTTTCTTTCTCTGTTTTGGCTCTTCCTGGTTTAGGTATCAGCACTATATTTGTATCATAAAAAGAATTTGGTAAGACTCCTTTTTCACCTATTATCCCAGATAGTTTATATAATATTGGAATTAGTTGTTCTTTAAGTGTTTGATAGAATGCAAATCCATCTGGCCCTGGAGATTTTTTCTTAGGGAGTTCATTGATGGCTTGTTTATTTCTTTTTCTGAAATGAGGTTGTTTAAGTATTTTAATTCCTCTTCCATTAATCTGGGCAATTTATATTTTTGTAAATATTCATCCATTTCACTAAGATTGTCAAATTTATTGGCATACAGTTGGGCAAAATAGCTCCTAATTATTGTTTTGATTTCCTCTTCACTGGTGGTGAATTCACCCTTTTTATTTTTGATGCTGGTGATTTGGTTTTCTTCTTTTTAATCAAATTAACCAAAGGTTTATCTATTTCATTGTTTTGTTTTGTTTTCATAAAACCAGCTCTTGATTTTATTTATTAGTTTGATTAGATATAGAAAGCTTCCCCTAAGGACCGTTTTCACTGCATCCCATAAGTTTTGGTATGTTGTCTCATTACTGTCATTCTCTTGGATGAAGTTAGTGATTGTCTCCATGATTTGTTGTTTGACTCACTCATTCTTTAGGATTAGATTATTTACTTTTCAATTAGTTTTTAGTCTATCTTTCTATGACCTTTTATTACGTGTAATTTTTATTACATTATGATCTGAAAAGGATGCATTTAATATTTCTGCCTTTTTGCATTGGATTGTAAGGTTGTTGTGTGCTAGTATGTGGTCAATTTTTGTGTAGGTGCCATATACCACTAAGGAAAAGGTATATTCCTTTCTATCCCCATTCAGTTTTCTCCAGAGATCAACCATGTTTAACTTTTCTAAAATTCTATTTGTCTCCTTAATTTCTTTCTTGTTTATTTTGTGGTTAGATTTATCCAGTTCTAAGAAGGGGAGACTGAGGTCCCCCTCTAGTATAGTTTTGCTGTCTATTTCTTCCTGTAACTCCCTTAACTTCTCCTCCTCTAGGAATTTGGGTGCTATACCACTTGGTGCATATATGTTTAGTAATGATATTACTTCATTATCTATGGTACTGTTTACCAGGATGTAGTTTCCTTCCTTATCTCTTTTATTTAGATCTATTTTTGCTTTTGCTTTGACTGAGATCAGGATTGCTACCTCTGCTTTTTTTTACTTCAGTTGAAGCATAATATATTCTGAGGTTATAGAACCAGATGTGGGTAGCATTTTCCTTTTAGCCTTTTACCTTTATTCTGTGCATATCCCCCTGCTTCAAATGTATTTCTTATAAACAACATATTGTAGGATTATGGTTCTTAATCCACTCCTTTTCTTTTTCCTTTCCCCTCCTACTTCTTATAGGGTAAGTTAGATTTCTGTACCTAACTGATTGTTATTCCCTCTTTGAACCAAATCTGATGAGAGTAAGGTTCAAACAATGCTCATCTCTCTCCCTTCTTTCCCTCTGCTGTATTAGGTTTTTGTGCCTTTCCATGTGATATAATTTACCCTTGTCTGCCCCCTCCTTTCCTCTTTTCCCAAGTATAATTCCTTTTCACCACTTAGATTTTTTACCGTCACATGAGTCAACTTATACCCATGCCCTCTGTCTAAGTATACCGCTTTTAAATGTCATAATAACATTACAAGTGTCATCTTCCCTTGTAGGGATGTAAACAGTTTGCTCTTATTAATAACAGTTTTTTTTTCTTTCCTGTTTACCTTTTTATGCTTCTCTTGAGTCTTGTATTTGAAAGTCAAATTTTCTGTTGAGCTGTGGTCTTTTCACAGGAAGGTTTAGAAGTCCTCTATTTTGTTGAATGTCCATCTCCTCACCTGAAAGATTATGCTCAGTTTCACTGAATAGTTGATCCTTATTTGTAATCTAAGCTCCTTTGCCTTACAGAATATTGTTTTCCACATCCTCCAATCTTTTAATGAAGAAGCTGCAAGGTCCTGCATAATCCTGACTGCGGTTCCATGATATTTAAATTGTTTCTTTCTGGCTGCTTGCATTATTTTCTCTTTGATCTAGTAATTTTGGAATTTGGCTACAATATTCCTTGGCGTTTTCAATTCTAAATCTCTTTCAGGAGGTGATCAGTGGATTCTTTTGATGACTAATTTACCCTCTGGTTCTAAGACCTCAGGGCAGTTTTCTTTGACCTTGTCAAGGTTCTTTTTTTCATCATGGTTTTCAAGTGGACCAATAACTTTTAAATTGTCTCTCCTAGATCTGTTTTCCAGGTCGGTTGTTTAACCAATGAGGTATTTTACGTTTTCTTCTGTTTTTTCATTCTTTTATTTCTGTTTGACTGATTCTTGCTCTCTCATAGAGTCATTAGCTCCCACTTGCCCCATTCTAATTTTTAATGAATTGTTTTCTTCTACTAGATTTTGTACTTCCTTTTCCATTTAGCCCATTTTACTTTCTAAGGAGTTCTTCTCTTCAGGGAGTTTTTGTGCCTCCTTTTCCATTTGGCCAATTCTACTTTTTAAAGACTTGTTTTCTACAGTTAATTTTTGTCCTTCCTTTTCCAAGCTATTGACTCCTTCTTGCATACTTCTAATTTCTTTTCCCAGTTTTCCTTTTACCTCTTTTATTTCACTTTTTAAATCCTTCTTGAGCTCTTCCAAGAAGGCTTTTTGGGCTTGAGACCAGTTCATATTCCCCTTTGAGGTTTTGGATGTGGGTATATTGATAATGTTGTCCTCTTCTGAATTTGTGCCTTGATCTACCCTTTCCCCCTAATAAGAATCTATGGTCATTGTCCATTTCTGCTTTTATGTGTGGTGTTTACCTATTTCCTGACTTAAAAATAAAAAAGTTGAGCTCTCCTGCTGGAGTGAAGGGGACACTTACCCAAGCTTCTTTTCCTGCTCACCAAGGCCTTGTGCTTGAAGGTTTGGCTCCTGCTCACCTGGGCCTTGCACGGGGATGTTTTGCTACTGGTGGATGTCTGTCAGCCTTGAGTTTTGCCTCCTAAAGTTGTGCTTCCCAGAACTGTATTGAGGCACCAGGTGATTTGGCTGCTGGAGAACACCATCACCTGTGGTGGTTTTCTGAGCTGGTGTCTACTGGTTTCCCTGCCTGTATTGAGGCTCTTGTGGGGTCTTGGTGTTGGCACTTGCCTGCTCAACCAACCTAGGTCTCAGTATCTTTCCCTGGTATGCTTAGGTGGGGCTTGCTGGGACACCTCCCATCATGTATTGCTTCCCCCAGAGCTAGAGGGGCCTTTCCCATTAATCCTCCAAAGTTCCTGGGCTACAAGACTGCAGTGCCCTGTAGTTTTGCTGGCTCAGGATTTTTCCTGGGTCGATATTTTATGGACTTTCAAAGGTCAATAAGGGAGCAACTTACTCCACCATCTCCCTAAACCCAGAACCCTAAAAAATGTTCACTACAATATACCTGGTTAACTCATCCACCCTTTGCTTGAACATTTCTTTTGAAGGAGAACCCACTACCTCCCAAGACAGGCCATTCCAATTTTGGATAGCTCTCACTATAAAGAATTTTTTCCTTACAGAAAACCTAAATTTGCCTCTTTTATACTTCTACCCATTGAGCTTGGTTTTACCCTCTAGAACCAAATATAACAAGTACAATCCCTCTTCCAAATGACAACCTTTCAAGTACTTGAAGACAACTATCATGGATCCCCAAGTCTTCTCCAGGCTGAACATTCCCACTTCCTTCTACTGTTCTTCAGGGAGCATTACATCAAGGAGGTTCACTATCCTGATTACCCTACTCTGAATACTCTGCACCATCTTTCTTCTATTTTTTTATTTGTTTTGGAGGCAATTGGGATTAAGTGACTTGCCCAGGGTGACAAAGCTAATAAATATCTAAAGCCAGATTTGAACTTAGGTCTTCCTGAGTTCTATCCACTATCCACAGTTCAGGTATTCTATCCACTGCACCATCTAGGCGCCCCTCCAGCAGTGTCTTTCTTAAACTGTGGGGGCCACCTCCAGTCGTCCTGATCTATATCTTGCCACTAGACCCAAATGGCTCAGGAGGAGAAAGTGAGGCTGGTGACTTTGCACAGCCCTCCCTCACTCACTTAAATCCAATTCACTTGAAAGTCATGGCATCGCTTTCTTGATGTCATGGTCCTCTTCTAGAATGCAGGACAAACAACAACAACAACCTTAAACTGTTTTGCCCATAACTGAAGACGATACTCCAGGTGTAATCTGATACAAAGTATTACCTCTTTAATATGGGACACTGTACGTAACTTAATGCAGCCTAACATCATGTAGTTGTTTTTTCTTCACCATGCCATGATTTTGACTTAGATTGAGCTTATGGTCCACTAAACCCCTCCCCCAGACCATTTTCAGACAGACTGCTGTCTAACCACACCTTTCCTAATTTGTGCTTAAAGTTATTTTTTTTTAACCTTAGCTACAGACTTGAAATTTAATAAGGACAAGTACAATTTTATTACGTTCAGCCAAATGTTAAAATTATTAAGGATCCTGGATCTGTCATCTGGTGTGTTTGCTAGCTCTTCTAGTTTTATCAGTACAGATCTGAGATGAATACTATCAACTAGTTCATTGATTAAAAATATGAAACAGCATAAGACCAAGCACAGATCCCTAGGGCATTCCAATAGAGATCTCATTGCAAGTTAACATCAAACTAAGGCCTCAAAAAGTCTTTGAGTAACAATTCAACCACTTCCAAATCCATCTGATTGTTCCAGCATCTTGTTCATGTCTCTCCATCTATTCCACAAAAAGCACATGCTATGGACCTTATCAATTGCTTTGCTAAAATCTAGGGAAATTATATTCATACCATTTCTTGGGATCTACCCTTTTGCAGCTATCAAAAAGGGAGATAAAGTTAGTCTGGTATGACCTGTTTTTTGCTAAGGAGCTATTGGTTCCTTAGGATCACAGCTTTCTTTCCTAGATACTCGCTAATAATTTCTTTAATAATATGTTCTAGAATTTTGTTGTAGTAAACAGTTTCATGAGTTGCTGTGGCCAAAATTTCTATCCCCTAGTAGCCAATCTTCTGATAACAAGCATTTCTGAACTTAGGTAAGCTGATCCTGGGTGGCTAGATACACAGTCCATAGCTGAGTCTATACTGAAGGCCTTTACACCTCAGGAGGAAACTGAATGAGCTTCCATTCATTGCTGGCATATGTTTAAGAACCCAACATCACCTCTGGCATAATAAGAATCTGTAGAGAATGCTAAAATCAATTAAATTATGTATTGCTTCACAGATGTGAAGTCACAGCTTACAGGCCAGGAATGGTGCTTCTGTGTAATATATTTATGGAATAGAATTAAATGCACAGTTTATTATTTAGATACTCTCATAATTAGAAAAATCAAAATATGTTTTATGTTAATTCATTATTGTCATTGTCAGGAAAATATCTTAATTTGCATTTTGAAGAATGGTGTTTACAAGATCTTCCAGAGATCCTTTTTTTTCTTTAAAGCTCTGGGTTGAGGGGCAGTTGGGTGATGCAGTGGATACAGCACCAGTCCTGGAGTCAGGAGGACCTGAGTTCAAATCTGACCTCAGACACATAACATTTACTAGCTGTGTGACTAGCTGTGTGACCCTGGGCAAGTCACATAACCCTACTGCCTAGCAACAAACAAACAAACAAAAAAAACAGAGCTCTGGGTTGAATTTCAAACAGTGTCCAAAGTGTAGTAAAGACCCTTTAGTAAATTAGCAGTTGGTTATTTTCAAGCTTTCTTGTACTTCCTTCTAGCTTGCCACAGTACGAAGGCTGCTTTCTGAAAAGGCCACTCAAGTAAACACCAGAGATGAAGATGAATACACACCTCTCCATCGAGCTTCATATAGTGGGCACTTAGATATTGTCCGAGAGCTGATTGCCCAAGGGGCAGATGTTCATGCAGTGACAGTAGATGGCTGGACTCCCCTACATAGTGCCTGTAAATGGAACAATACCAAGGTGGCATCCTTCTTACTTCAACATGATGCAGATATCAATGCTCAAACAAATGGCCTGTTGACCCCCTTGCATCTTGCTGCAGGAAATAGAGATGGCAAAGACACCCTAGAACTCCTTCTGATGAATCGTTACATCAAACCAGGCCTAAAAAATAACTTGGAAGAAACAGCATTTGATATTGCCAGGAGGACCAGTATCTACCACTACCTCTTTGAAATTGTAGAAGGTTGCACAAATTCTAAACTGGAGTCTTAAACATTCTGATAACTTTAATCAGTTTCTGAGTAGCCACAACTCCTTTGGATGAAATACAAACACATTCCAGAATATGAAATTTAATTCAAAGAAGATATTTTGAAAACATTCAATAGTATTTATTCTGGGTGATGGACAAATTCACTGTCAAAGAGTATATGAAAGGGCTGAGGGGTTTTCTACTATTTATGTCTATGTGGTGATTTTGTGATATGGTCAAACATAACTAGCTTACCTGTATTTTCTGTACTTTAAGTGTCATATTAAAATGTGTCATTTTGGTTATTAAACCAAATAAAATACTTTTTAAAACATCCCATATCCTGGGTCTTTATTCACTATTTAGTATGTTGAGTTTTATATTTAAAGCCTGTTAGCATAATTCTATCCAGATAAAATTTGAAATACTCATCCCTTTGTGAGATCCTATGGTTGTTATAAAATCATTGCATTGTGGTATCATGGAAAGAGCATTAGACTTCAATTAAACAAATATTTATCAAGTACCTACCACTGTGTGAAGCACTGGAGATACAGAAGCAAAAATAACAGTCACTGACCTCAGTGAATTTAATCTACTGGGTATGTGCAATATATATACATGTATTTTAATATGAAATATTTCAGCAGGGGGAGAACACTGAGAATTGGGAAAAAGAAAAGGATTCCCAGAACAGAAAATCAAACTTGAGCTTTCCTGATCAAAAACCTTCAGGGGACCCCTGTTTCCTCAGGAATAAAATGTCTTCTTAGCCTGATATTTACATAATCTGGCTCCAACCCAGACTCACTTCATATTAGCCTACTCAATACAACTTGTTTTCCAGCCAAACTATTACTAACTGCTCCCCAAACCTAACATTGCCATCTGCTACCTTCTTTGCAAAAAAAAAAAAAAAAATCCATGTCCTCTTGATTACCTCTTCCGGATTGTTATCTTCTTTGAGCTCAACTCAGGTTCTAGTTCTTTGTAGTTTTCCCTTATCCCCAGTCCTTTAACTTATCACTCCCTACCATGTAGCACCCTTGTCTGTGTATATTATTTCTTCTGCTCCCCCATTAGAATGTTAATTCCTTGAGAACAGTGACTTTATCTTTTGTCTTTGTATCTTTAACATCTACCTAGTGCCTGTCCTATGGAAGGTACTTCGTAAATGTTTGTTAAATTGATTTAAGAAAAGTCCAGAGAACACAGCTATTTTGAAGTATTTGTTCTTGCATAAACCCAGAATAAGCCTCCTAGGACAACTCCATTCCTATACTATATGCTTGCCTAATCTTCCTTTTCTGCCTCCCTTGCACAAAGATGATAGAATCATAAACGCAGACCTGGAAAAGACCTTAGTGGCCCTTATTTTAAAGATTAGACACTGAAACCCAGACAAATGAAATTTCTTGCACTGGTCACATGATAGAAAAAAAAAACACAGCAGGATTTAAATCCAGGTCCTCTACCCCCAAATCTAGCCCTTTTGCCACCAGTAGTTCCGGTGACTTTTGGAGCTGCTTTGGAATGGAATATGCCCTCTGAGAAAGAAAAAAAAAAGTATTAATACTAATGCTATACTCATATCCAAATATTTCTAGCTTGGAGAAAGAAATTCCCAACTGACATAGTCCCCAATGCCCTCCAACATGACTTTGTTGTTATCGTTAAGTTGTTCAGTTATGTCTGACTCCTTGTGATCCCCTGGATCATGCTGTCCATAGGGTTAGAGTTAGGAAGACTGGCAAAGATACTGGAATGGTTTGCCATTTCCTTCTCTAGGCCCGATCTTCCTTGCTATCCTTTTGATCTTTTCCCCTGCTAAGATCTCCAGTCTTCTAGTAAGACCCAGAGCCTTATATGATTTAAAGCTACTAAAGGAAGTGTTTTACTCTGGCATTACATAAAGCTTATCGTATATAATATACAAGGTGGCCACCAACACAGACATGAACAGATACTCATAAATACCACTTACTGTGTCTGACAAACTTGTCCTTTTCAAAAATCAGATTCCGTGAGCCTACATCAGCAAAGCTCAAGTCAGCAAGGCAACTCTACTCATAAACTCCTATATGGTTTTAAATGGTTCTTCACCTCTATTTAGTTGGCCATGAAAGTCCTTTAAAGAGAAGCAATGTAAGGCCCATGTTAACTCCTATTAAGTGTAGGAATCTAAGAAATAAAACTACCATTGAACTGTCAAAGAAAAAATTACTGATACTATACTCTGTTTTTAGGCATGTCTGCCAGAAAAAAATAATTTATTTAATTAAACATCAATCTATTCCACATATTTCTAGCTAGGAGAAAGAGATGTCCAAATCATGCTCTCTACCTTAAGATGATTTTAGGTAACATTCATAGAAATCTTGAACAAGAACAGGAAAGATATATTAAAATATGTAGAAATACACCTTGAGTAAATATTCAAGAATAGTTGAGTAACCAAGTACCCTCTCATTCCCTCCGGGATCACTACTATCACAAACAAAGGAACCTCCTCCCTTCCATGGATATCTTAATCCTTTCTCCAAGGGGAAGAATGGTTCCTAGGGCTAATCACTTCAGGTGGCTGGTAGGCTTATGATGTGTATGAAGCAAGAGTTATACTTTACTCAAAGGTAGGGTACTACCCTTAAGCCATTTTCCTAAGAAAATTGTCCTCAACATATCTAATGCACCTTTCCAAAAGATTTTTCCCAGGATTCCAGAAAAGCCTTTTTGGAGCAGAAAAATAATATTTCTTAACATTTCTAGAGAAACTAAAAAGGAGGTTTTTAATATCCATCGACACCTGTGCCTTCCCTTCTGATTTTCAGTTGTCAGGATACAACAGATTGTTGTAAAATGACACATCCCACTGTCCCTCCATAGGTCACTAAATTGTCAAAGAACCTACAAAATATAAAGCTCATTCTCTGAAAGCAGCTTCCTCTGCAGTGAATGAAGGCTTTGAGTTCATAAATTGCCATGGTATTAATAAAATGAGAATTATTAGAAATACTTATTTTCCAGGGAGAGTGTACACAAACTCCTTATTTTATAGATCCAACATACCAAGTGCAATTCCTTAATATTTGTCAATTGTTAAACTCTACTCATCCTAATAGAAGATCTCCTGTCAGTTCATATTAAATAAACAGCATTGTTTGTTTTGGGATCATGTCTTTAATGATCCACTAGAACCTCTGGTGCATTTAATCATCCTTACTTTGAATTTATCAGCATAATTACATCCTCCACATGATCCTCTGATGCCAATAGCACAGGAAGTCATATAATGAAAGTAAAAGTTTACAAAAAAAATCTAAAATTAAGCCATAATCTACATGGTTTCCTTTTCCGCCTCCTTTCCTAGTACATAGTATGTTCAGCAGCCATTAATTGTACATACAAACCAAAATAATAATGTGATGAAATAATGTTAGTTAATAGCACATTTGGCATGATCATTAGAATAGGATAAGCAGTGGAGTTCAGAATACAGATGCTAAAGTCTTAGAACAGTTTTGTAATGTTGAGGTAAAAACCTACTGAATACTCCAGAAGGAGATTGAGTTGCCCCAGCTAGCTAGCACCTAGAGATTTAAATCTGTTTGTTTTTGCCTGTATTTTCTGGTCAACAAGAGCCATGTCTCTATTAGAAAGTTGTCTAACAGGGTTAGAAAATCCATGAAATTCCCTTTTAATGTTCTGATGGCTAAAGTATAACTAGTCTGCATCCTTTTAGAGGCTATGGTTCAAGAAAACAAACTTTTAACCGCCTTGGAATCCTAAGTCCCTCAGTTTTTCCAATTCCAAAACTCTTTTGTTTTCCCATACAAATTAGTAGGAAGGGGTAAAGCAAAGGAAAAAAATTAAGCCCAAAGGACAATATTATCTTCTTTCCTCTGCCTACCTGCATTCCTGGTCTTTTATACTTGTAAGTAGCTGACAAACGTCAGCTTTGAGTCCATCCTGCAAGATGGAGAAAAAAAGAACTTCAAAAGAATTTCTAAACCAATCCTTTTAATCAACTTTTGAATTACCTCTATTCCTGCAAAATAACTTTGTGCACTTAAAATTTTATAGGGAGACTCCTAGAAAAATGTTGGAATAAGAAGTAGGTAATCTATGGTGCATCTCCCTCTCTATTGTTCAGTCTTTTTCAGTCATGTCTGATTCTATGTGACCCCATTTGGGGTTTTCTTGGCAAAGATACTGGAGTGATTTGCCATTTCCTTCCCCAGCTTATTTTATAAATGAGAATACTGAGGTAAACAAGGTTAAGTGACTTGCCCAGGATCATATAGCTAGTAAGTTCTGGATTTGAACTCAGGAAGATGAGTCTTCCTAACTCTAAGCTTAGCATTCTATCCATTGCACCTTCTAGCTGCCCATCTCACCCTCTACTGCCCAAATAAACCACAAAAATGCCCCAAACTGGAACAAATACAATGACAAGAAAAGAGAAATTAAAAGAATATATTACAAAATAGTTCCTAACAGAAAAAAATTACTGAAATCTACCCCATCATCCGCTGTAACCATCTTTGTACACATAGACAGTGCCCTGACCCACTGGCAAAGGATATCCCCAAATGTTTTATTACACCTACAGATTTAGGCCCTAAATTTGTAGTGTCAATGTCCCATAAAGGTCATTCCTCCCAGTGCTGGTTGAAGCCTATGAATCAGACCAAACCTAATACTCCAGGTAAAGGAAAAAAGAGGCAACTATGGAAGACTGGAGCTGGAATAGAAGAATGCTGGGGGTTAAGAGGTCTGATAGTCAAACCAGAGAGTTGAGAAAGAACTGTGGACCAATTTTACTAATGAATATTGATGCAAAAATTTTAAATAAACTCTTCAGAAGCAGACTAGGTAACATATTCAGAAAATAATTTACTGTGTCCAAGTTAGACATAATAGTGATATAAGGATGATTCAACAATAGGAAAGCAACTAATATAATTAATCATATAAAAAACTATGATTATTTTAACAGATGAAAGAAAAGGCTTTGACAAAATATATCCATTTATGTTTAAAAAAAAAACACCTTAATTAGAAGCATAGACATGGAAGGGCTCTTTTTTTTCTTTTTTTTTTACATTTTTATTTCTTTTTTAGGCAACTGGGGTTAAGTGACTTGCCCAGGGTCACACAGCTAGTAAGTGTCAAGTGTTTGGTCTGAGGCCGGATTTGAACTCAGGTCCTCCTGACTTCAGGGCTGGTGCTCTATCCACTGCGCCACTGAGCTGCCTCAGAAGGGCTCTTTTTTAATATGATCAAAAGTGTATATCTAAAACCAATAGATGGCATTATTTGCAATGGAGAAAGACTAGAAGCTCTCCTAGTACAAAACAAGGATAAAGCAAAGATACTCCCTATCCCTACCATTACTTGACATAGTTTTGGAAATACTAGTTATAATGATTAGACAAGAGAACAAGATGTAAGGTATAGGCATCAGTGAAGAAGAGAAAATTATTCCAATTTATACATATAGTGTTGTACTTGGAAAGTCCCACAGAATCAGTAAAGAAATGAATTGAGGGAAATGGCTTCAGTAAAGTAGCACAGTACAAAATAAATCTATAAAAATAATTAGCATTTATATTAAGTACTAACAAAAACTGGGAAGAAGTGATAAGAGAAATCTCATTCAAAATAACTAAAATATATAAAATATACAAAATATCTGAAACTTACTTCCAAACATATGAGCAAGATTGCTAAAATACTTTTTTTTAGAAATAAAGACAAATAATTGGAGAGAAATTAGTTGTTCATGGTTAGATCATGCCAATAGAATGAAAATGCCTATACTACCCAAACTAATATACAAATTTAGTGCCATACCAATTAAATTACCAAAAGACACTTTATAGAACTAGACAAAACAATGACAAAACTCAATCAAACAAAAAGTTTTTAATCTCAGGGAAAATAAGGAAAGTACAAATAAAAGAGACATAGTACTACTATTCCCCAAACAATATTAGAAATCTGTAGTCATCAACACTACTTGATATTGGTTGAAAAACAGCGAAGTTTAGAACAGACTAGATAAGAAACTGAAGCAATAAGATACAGTAGCCAAGATCTGATAAACCCAAGAATTTGAATTGCTGAGGAGAAAACTCCCATTGTGAAAAGAACTGCAAGAAAATTTGGAAAACAGTTTGGCAAAAAGTATATCTTCACCAATATCTTAAACCAATGTTGTCAAACTCAAATAGAAACAGAGGTCACTAACCCATATATAAAGATCCTGTGGGCACTATATTGACTTAGAAAACCACATATTTACATTATCTATGTTCTATTATATTAAATATTTTGCTAAATATTGAGTAATTACATTTTAATTTGGTTCCCTCAAACTCAGGAGTATTGACAACAGTCTTCTGTCTTATACCATATACCACGGTGCTAGAATTGTCAAAGGACTTGGATTTATCAGCTTTGCTACTTACTATCTGTGAAATGTTAGACGAGACACTTAATCTCTCTGGGCCTCAGTTTCCATATCTGTAAAAGTGAGAGGGATCCACTGGATAACCATAAGGTCCCTCACAGCTCTAAATCTACGAAACCTCAAAACTGAAAATAAATATGCAACCAGAATATAAAAGATCTCAACATAAAAACATTAAAAGAAAGATCAGGTAGGGGGAGAATTCTTAACCAAATAAGAGATTGAGGAGTTCATAAAAGACAAAATAGACATTTTCAATTACACAGAATTAAAAATCTTTCACACAACTAGAATCAACGAAAATAAAATCTTTAGAGAGACTTTGGATGGGAAAATATTTTCATCAAATATCACAGATAAAATCTCCAAGGTATATAGGGAACTGGCACAAACATAGGACGTTAAAAATCATTTCCCAGTAGAGAAATTGTCAAAGGATATCAGTGATTTTCAAAAGAATATTTGCAAGCTATAAATGACCACACATGAAAACATGTTCCAAAGCACTAAGAGAAATAAAAATTAAAACACTCTGAATATTCACATCATACTCTAAAAACTGGCAAAGATGACAAAACAGAGTAATGTTCCTTGTTTGGGACTATGAGAAGACAGGTACACTAAAAAACTGTTGGTGGAGCTATGAACTGATCCAACTGTTCTGGTTATTAATTTGAAATTATAAGAAAAAGTAACTAAATTGCCCTTTGACTTAGCAATCTCATGACTGGGACTATACCTCCAAAAATGCCAAAGACAGAAAGAAAGGTTCAATATATGTCAAAATATTCATATCATTCTTTGTTGTAGCAAAGAAGTGGAAACAGTGTGACCCCATCATTTGAGAAACAGCTAAAAGAAAAAAAAACAAAACAAAACACTATGCCTCTTAAGTTTGCCTGGCTTCCTTCAAGACTGAGGTCAAATCCCATTTTCTGCAAGAGGCCTTCCCTGATCCCCATACATGCTAATGTCTTTGACATGACCTTCATATACTCTGTAAATATCTTGTATTTACCTAGATATTTACTTGTTATCTTCCCTCTTACATTATTAGCTCCTTGAGAACAGTCTGGGGTCTTTTTTTGCTTTCCTTTGTATCCCCTAGCATACAGTAAGTACTTAATAAATGCTTGTTGACTAACTGAATGAAATATTATTTTGTCATAAGAAATGGTAAGTTTAAGGAATTCAGAAGAACATAGAAACATGTGTATAAAACAATGTGTATAAATATACAAACCAATAGAGCAAAATAAGGAGAACTAAAAAACAATATGCACAATGGCTATTTTAACATCAGTTAAATGATCACCAAAGGAAGGTGGGTTCTTGAGTAACTGAAAAACCAATGAAGGTTCTAGAAAACAGATAATGAAACAGCTTCCTCCTTACAGCAGAAACTAATAGGACAGAATATTGTATATATTCTTTGTCATAAAGGTGGTTTCAGTTTGGAGAAGGGGGTTGAAATGACTGCATCGTAAAGACAAGAATAATATATTTTTTAAAAAGATTTCCTAAAAGGAGGGTCAGCTCCAAGTAATGGAAAGACCAATGAAAGTTCTTAAGAATAGATAGTGAAACATACCTCCCTGGGGTGGGGGGAGGGGTGAGATGAGGTGAAAATTTGAAACTCAAAATCTTGTGGAAGTAAATGTTGGAAACTAAAAATAAATAAATTTATTCATTAAAAAAAAGAAAAGAAAAAATGGGCATAAGAAAGAGACTTGAGGGACTTACCTTGCCAAAGTATGTATGTATGTATGTATTTACAGGCATTAAATAGCAAAGATGGTGTTTGAATCCCAAAGGAAAAAAAAAAGAAACATACCTCCCCCTCTTTTTGGCAGAGAGATGGAGTACTATACATTGTCAGATGGGATCACTGGATTAGGGTTTGTTTGGATTTTTTAACTAAATTTTTTCCTTTGTTACATAGAAGCTTCAATCTGGAGAAAGGGAGATGCCTTTTTCCAGAAATGACTGTGATGTTAATACAAAAGACATCAATACAACATGATTTATTAATGATACAGTCATAATTAATCATTTTATTGATAATAAATGATAATAGTCAATGTTTTATTTTTTAAAACCTTTAGCTAAGGACACCTCACAATCTTTCTCACCACAGAAAAAACTTGCTTGTACATTTATATTAAGGTACAAGACAAATTTATAGACCACAACTTTAAAGGGAGGTGGGAGGGCATATTTGATTACAGTTGTTATAGTCCAAATATGTATGTGACATAAAAAATAAATAATCTTTAATCTAATTTGTCCTAACCAGAATATGATTTTATTAACATGACATCATTTAACACTTCTAAGAACTCTCTGAATCAATCAATGAAAATATAAATGTAGAACAGATGATTTCTAGTTATTGCCATTACATATGTAAACTTTCTGACACTACCAGTTTTTCTTGACAAGATTCAGTTAGGTCTTGGGATGTGGGGAAACATTAAAGGAGTATGTTTGGGAATATCTGTATCCTCCCTCAACTGACTGGATGGGAGTTAGAAAATTGTAAAATCTAAAAAAAAAAATTGTAAAATCTGGCCATCTGGAGAGACCTGGACAGGTGGTCTCAAGAAGCAATTGAAGCAGTCTTGGCTCTGGTTTTAATCCACCAAACTTTTGAGTTTAGTCAATGACAAAAAGCATCATAGGATGGGTGATTTAAAGCACAGACAAAAAGAAACAAGATGTCAGTCAGCAAGAAGTCAGCCTGCTTAGAAGCTCTACAATCCCTTTCAAGATTTTAATAGTAAGGCTTCACTCACCCTTTGGGCTTGAGTTGTGGTAAATGTAAACAGGGCATGAAGAGAAATGAGAGGATCAGTGAGAGCAGAGCAACCAGCAAGTGAAGGGGAAGCCAGGAACTAAGGCAGAACTCCCTGCAAAGCAAGGATGAGAAAGTCAGGATGCAAAAAGATTCTTACAAGTTAGAACACTGAGCTGAAATGAATAAAATGAAATTTAATTGGAACATGCATTTGGGTTCAAGAAATTGCCTTCACAAATACAAGATGGAAGAGACATGATTAAACAACAGTTTGTCTGAAAATAGTCTCAAGATTTTAATGTACTCCCAGTGCAACATTCTGAGCTGTACTGAGAGCCTGAACAGTGTCCAGGAATAAGGAAGTAATAGTTCTGCTGTACTCTGCCCTAGTTAGATCATTTCTGGAATATATGTTTAATTTTGGGTATCAAAGCAGTTTAGAAAAGACAGTGATGTAAACTGGAGAGTGTCCAAAGGAGGGAAGGAGGGCAATCAGGATAGTCAAGGGACTCCAATCCATAGTCAATGCTAATCAACTAAAATGGTTTACACTAAGGCCGTGACTGCTTGTGATATCTCTCTTTTAACTGCTTATATAGCACCCCCTTTGGGGCCACTGCCACAACTCTCACTAACACTGTCAGGCTGCATCCCCAGAGGATGGCTGACAACTAGTCTCTCAAGGCTCTAGGAATATTCTCTGAGGAGCAGTCTTCCAATACAGTTATTGTTTGAGTTCTGATGGCTCATGTAAATAGCAGTTTGTTTCCATTTTGGTCAGAAACCCAGAGAGTTTCCCCTCCCAGATTGATTTTTTTTTTTTTTTGAGCAGGTAAAAGAGGCCATTTTTTGCCTCATTTCTTACCTAGTCTTAATCACTGAATGGGCATTGCCTCAGACAAACTAAGACCTGGGAAAGAACCTAGTATAAAAAGGCCAAGGACTCCCATAGCACGGGGGCTGTCTCCAGTCATCCTAATCTATATCTTGCCACTGGACCTAGATGGCTCAAGAGGAGGGAGTGAAGCTGGTGACTTTGCACAGCCGTCCCTCACGTAAATCCAACTCATTTGCAGGTCTCAATGACATCACCTTCCCTACGTCATGGTCCTCTTCAAGAATGAAGGACAAATAACAAGGCTCATCAGCTGTTTAGCCCTTTGGTTACATAGAATCAGCCAACTATACCCAGCTAGCCTGCAAAGAAGCCCTTACGTATCTTCAAATGTCTATTTAACAGACCACCACAGTTCCTTCAGATTCACTCAGTCTTCTATCTAAGTTATAGTTCAGAAAGTTATTTCTTTTTAATTCTTTCATATTCCATGTCTTTGCAAATCATTTCCCAAGCCTCCACTTAATTCCACAATTCAGTAAGAGCTGGATGGCATAGTGAATAGACTGCCCAGCCTGGAGTCTGGAAGACAGTTCTAGTCTGGCCTCAGACACTTACTAACTGTGTGAAGTCGCTGAACCCTGCTTGCCTCAGTTTCCTCATCTGTAAAATGAGAAAGAAATGGGAAACCACTCCAGTATCTTTCCCAAGAAAACCCCAAATGCGGTCATGGAGAGTCCGTGAGACATGTCTGAAATAATTAAACAACAACCACTCGACAATTTTGGGGGGTGGCTTTCGCCATCCCTTCTCTTAAGCCCTTGCATTCTATTCACTGGGACCGGGCTGGGAAGGTGGGTAGAGAAGCCCAGAGTTATCTTTGTCCTATTTCTTCTCTCCTACTCCTGCCCCTCCCGGCCTGCAACAAAAAGGCTGCAGTTTGTTCTTCATTCCATCAGTCTGGTCTCTACATTTATAGAACATAACTTCTGTCTCCCAGGTAAAAGAACATATATATAGTTGAGGGGAGAGTCTGGATCAGGGCTGCAGCTATATATTTCTTCACAGTGCACACACGTTGTTTGCATACCTTTTAACTATCCACCATTCATACCTGGTTACTAGACCTGTAATTTGATTAGTGTAGACTCTAGACTTCCCCCACCCTTCAAGTCCCAGCTAAAATCTTGCCTTCTACAGGAAGCCTTTGTCTATCTTACTTCTATTGCCTTCTCTGTTAATTATTTCCAATTTACCCTTTAAGTAGCTAGTTTGCGTATAATTTTTTGCATGTTATCTCTCCAATGAGACTATGATAGAGGACTATGAAGTCCTCTGAGCCAGGGACTATGTTTTGTCTGTCTTTCTCTAGCACCTAGCATAGTGCTTGACACATATTGGCACTTAATAAATGCTTATTGACTGACTGACTATATACTATAGGGTTGAAGAAATTTCTTATCAAGGCAGGTCAAAGCTCTCTCTACAATCGCTAAGTGGATAAAGTATTGAACTTGGAATCATGAAGACCTAAGTACAAATTCTGCCTCGGAAACTTATTTGCTATGTGACCCTGGGCAAATCACTTGACTTCTCCTTTCCTCAACTGTAAAAAAGGAGGTAACAACAACACCTATACCCCAAAGCTATTGTGAGAATCAAGTGAAGTAATATTTGTAAAGCACTTAGCAAAACTTAAAACAATATAAATACTGGCTATCATTACTGTTGTTGTTGTTGTTGTTGTTTTAGAGAGTTGCCAAAAGTTTTGTTCATTCATTTCAGTCGTGTCCATGACCCCATTGGGGTTTTCTTGGCAGAGGTATTGGAGTGGTTTGCCATTTCATTCTCCAGTTGCTAAAAGTATTGAAGGGTTCAATGGTTCCCCTTGGTTACAAAACTGTAATGTGTCAGAGGTGGTACTTCACTGGTGGCAAGTTCATCTTTCTATCCACTGCACCATCCTGCCTCTTGGTTTAGTAATTAATCAATCAAAAAGTATTTATTGAGCACTCCTGTAGAAGATGCAAAAGAGGAACTTAGAAGGGGCAGCACGATGTAGTGCTGGACTCAGAGAAGTCAGAAGCCTTGAATTTAATGCCTCGCTCTTTAACATTTACTAATAGTATGACTGATGCTGGGGAAGTCACTGTATCTCTTGGTTTCCTCATTTATAAAAATAAAGATACTTCATTCCCTGCCTCCCAGGGTTGTTGAGAGGAAAGCTCTTTGTAAAACTTCAAATACTAGCTCTTCCTGTGGTGGCAAAGAATTGGAAATTGAGGGGATGCCCATCAATTAGGGAATGGCTGAACAAGTTGTGGTATATGAATATAATGGAATACTATTGTGCTAAAAGAAATGATGAGCAAGTGGGCTTCAGAAAAACCTGGAAAGACTTGTATAGACTGATGCTGAATGAAATGAGCAGAACCAGGAGAATGTTGTACACAGTAACAGCCACATCGTGGGATGACTGACTTTGATAGGTTTAGCCCTTCTCAGCAATGCAAGGCTCTAAGACATCTCCAAAAGTCTCATGATGGAAAATGCTATCCACATCCAGAGAAAGAACTGTGGAGTTTGAATGCAGATCGAAGCATATTATTTGCTCTTTTTTTTTCTTCTGTTGTTTCTTCTTTCTTGTGGCTCCTCCTATTGGTTCTAATTCTTCTTTACAACATGACTAATGGTAAAATAAGTTTAATAGGAATGTTTATGTAGAGCCTATATCAGATTGCATGCCATCTTGGGGAGGGAGGTGGGGGGGGAGAAAATTTAAAACTCAAAGGCTTATGGAAGTGAATGTTGAAAACTAAAAATTAATTAATTAAAAAAATTCAAACACTATATATAAATACACACACACATATATGTTATAAATTCATTACAATCTACTTGGTTTCACTACCACCTACCTGTGTGACCTTCAGTAAGTCCTTTTACCTTTCCAGGCCTCAGTTTCCTCATTTGTAGAATGAAGTAGTTAGAGTAGATGACATACTAAATATGTAAAATGCCTTCTATATATAAACTGATATAATAAGGATAACACAAGTAAAATGACAGACACCAAATTATGATGTACTATTAATAATGTTGGGTTATAAAACTTAAGGCTGGAAGAGATCTTAGAATTTGGTGCAATTTCTCATTTTGAAGGAAACTCAGCCTTACAGAGATTTAAATAACTTGCCTGAGATATAAAGTGGCAGTCAGGATTCAAACTCTTATCCTCTGGCTACAGATCTGCTATAGGAAGATAAATTTCTCCTGTTGCGGCAACATCTAACGATCTGTATTTAAAATCACATTGACCATGCACAGGACCAATCAACTTTAGGAAGAAATATAATAAATCTATCGAGAAATCTTTAGCAAGCACCTACTAGTGATTATGCCACACTGCTACCATTACCCACTCCCAAAGCTGACACTTTGCTTATGGTCAATGTGATTTGTACATACATCTAGATAATGACACACAGCTGATAATGACTAAAAAATTTATCTTTCCGCCTTTGAGATTTTTGTATTTGAAGATTTTTCACTTTTAGATAGCTCAGTGGATAGCCTGCTGGGCCTGGAGTCAGGGACACCTGAGTTCAAATCCAGCCTCAGACACTAGCTGTGTGACCCTGAGCAAGTAATCCTGTTAGCTTCAGTTTCCTCATCTGTAAAATGAGCTGTAGAAGAAATGCAAACCAGTCCAATACCTTTGCCAAGAAAACTCCAAATGGGGTCACAAAAGAGTCCGAAAGCTTTCAGGATTAAACAACAAACTTTTCAGCAACAAAAGGAGTCCTAAATTTTGCTCCCTCTAGTGGACAAATATTTTATAACAAGAAGATATTCTTGTTTATTTTAGCTTTTTTTTTTTTAAAGTGTATTCAATACACTTGATACTTACTAGCTGTGTGACCCTGGGCAAGTCACTTTACCCCACTGCCTTGCCAAGAAAAAAAAAATTCAGTAAACCAGTAATTAATCTGAAAGATCACCACAGTTGCATGGTTATAAAACATTCAATTTTACAAGGCAATAAAAAGGATTTATTTTAATATAACCAAGAAAATTATCTTTGGTTTTGATAGAGCTGTTATTTCATTCATTTCATTATTGTTATTTCATAGAACATTCTCAGTGTCCCAGTGAAGAACTTCCTTCTGCCAACACAGATTATCATTGTTCACCAATGTGTATATATAGCCTTAGACAGTTTTCCAGGGGTACTCTTTCTTGTGACATAGCATCTACCACAATATGGTGGGACCAATATGAGTCCACTGTGACATACACAAAACAAGCACAAAAAAAAAAACTTACAAAATAAAAGCCCAAATCAACAATTATTTTAAAAGCTCCAAAAGAAACAACAGTTAGTATTTGCAAAGTGCATTAAGGTTTGCAAAGCCCTTTGAATATATTATCTCATTTGGTCCTCAGCACAACCCCAAGATGGGTGCTATTATTATCCTCATTTTAAAGAAAAGGAAACTGAGGTTCACCAAGATGAAGTGACATGCCTAAGGTCACACAGCTATTGAATGTCTGAAGGCAGGATTTGAACTCAGGACTTCCCAATTCCAAATGCAACTCTACTGTACCACCTAGCTGCTCTTCTCCTGACCACCAGTCTCACATCTCCAACTGCCTATTGGACATTTTGAACTGGATGGCCCATAGACATATTAAACTCAGTATGTCCAAATATGAATTCATTAAATTTACCTTCAAAACTCCCCCACTCTGATCTCCTCTATTATTGTCAAGACACCATCATCCTCCCAGTCACCCAGACTTGCAACCTAGGTGCCATCCTCTACTTCTCATTTTGTCTCACCCCTCCCTCCATCCAATCTTCCATCCAATTGACAGTACGCAGTACTGTCAATTCTACCTTCATAACATCTCTTATACATACCACCTTCTCTCCCCTCACACTGCCCACCTCTCGGGTACAAGCCCTCATTACTCAGATATCAAACTGATCTTCCTTAAGCAAAGATCTGGCCATCTCATCTGTCCATTCAGTAAAGTCCAGCAGCTCCCTATTACTTCCAGGATCAAGTATAAACTCTTCAGTTTCTGGCCCCTTCCTGCCTTTCCAATCTTCATATACCTTACTCCCCTTTCCAAGTACTCTACCATCTAGTGACAAGGTCCTCCTAGCTGTTCCTCCCACTCCATCTCCTGACTGGACATTTTCACTGGCTGTCTCCCATGAATAAAATGCTCTCCCTCTTTGTCTCTGCCTCCTGGTTTCCTTGAAGTCTCAACTAAAATTCCACATAATACAAGAAGGTTGATTCCCCTTAATTCTTGTGCTTTCCCTCTGAGATTATCTCCAATTTATCCTGTAAAAATCTTATTTGTACATAGTTGATTACATATTGCCTCCCCCTTTGAACTGTGAACTTCTTGAAAGCAGGGATTATCTTTTGCCTTTATTTGAATCTCAGCACAGCGCCTAGGAGATAGTAAGAATTTAATAATGGGGCAGCTAGGTGGCGCAGTGGATAGAGCACCTGCCCTGAAGTCGGGGGACCTGAGTTCAAATCCTGCCTCAGACCAAACACTTGACACTTACTAACTGTGTGACCCTGGGCAAGTCACTTAACCCCAACTGCCTAGCAAAAAGCAATGAATAAATAAATAAATAAATATATAAATGAAAAATAGCATAGAGCTGAAAGAGACCTCAGAGGCCATCTAAGTCCAAACCCCTCATCACAGATGATGAAACTGAGAGCCAAAGAAATGAAGTGACTTTCCCAACTCACATAAGTAATAAGCATTGAAAGTAGGATTTCAATTCAGGTCCTCTGACTCTAGAATCAGTGTTCTTTCCACTACTGTTGTTCAGTCTCATCCAGCTCTTTGCGACCCTGTGGATCATACTGTCCATGGAGTTTTCTTGACAAAGATACTAAAGTGGCTTGCCATTTCCCTCTCCAGTAAATTAAGACAAATAGAGGTTAAGTGACTTGCCTATGGTCACATAAACAGTAAGTGTCTGAGGCTGAATTTGAATTCAGGTCTTTCTGACTCCAGGCCCAGCACTCTATCCACTGAGTCATCTAGCTGCCCCCACTGTACTGGCATCTATATACAGCTAGGAGGCCCTTGTGTATACATGTAATAGGATGGGATGAAGGCAGACCTATACTTCCCAGTGTGATGAAGGCACTACATTTCGTATGATACCTAGGCCCAGAGAGGGATCACTCAACAGAAGTTCCCAGTATTCCACTTCCCATGAGACTTTCAACCTGTGGTATAGGAAGATTATGTCACAAGATAGAGACACTAATTAGTGAGAGATATTTCTGAGAAACCTAAGGAGGGGAAAGTGTAAATGTGGTATCTAAGAGTCCAACTGTATTAGCATGCTCCTAAGACTCCATGAAGTAAGGAGAAAGTGCTAGTAAGAGCAGAAAGGTAAGTCAGAGTAGTTGATGTTAGGAGATGCCATCCCTCTTTTGCTTCCAGAGAAAGAATGAGACTCTTTTCCCTATTTTGGAGTCTTGAGTCTCTGAGATGCTATTTTCCCATACAACTCTAGTGGGAATCAGGGATGAATTTGCATTCATTTGGGAATGGGTATTGAGATGTTTTATTACTACTTTGCATTTCAATTCTTACTGATTAAATTTTTTATTTCAATTCATTCCTTATCTGATTTGCTAGCAATATGCAATTGAATTTAGATGATTTTAGAGTTTCTCAGCTAAACTGGAACTGGGGTCTGAGGACCATGAGATACACTTATTATCCAACATATCCCACAATGAATCTGTTGATTCATTAGAATCCACAGTCAAGTGAAATACAGGCTGTCTACAGATACTGCTGTATTTTGTCAGAATTAGACACTGAAAATAGGGCATTTTAGCCAGCTGCCATTCTGCTAGCTTTTTTTTTTGCTCTTTTTGCATTTTGAGGAGAGTGACTGTATCTACAATGTTGACGTGTAACTGTGGATATCAGTAGAGCTTCAAAAGCAACGAAATTTCTGTAACAATTAAGAGCCCAAAATAATTTTTCTAAAGCCAGGCATAAGTATGATGGTTTACCGTTTTAATTTTCATTTTCACATGAAATGCCAGCAAAATATAAGCATGTGTGTCACATTAAGAATCTTCTACTTAAACAGTTTGTTTTATTTAGTTTTAATAAACTTTAACTTTCACAAAATACATAAATGTGAGGGACTGTCTGATGTTGGCAGCTATCAGGTTGGGCGCTGTGGCAAGAGTAGGGTTGGAAGTGGAGGCAGGGGCTGTGGTAGGCAGAGTCATGGTGAACTGGGATGGGCTGGATACGGAGAAGCCCTGAGGCAATGGGCGGTGCTTGTGAGATAAGCTGGGTACAAGGAAGTAGCTGGAGCTTGAGCTCCTGAGGCAAGGGGCGGTGCCACGTGGGAGTGGGATGGCAGAGGACTGAGTTCCCTTTGCTTAGTCCTCTCCCTATATGCAACGTCATCCCCAGACGCCTCTTGTGACCTTCCTGACTTCCTGGGTCCCTTTGTGTAGCACTGACCCCAGACCCCTCCTGAGTCTGACTTCCTAGGTCACGTACTCTGTCTATGCGCTAATCCCAGACCCCTCCTTCCTATATCCGGTCCTAGCCTCCTACGTCACTCCCTCCCCCTTGATGTGCTAAACTCAGACAGCCCCTTCCGGTATCTGACCCTACAATCATTGGCTAGTAAGCAGGCTGGAGAGGAGGGGCGAGGTAGGTTTTTAGGAACAAGCGTGGTCAGATCACACACGCGCACTCTCCTGGCTCCTGCCCTGTTGCTCTGGCCTTGCTGCTTGGGCTTGCTATGATGGCTTGCTGTGTTGGCCTCTGAATAAAGCTCTGGTGTTGGCGCCTCCCGATGGCTCGTCTCTGTGTGTTGATCCGGCTGAGTACCGAAGACTCGGGAGTGAGTATGACTCTGGTAGTGTGCTCCTTATAGAAAGAGTGGGTACCGGCGTACGGCTGGCAGAAGGTCGGCGTGCGGCCAGTATACATAAATTTATTTATATGAATGTAGAAGTACTGAGTTAAGAAAAAAGTGTCCACAAAGAACCTGCACGGTTTTATCAAGAACAAGACATGCTAATCTAATCTACGTCCCCCTCCCCCTTTTTTTGGTCAGGTTACTAGACTGCTGTAGATATAATTTACCTGGATTTTAGTAAAACGTTTGACAAAGCATCACCTCTCACCTTGATTATTGAAACAGCCTGCTAATTGCTCTCCCTGCCTTAATTATCTCCCCAGTCTGCTCTTTTCTCCACACTGATATGAAAGTGATTTTTCTTCAGCACAGATCTAACCACATCACTCAATAAACTTCAGTGACTCCTTATTGCCTATAGGATCAAATATAAATACCTCTGTTTAGCTTTTAAAGCCCTTCACAACCTTTTGAACTGTGGAAGAACATTCCTTACTCTTTGTTTTAGGATAAGCCTGCCAGAAATTTTTTTTTAAATCGATTCAGATTATCCTAATTGGACGTTTCTGCTTAGAAAAAGGACCAAGGGGAAGACAGCATTACCTCATGGCTCTGAAAATCTCTTTTCTCACAGGGCATTTCTGAGTTAAAGTTTATGATGTTCTCAAACAATAGACAAAGACAATCAGTCAACCAATAACCACTGATGAAGCATCATGTATCTATGTACCAGGCATTCTGCTAAACTATGGGAATGATGCGGTTTAGGGGTTCAGGGGTGCTGGGACCCCAAAATCACAACACATGGGTCCTGCCCGAAAGAATTCGACCCAAGCCTTCTTTCAGCCAAAGACAAGGTTTATTAGAACATCCACCATATTGAGCAGACTCTTAAGGAGTCTGAACATGGGTAAGCAGTGGCTAGATTTTAAGAATCTGAGCATCTTAATGGAGACAAGATGGACCTTATATACAGAAAGACTGTGGGAGGGATCTAGGAGTGGCCAAATAGTTTGGGGTGACGGGAGGAAGGGCCTGAGGAGATCTGGATGGGAGGCTAGTAAGCTGGGGTGAACAGAACTCCTGGGACCTGGACCTCATGGGCAAGGGAGACCGGAGCCTAGCTAGGATTAAGGGTGGGAAATGACTGGGGGCCATAGGGAGGCAAGACAATGGAGGGGAGATTGGGTGTAGCCACAATGAAAGACCAATTGATGGGACTCTAGCCGCCAGAGATTTGGCCATGTGGGAAAGTCCAGGGTTTTTCCTTTCTGGGGCCCAGATTCCAACCCCATGAGGAATACAAGAAAGGCAAATGACAGTCCCTGTTCTCAAGAAGCTGACAATGGAATGAATCCTAAACATCCACCATAAAATAAAAACTTGGTTAAAGAGTCCAGGATAAAATTCTGGGAGCTTTCCCCCACCCAGCCGCATTCCTTGGGACTTCTTCATTATGCCCCTACTCTCTTTCCAGCTTCCCTTTTGTGAGTTGTATTCCCCCATTAGATTATAAACTCCTTGAGGGCAGGGACTGTCTTTTCCTTTGGGTATCCCCCGTGCTTAGCATATAGTGCCTAACACTTGGTAGGCAATTGGTGACATCGCTATGCTAGAGTCAAGTTTCAGTGTATCCAGCTGTGGCTGATCAGACCAATATGAGCTCGGAATGTTCTACCACAGGCTGAGCACAAATTAATAAATGTTTATTGACTGACTGAGTTAACAGTCACTTAACTTTCAGCACACCCGTGGGGAATCATTTGCTAAAAATCGTTCAAGTCCTCTTTGACCATTCCCTTCAGGGATTCTTCTTTCTAGCTAAACTCAAGAGATACTTCCATTAACTTCAGTAATCAAAGGTTTCTTCTTTCTCTTATCTGATCATTACTTAGGCAGCTAAGTGGCCCAGTGTATAAAGTGCTGGAGTCGGGAAGACCTGAGTTCAAATATGGCCTCTGAGACTTACTAGCTGTGTGATCCTGGGCAAGTCCCTTAACATCTGTCTGCTTCAGATTCCTCATTTGCCGAATGGGGAGTAATAGTAGCATCTACTTGAGGATCAAGTGAGATAATATCTTTAAAGTGCTTTACAAATCTTAAAATGCTATACAAATGCTAGCTATTATTATTACCTTAATCTAGTAAAAAAAATGGGGAAAGAGGGATCTCTGCTCTTAAACAAGTGGTCTCTTGCTCTTGTTTGGGTCACCATTCTAATTATTTCAGGAGGAGCCCTTTCTTAGATGGACGAAGAGAAAAGGACCTGGGGTAGGTGAGAAATTAATTAGAACTTTCTTGAGAATGATGGAGACTGATTTCATGTACAAGACATTTTTTTCAGAATCTATAGTAAAAGAAAGACTAACAAGGTTTTCCTTTCAGATGAGTACAAAGATTTCACATGAGCATATGTTTTAATGCTTTCTTAATATTTATAAAAGAGAAAGCAGGAGGCAAGGGGCTAGTATGCTTTTCGAGGCATCTTTCCAGCCTCATTTTGCATCACTCCTCCTCCTGCACTCTACAGTTTGGCCAGCCAGCACTTCTCTCTGCTCCGCACACATGATACTCCATTTTTCATCTCCACACTTTTGCACTGGTGAGCCTTCAGGGTGGAATGTACTCCCCTCTTATCTACAGCTCAGAGAATCCTTCTCTTCCTTTAAGACACAGTTCAAGCACCATCTACTACAGAAAGCCTTTCCTGATCACCAACTCCTAGTGCCCTTCTTCCCAAACTAATCTGTATTTATTGGTACTTACTCTGTACATACACATATATGTACTTGTATCTCTCCCCTTGGAATATAAACTCTTTGAGAAAGATTGTTTCATTCCTTGTATTTGCATCCCTAGCACCTAACACCTGCCTCTGTGCCTTGAACCTAGTTGGACCTTATAAAGTCATGCTGCTCACTTGCTTGGTTGATTGTGGAGCAGATTGGGAGATGGAAACTAAAAACAGGCATCAAAAAATTGAGATCGACTTGAACAGAAGGTGTTAATGGATTGCCCCAGGGATCTGTCCTTGGACCTGGACTATTTAACATTTTTATTAATGACTTGGATGAAGACATGGAAAGAATGCTTATCAAATTTTCAGGGGACGCCACAGCAAACCAGCAAGCCAATGTGGCCCAGTATTAGATAGACTAGAGGATTTAGTTATGTCACAATATGGGAAGTAAAAGCTGGAGAGGAGCTTACAAGACATCTACTCTAGTCCTACCTGAGCCAGAATCCCATATGTGACATCCCCAATAACTGATTATCCCACCTTAAACTTGGTTGGAAAAGAACCATGTTTACGATCTTTTTCATCTTTTCACTCTCTTCCCATATCGGCATAGCAGTGAACCTTAGGATTTGGAAATTATGCTATAAGAAATTTATCTTTAAAATGTGAGCTTACCTGAGTTCGTCATAATCATTTTTTCCATTATGTTTTGCCATCTTAGGAGATACCTACTAAGGACCCCCACCCATATCAGACCTCACTGAGCCAAGGGCCAGATTACTTTGTGTTTACCTGTCATGTCTCCAGTTGTCTCTCTCTCCGCTTGCAGGTTCCATTCCCTGGGACCCCTTAAGCTTGCATCATCTGTTGCAACCTCTTTGCCCTCAGCTTCTACCCTGTGCAGCCCTTTCTTTTATGCACTTAGAAGTGCATAAAAAGACTTGTTGAAATAGTCTACCATTTCCTCAAGAATCAGCTACTCCATGGACTCAAGCTGTCCTCAGGTCCACAAATAGATGTATTTCTGCTCTCAGTGAGTGGCCAAACCAATGTATGACACCAAAGTGTTTGCAAATATCAAGCAGACTGGTGCTCAGGAAATGCAATAGGACAAAAGGCTTTCCTGTTATCTGGCATGATCTCAATTTTGATAGGTTCTCCAGTTTGGTGATGTTGGCTTTAGGAGAATGGGATCCAGAAGCTGGTCATTTCCTCTATAGTCTACATCTCCTTCCTGACCTCTGGGAAAAACCTGGGGGAATAGAGAAATTTCAGCCCAAACCTACGAATTCCAACATGATTTATCTGCACACACAGCACTCCTAGGAACCCAAGGAAGTTCCACAGTTAAATTTGTGTTTTCACTAATCACTAGGATGGGCCCTTGGATTTGATGTGGCCTAGACATGTTTCTCTGAATATCCCAGATAATCTATAGTTTAAGTGGATATTCTCCAATTGCTCATGATCAGGCTTCTTGTCCTGTATCTAAACTGCAACTAGTCAAGCCTCCATGAAGTATGAAGAGATAAACACTTGGCAAAGGTTCATAACCCTTTATGTAAGTCCTTTACATTTTGGAATTCATCCATTTCCATGACCTTGACCTGACTCCAAGCTCGGTGGCTAATTAATTCGGTGTGACTTTCATCGAGTCACTTCATTTCTCTATGTCCCATAGTCTTAATACATAAAACTTATTGTATTAGATGATTTTTAAGGCCCTTCCAGCTTTCCCATTTGGGGATTGTATGTGGTTGAATCCATGAAAACCAAAAGTCCCCAGAGAGGGTGGTGATGATGAAGAGTTGTGAATCTTTGGGATATGCTTTAAAAAAGTCTGACAGTTAACAAATAAGCAATTCCTGGAGCAGACACCCTCCTTTGGGTTTTCTCTTGGAAGTCACGGTGAACAAAAATTGAGTAAAGGGAGCAGGGGTGGGGAACCTGCAGACTCAAGGCCACAAGTGATCCTCTGGGTCCTCAAGTTCGGCCCTTTGACTGAATCCAAACTTCACAGAACAAATTCCCTTAATAAAAGCATTTGTTCTATAAAACTTAGGCTCAGTCAAAAGGCTGAACCCAAGGACCTAGAAGGTCACAGGTGGCCTCGAGGCTGTGGGTTCCCCACCCCTGGTAGGGTGACAACTTTCTGGAATGGTCTTCTATGAAGCTGAGATGTTCTGGGTTTGCCCAACGAGTGCAGCACCGGCAGGAAGAACAACCACCTAGAGCACAATGCCAACACTTCTGCCAAAACAGCCAAAGCCAACTACATACCATGCCCGTCCAGCCCCGCTCCCAGTGGATTCCCAGAGCTTCCAGGCTAGCCCCAAGCACGCGCTGCTTCACGTGACGCGCCCTCTGATCCCCGCTTCCCCCTCCCACCCTGGAAGCCCCTGTGCTCTGTTCCCTTCGCGCTCCGAGGCCCGCGCTCCCGGCCGTTAAGGCGCTTCATTCCCATGGCAACCAGCGGGGCGGGGAGGATTCTGCCCTCTCCATGGCAACCGGGGACGCCTTCCTCTTCGCTGGGCCAGAGTGGTGCTGCGAGAATAGTTCAGACGCGGCGGAGGTGAGGACCCTCAGCGTCATGAGGGGAGCGGAGGCCGCGGTGATGGCAGCAGCGGCGGCCACCGCGATGCGAGACGAGGACGAAGACGAGGACGAGGACGAGGCGGCGGGGCGGGAGCAGCAGCCGCAGCCCCCCCAGCCGGCCGGGGTCGCGTGCGCGGTCTGTGGAGAGCTGAGCAGTGGGTGTAACCGGGACCGCGGTAAACCCTGTGAGTAGGGGCCCCACTGGCCCGACTGGGGCGAGGGAGGGGGTCCTCCCATCCCCCGAAACCCGAGGGCCGTGCTTCATCAGCTCTGGCGTATGGCCAGGACATCCCGGGATCACGGAATGTAGGGAGCTGGAAGGATCCCTGGAGAGCATCTCCACCGACCCCTTACTGGACATAAGAGGAAACTGAAGCAGCCTGATGCAGTGTAATGAAAGTACTGGGTTTGGAGTCCGAATACTTGGGAGGTGGGAACTAGATCAAGTGGCTTTCCTGCCTATTACAGGCTCAAAGGATCATAGATTTAGATCTGAAAGGTGCTGTGGGGAGGTCATCTAGTCTAAATCCCTCAAGTTACAGATGAGGAAACTGAGACGCAGGGGAGGTGAAGGGACTTGCCCAGGGTCACACAGCTAGTAAGTGGCAGAGCCAAAAATCTAACCCAGATTCTCTGGCTTCAAATCCAGTACTCTCTTACCTTGGACAAGGCAAATGTCACCTCTGAACCTCAGTTTCTTTATTTGTAAAATGAGGGGACTGAACTAGTAAATCTGCAAGGGTCTAATCCAGCTCTAATCCCATAAAGTATTTAACCTTTCCTCCCTTTCCCAGCATGAAAGGGAAGTGGTTTGCTCAAGATAACAGGAAGTGACAGAGCCAGGGCTTCCTGCTTGGGTCTAAATTACACCAAAATCGGACTCCGATTACCCCAATCCTGCAGATTTTGGGCATTTGTAACCTGGCCTTGTCAGAACCCTACCCTTTGTGTTAATATTGGATGTACTCTGATTTGATAAAGTGTTACGTTTCGGCCTTCACCCTATCCTAGCAAGGTTGTCCGCTGTCACAAACCAAGAGGTTTGCTTCCCACCTTGAAGGATTTGGCCCCAGTCCGATTTGGACCTACAAGAACATACTGTTTCTTGATCTTGCAGTTATTGTGCAGCACCTACTGCTCTATAGGCAATCAATGCATGCTTAGGAATGATAATGGTGAAGCGATAATCCAAAGAGGAACACAATAGGTTTCCAGGTTTTCTAAATACTCTGCTTGATTGCCCCTCTAGAGAATCTTTCTCCCTCTGCATTCAGCACTTCTGCAACCACTCTGCCTTGGTGGCAGACCACATACCCTCCTGAGACTTCATCAGAGAGGCAGAAAAATCACTGGATAATCATGAGAAGGCACATTGCTTTACTTCCTAGCCCTATTAGGCCTAATAATGGTCCTGCTATTAAACTACCTCATTAGATAGAGTTGGGTCCATCTAATTAGATACAAGTGAAAAATATTACACGTTTGTGTCACTTAAAAATTTCTTCAAATTGTTAAATATTTTTATTTGCTAAAATTGTCATACAATACCATAAGTCCTTAGAAGGAATATAAATGGTTAAATTTTTTAAACTATTTTTTAACAGTTAGCAGGGTCTAGTGGTAGGAACTCTTAGACTTAGAAACCAGAAGATCTGGCCTGCTGTCTATGACTTTGCAACCGACTAGATATATGATCTTGGAAAAAGTCACTGAACTTTTCTGTATTTATAAGGGGACTCCTACCTGCCTCTTAGGATAGTTCCTACAGTAAAATGAATTAATGTAATATAGACTTGTGAAGGTATTTCAGAAGAAATATTATTAATTCTAAGAACAATATTATTATTGAGATTATTTTCCATGGGAGTTGAAGCCAATTCATTTTCCATCAACTTTCTCCTTAAATTTTAAGATAAAAACTTTCTCCTTTCACATTTTTGTAGATGTTATGTGTATTCCATAAATCAGATCAGGTATTCAATTATGATAGTCTGTAAAAAATAGATGACATTTGATGAAAAATGGTTTTCAGCATATTTCTTCAAACGGACAGAAAAAGTAAATGTTCTTCTGAGCCTCTAAGACCGACAAAACTGAAATGAAAATGAAAGTATTTTCATGTTTAACTTCAATGTCTCTCTTATGACACAATGGACCAAAAGTTTCAATTTGTTTTGTATCCTCAGTACCTAAAACAGTGCCTTGCACATAGTAGCTGCTTAATGTAATACCTGTTGAATTAAATTGAATGCACTTGGTGTATAATTACAATTATTACATTGTAAGAGGTCTAGAAGAAACCTGCTTTGTAAGTGGTGATACTCACCTGCAAAAGCAGCCCTGAAATCCACCTACTTCTAGCTGTATTCTTTGCTCTTAGAATCACAGAACCTTAGAGTCAGAAGTTACTTCAGGTTAGAAGTCACCTACTTCACCCACCCACCCAGTGCCAGTATCTCTACCACTTGGAATCTTAAGACTAGAGTTGGAAGGGATTGCCAAAGGGACTTCAGATCTCATCTGCTCCATCTTCCAAGTCCTGTCAATATCACACACCAGTGACTGATCATCTAGTATTTTAGTCTCTTCTTGAAAATATCCATGGGATATTGGGAACATGCACCTTCTTAATCAAGCAGGCCATTCAATTTCCAGTCTGTAAAATGATGGGGAGAACCTCTAGAACTAGAAGAGATTTAAAGCTATGGTCCTAATAATTGTTAGGAATTGGTTTCCTTATAACAGGTCAAAATCTTCCTGTTTAATTTCTAACCAATGATTTTAATTTACCCCTCTGAGGCTAAACAGAACAAGACTAGTCCCTCTTTAACATGATAACCCTTGAAAAATATGTGATCACATTTTCTTCTTGAGGGTAAACATTTCTAGCTCTTTTCACTGATGTTTTGAATAGCACTGGACCCTTGCCATTATAGATGCATTACCCTGGAGAGGTGATGACCCATCCATTGCCTGAATTCTTCCAGATGACAAAAAAATTTTTTTTTTTAATTTTTCCGTTATACAGTATTGTCCCTGTGGACTCAAAACTAAACACAATACTTTAGTAACTAGATTAGAGTCTAGTGCAAAGTACAGTAGGCATCACAGAAGCATAGAATATTAGAATTCTAGGGACCCTAAAAATTACATTTAGAGACTATCATGTCCAATCAGAGAAGTTAAGTGGCTTTTCTAGTGTCACACAGGTAGTTAGTGACAGAGCCTGGACTAGAACCCACATCACCTGCCTGCCCTTTGTTCTTTCTATTGCATCTCCCCTTAATATGCATCTCCCAATTAATATTTCAATAATTCAGTGGAGCTATAATCTCATTGACATTGCTATTCCACCAAAGGCACAGTTCACCATCCATCCACACATGCCTTCTCATTACGAACAATTCTTTTTCATGTTCTTCTATAGATCCCCAGATATAAGGTGCTAGAGATCTTTTTCTTTTGTGATTGTTGGATAATTTTTCAGTCATGTCCGATTTTTCATAACCCCATTTGGGGTTTTCTTGGGAAGGATATTTGGGTGGTTTGCCATTTCCTTCTCCAGCTCTTTTTACAGATGAGGAAATTCAGGCAAACAGGGTGAGGGGACTCGCCCAGGGTCACACACAGCTAGTAAGTATCTGAGGATATATTTGAACTCCCAAAGATGAGTCTTTCTGACTCCAGCCTGCACTCTACCACTGTGCCACCTAGCTGCCAATATTTTTCTAGGACTCCATAAATTTAGAATTTGGGTTTACACTCAGTCTTGTCATCCTGTTATCCCTAATTACTAATGTATGACTCAGCCACCTCTTCCGATCACATATTTCCTGGATGGTATCCCTTATTTCACTTCTTATGCATAGATTATCATTGAAAATATGCTATGGCCTCCTGGTACCTGCCATGGGCCTCCCTATTGACCTTCCAAACAACTGCAACTTTCATTCTAAGGAGATTATGTTCTACCAAAATTGTACTAGAGAGCATACCTGAAGAAAATTTGCATTAAAAATGGATATTTGTGCCAGGAAGCAGCTCAGAATTGTTGAAAGCAGTGGTGTAAAGTTCAAATAAAAATGAGACCACTACACCATAGATAAAGATCCCTCCAAGATGCACATATTGGCTTAGAAAACCACATATTAACATTATCTATGGTCTACTATACTTTTTTCCCTCTTGTTAAATATTTCCCAATTACATTTTAATGTGGCTCTGGCCCTCAAAAGACTGGTTTAAAACATCACACAATTTTCCAACTCTAATCCAGCCTGCTCTTTTCTGCCCATTCAGTTCTGCATCCAAGTACCTGTACAGATCAAATCATCAAACCATGAACTATATACTCTATACCATAGTTAATAGAGCCCAAAATTACATTTGGGTTTTGTTTTTTCTTTTTCTTTTTCTTTATTTGGCAGCTATTGTACATTGCTCACTTATATGGAGCTCTCCTTTAAATAAAACCAGTAGGTTCCTTTCATATGGATTCTTGCTAAATTAGGATTCCCATACTATACTTTTGTCGTTGATTTTTTGGCCCAAAGTGCAGGCCTTTATATTCATCTGCACTATATTTTATCTTGTTAGTCTCAGCCTATCATTCCAGACTGTCAAGACTCTTGAATCTTGATTATATTGGCTATCACATTAGCTATCCTTTCTGTAAATTTTTAAAATTTTTTTTGGTAAATTTTATAAATATGTTTTCTCTTTATCTAAGTCATTCATTTCCAAAAAGTTGAATAGAACTGGGGCCATTTCAGAGCCTATCAGCATTGTTAATGGTGGATAGAGCACCCGCCCTGGAGTTGGGAGGACCTGAGTTCAAACTTGGTTTCAGACCAGACACTGATACTTACTAACTGGGCAAGTCACTTAACCCCAACTGCCTCACCAACAACAACAAAAAAAAAGACATATCCCCCTAATCAACCATTAATTGATATTCCTAAGTCCACATACTTTGGTCAAATTTGTTCAGTCAGCTACAAATTCACCTAAGTGTACTATTATCAAGTCTATGTTTCTCCATCCTGTCCATGAGTATATCAGTAGAGATATAGGAAATTAAAGTTAAATTTAAAATAAAATTAAAATAGAAAATAGAAACTAAAATAAAATTCTTTATGTCTGTGGCATTCCCTGGATCTAGTAATCTTCTTTTTTTTTAATTTTGAGTTTTCAACGTTCACTTCCATAAGTTTTGGAGTTTTAAATTTTTCTACCCCTCCCTCCCCACGACAGCATGCAATCTGATATAGGCTCTACATATACATTCCTATTAAACATATTTTCACATTAGTCATGTTATAAGGAAGAATTAGAACCGATAGGAGGAACTGCAAGAAAGAAGAAACAAAACAAAACAGAAGAAAAAAAAAGAGCAAATAGTATGCTTCGATCTGCATTCAAACTCCATAGTTCTTTCTCTGGATGTGGATAGCATTTTCCATCATGAGACTTTTGGAGATGTCTTAGAGCCTTGCATTGCTGAGAAGGGCTAAACCTATCAAAGTCAGTCATCCCACGATGTGGCTGCTACTGTGTACAACGTTCTCCTGGTTCTGCTTACTTCAGTCACCATCAGTCCATACAAGTCGTTCCAGAAGTCAGCCTGCTCATCATTTCTTCTAGCACAATAGTATTCCATTACATTCATATACTACAACTTGTTCAGCCATTCCCCAATTGATGGGCATCCCCTCAATTTCCAATTCTTTGCTACCACAGAAAGAGCTGCTATAAATATTTTTGTACATGTCAGTCCTTTTCCCATTTTTATGATCTCTTTGGGATACAGCCCTAGAAGTGTTGGGTCAAAGGGTATGCACATTTTTATAGCCCTTTGGGCATAGTTCCAAATTGCTCTCCAAAATGGTTGGTGGATCTAGTAATCTTGACAGAAAATACGGTTAGTTTTCTATTACTTTATCTTGAGGAACCTATGCTGGTCCTAAGCGATCACCCTTTCTTTTTCTTTTGTCCATCTGTATTTTCATCCCAATATGAAGATTTTCGACTACTTAGGAGATGAAGTGTAAGAAAAAAGAAAGCATAATTATTCAAAATGGATTGGAAGATGTTAATGGAGAGTAGAGAGAAGGCAGAATTGGTTAACACTTATTTTGCCTCTATTTTCTCTGACAAGAACAAACTTTGAACTGAGAAGGACCTAAAATGGTCATTAAGAAGCTGATATTCAAGATTAGCAGGGAGATAATAAGACAGTATCTAGCTGCCCTTGATGACTTCAGGTCACCAGACCTAGATGAATTGCATCCTAGGACACTGAAAGAATCAGTAGATATGATTGCTGGATCATTGTTAGTGATCTTTGAAAGATCTTGGAAACAGGAAAAATACTACAGAACTGGAATAAAGCAAATGACCCAGTTTTCAAATGAGGGAGGAAAATGGAGCCTGCAAACTATTGGTTTGTGAGCTTGGAATCTGGAGATTTCAAAGCACTTTCATTTAAGTAGAAAGTGACACCATCTACTATAAGTCTGGGCTTGGGGGTATGGATGAGGATTAGTAGAAAAAATAGTTCTGGAGAATGAGATAGAGATCTGATCAGGATTTAAAGATCATTTTTCTTGGCAGATTAAAAAATAGAAGCAAATTAAATGTTGTGTAACTCTGCCTTCTCTCCACCCTCCATTATCATCTTCCAACCCTTCTTGAACCTTTTCTTTAATCCTCTTCTTTCTCATAATACATTTCCTAAGCAACTGAAAAGATTTCATCCTCTAAAAACTAACAGTACATTAACAGATACTACTTAACAATCCTTGTTCTCTATCCTGATCAAATCCTATCTTATTCCCCAACAGAGATTGTTCCAAACCTTTTCTTCTTTCCTTTAATAGCCAACCGCATCACAGAACCCACATTTACAACAGATGACTTTGCCTCCAACTTCTTTGAAAAGATTGAGGTTTTCCAAAATCAATTCCCTCACCTTCCCAACTTAATTCCTCAAAATTTATCAGTATCCTCCTTCACTTTCTCCCTCTTTCCCTCTGGCCACAGAGAAGAAGGTATCTCATACAAAGTTCAAACTCCTTTGTGTGGCATTCTTAGTCCTTCACACTCTGTTTCCACCCACCATTCCAGCCTTATGTCATATTTCTTCCTTCCATAATCTCTAGGCTTCAGACAAACTGGTCTGCCCCAAAATACAACTTGCACTACCCCAGCTACACTCCTTTGCTATTATTCTCCAAGAATACTGAAAGAAGTAGGTAGGAGTCGTGGTACATTAAATATACAGCAGCAAATTAAGGCTGCATGGAATGTTAACCACAATGAAAATAAGTGCTTCTGTGATTAAATTACAATGCAAGAAATGTATACCAATCTTGAGACTCTAAGATAAATCATTCACTATTTATTTGCAGACAACATAGCTTTTAAAACAATTTTGTATTGGATGAATATATATAATTATTGGACAGTTAAGCCATAGTAATTTTTTTTTGTTTTTAATAGTAAATAACCCATTTTGTTAATGTCTTAATAGGGAAAAAATTCCTATATTGTGAGCCACATAAGAGAATTAAGGAAGTTCTCGAAGAAGAACTTTTTATTCAGAGAGATGAATGCCACATCAAAAATCCATCTACAGGTAAAATCTATGCCTAATAATTAGCATGTATTTAGGAAATGAAAACTAAGCTGACCATTTGAAAATAATGTTTTTGCTGTGTGGGGAAAAGGTTTTTGTTTTGTTTTTTTCTGAGGAATTATAATCTCCCACAATGATTAAGTTTAAATAACCAAATAAAAGCTTTTGTGTTTAAAAATGACCAATGAAGTTTTTGTATTTAAAAAAGTCTGTTAAGTGGTAATACTTTTCCCCTTTCATTTCAAAAACTTTAATGATCACTTAAAGCAGTTTTTCAATTAAATGGAAAATATAACATATTTTGCTATCTTTTAATGAGTGTGACTATGAACATAATAATTAAAGAATTTGAATCATCTAGATTGGTCAGTGACATGATATACATACTCACATATGTTTATTTATATGTTTTAGTTGAATCTGATTGATAAATCTTATTGATGGTTCTTTAGATGACCATCCACAGATGTTATATTGAAACACTGCTATTATTTGAATACCTGCTTTTACTTTGTTCTCCATTGCTAGGTACTCAGTACAGTCTTTGATTTACAGTGTTATTGTTAGCTTTGTTAGGAAAGTTATTTTTCTTTTTCATATGTGATGTTAAAAAGTTTGTTTATGTCTTGGAGTCCAAAATTTTAATAGAAAAACAACTCTCAAATTATCACTTATGTTAGTGGGGCAATATTATTCAATATACAAAATTTCAGTTTGCACACATTTTCCAAGAATTTATCTATCAATGAAGGCATTCCTATGCTGTATACTTAGTTATTAACACCCACTAGAGGTCGCACAAAATGTGTTTTCAAAGCAATTGCTTTGTTTACTTTATTTAGTTAGGTTTACTGAGACAGGTTAGGGAAAGCACAAACCCTTTCTCCACTGGTTTATGGGGGCCAGAATATAGGGAGAAATTGGAGTGAAAATGCAAGACAAGGAGCCATAACAAGGCAAAGAAGGCCAGACAAGGGACAGGTTTAGGACTAAAATGGGCCATGGCAGGAATGAACTATGAAAGCTAATAGCAATCACATTGGAGCTAAGTTGTTGTTGCTGCTGCTGCGGCTGCAGCTGCTGTTGTTGTTCAGTTGTGTCTGACTCACTGTGACCCCATTTGGGGTTTTCTTGGCGGAGATACTTGAGTGGTTTGTCATTTCCTTCTGCAGCTCATTTTACAGATGAGGAAACTAAGGCAGGCAGGGTAAGGTGACTTGCCCAGGGTCACACAACTGGTTAAGTGTCTGAGGCCAAATCTGAATCCAAGAAGATGAGTCTTCCTGACTCCAGACCCGGCACTCTTATCCACTGTGCCCTTAGCTGCCCCACTTCAAAAGGAGCACCAGGTACTTGTATCTTTTCCATTAGTTGAATGGTGATCCAGTATATCAAGGATTTTGTAAATTCTCTAGGTAAATGTTAGTTATGTGAAAAAGCAGAGGTTTATATCTGCCTCCAGTACAATCCAAGTTAATTTCAAAAATATTTGTTAAGTGTGTAATATCTGCAGTTTGTATTTTGAATACAGAGACAAAATGAAAAACAGGAATCCTCCAAAACAATACAACATTTAAATAACTGAGTTATACACAACATCATGAAAAGGAAACTTTAGAGGTCATCCAGTTCAACCATCTTCATTATACACATGAAGAAATGGAAAGCCAGTGACTCTTAAGGTCCCATAGATAGTGAAAAGGTAGCAATGGAAATGCAAGCCATTTGCTTCCACATCTAGAGCTGTTTCCACTGCCCCCCACAACATCTAAGGGGTTTACAAAGTGATGCCCTTCCAAGCCTGGAGGAAGGCTGGGGAAAGGCACCAACATCTGACACGTCAAGCTGAATTTGAGGAACAGCAAGGTGGCTAGTTAGTACTAGGCATAGAGTACCTGAAGGGGACTAACATGAAATAAGCCTAAAAGATAGGCTTGAGTCAAGCTAAGAAGCTTATATTTTATTCTAGAGGAAATGAGGAGCCCCAAAGGTTCTTGGGAAGGGAATGACATAGTCAAATGTATTTTTTGGTTATTTTGGTGATTGTGTGGTAGATGAACTGCAGGGGGGAAAAGTCTAGAAGCTAGGAGTCCAATTTGAAGGCTATTGTAATAGTCCATGCAAGAGGTGATGAGGGTCTGAATTTGGGTGGTAGCCATGCAAATAAAAAGGGGATAGATGCCAGATAAATTGTGAAGGAATAATCTACCAGATTTAACAATTGATTGGATTGGAGATCAGGGATAAGGAAGAGTTGAAGATGACTCCAGGTTATAAACCTCTGTGACTGGAAGGACTGTGGTACTCTCCAAAGAGATAGGCATTTCTGGAGGAAGAAGGGGTAATGAGTGAGAAAGATAATGAGTTCCATTTTGGCCATGTAAAGTTTGAGATGACTGGGAGGATTTCCAGCTGAGCATATCCAACCAGCAGCTAGTGATGTGGGACTAGAGATGGGAATTAGAGATTTAGATTGTCAAGTCATTTTGCATAGACTTGATAACTGAACCCATAGGAGCTGATGAAATCAGAAACAGAGAGGGCACAGAGGGGGAAGAGAAGAAGGCCTAGGGCAGAGCTTCTGGGGAGATATGCCACTAGAAGGACAAACATGGATGATAGTCCAGCAAAAGGGCAGTGGGGAGGAGGATTAAAGAAAGCTAGAAAAAGTAAGATTTGGAAGAGCAGCTGTGGGGAGTGTAGTGGAGAATTAATTTGGAAGAATAAAGGGATTATTGTGCTGTAGCGAAGACCCAATTGATGTAAGATAATGTAAATTTGTAGTGGGTCAGTTAGCTAGTTTGAATACTGGAAAAGAGAAGGCAAAGGTAATGGAGATAAGGCTGAATTGCAATTTGACAAGATGTGAATGGAGATAAGGCAAGGGGGCAAGGCTGTGCTATGCATCCATTCATAATAAAGAAAAAACATTGATTTGTAATGGTAAGTTTCATCATCCTGAAAAAGAAATGCAATCTTATGATCAGATAAAAGAAATGAAAATTTGAACCAGAAAAATATGTGGGATTCCAAGAATAAGGAAGAATTCAGTAGATTTCAGTATTCCTAATAACTTCCTGAAGTTCTTCCTTCCTGAACATTTTGTCTCAATGGCATAGAGATAATATTAGACTTTCACTTTGGAATCGAAAGATTCTTCACTACTGAGATGTTGTCTAAGTTTCTAAATTTCTATATTCAAATTTAGGGTTATAGTTATTCACTTTTCTAAATCTCTCTCTTTTTTTTTTTTTTTTTTTTGGTCCTAATGTATTATTTCATGTGGGGGATTTCCTTTGTGGAAATTCCCTATCAGAGCAGATTAGCAACTCTTCTATAACTTAAGAATCTTATGCTTTCAAAATCTTAAGAGTATTTAAGCTTTTTCCCCAGCTAAGTTCTGCAAAGTTAACTGTTATGAAACTAGTGAATGCTTTGAAAAAACAAGGCTTAAAAATTCTCATTTTCCATAGTTTTAGACTGGTTTTTCTCTTGTTCTGTGTTCAAGTCTTCCTTCATTGCCTTATTTTGGAATGGAGGTGAGTCTGGGTTCTCAAAGGCTATGCCAGTGAACCACAAGGTCTGGCAGATTCTGCCAAGCTGAAAAGGTCTTACATATGGGCCCATGATAGTCTTTATGTTTATCGCTCAAAGTCTAGTCTAACTGAGCTTGAAGAGGTTCATCACCAGGTAGCGTACAGGGTGGTAAAGTGTTTGGCCATAACACCTCTCAAAGCTCAACTATCAAGTCACTGAGCAATTGCAATATGTATCAGTGAAGAGAATACCCAAATGATAAAGTATTTCTCTTGTTCATAACACATCTGGGACCTTGGTACCTTTTGCAATGAATTTGAAAAGTTTTTACGAAATCAGTGAACTTTTAAAAGTCTCCCATTTGACAAGAGAAACCATTGGTAGAAGGTCTGGTATAACAGAAAACCATTCCACTTCCCCTGGCAAGCAAGGGGTTACTCAGACCTGGCAGTTTGAAGAGTGGTCAGAGTTAGTATTTAGGTTGCAAAGATTAAGGCATCAGAACCCTGCCTCTGTAGAAGCTTGGGTTGTCGTGCCTTCTCTAAATCTGGCTCACACGAATAATGTTAATCTTCAGCCTATCCTATGACCTCAGTATACCAGCCTAGAGCCTTGCATCCCAGTTCTCCCAGGAGAAGAGCCATGTAACATTCTCTTCGTTGTGATCAAAGCAGTATAAGGACTTTGCTTAAAAGGGGGAAAATAATCTCCTAGACAAGAATTTTAACTTCACATTTCTGCCCCAAATTAGAAGGCCTTAGAGAAAAGGAGGTACAGGAACCAGCACTTCTGCCAGGGCGTTCAAATACAAAATCTTCTGTCTGGCATTCAAGGTCCTTCATAACCTAAGTTCCCCTCTTCCACCCACTACCTTTCCAGTCTACTTACACTTTACCTTTCCCCCACTCCTACCTCATACTCTGCCATCCCATGACACTGACACACACCCCCACCCCCCCCCCCCCCCCGTTGCTCCTCCACAAATAAAATACTTTTATCACCTGACTCCAGGCATTTTCACTGACTGTCCCCCATGCCTGGAATTCTCTCCCTCCTCATTTCTGCCACTAGGCTTCCCTGTCTTCCTTCAAACTCCAGCTAAAATCTCACCTTCTACAGAAAGCCTTTCCTAATCCCTCTTACTTCCAGTGCCTTCCCTCTGTAGAGTATTTCCTTTTTATCCAATATATCCATATTTTTGTATTTTTTTTTTTGCAGTTGTCTCTCCCATTAGACTGTAAGCTCCTCGAGGGCAAGATCTGTCTTTTGCCTTTGTAGCTTCAGTGCTTAGCACAGTATATGGCATGTAGTAGGTATTTAACAAATGTTCTGATTATCAAGTGACTGACTTCAGTGTACAAAGGGATAGAGGAAATAATTGGAATGACCATAAGAACAAGTCATTCCTTCAAGCAAGAGACAAGAAGGAAAACCCTTAGGGACTACTGAACATTACAGCACTGGGGCAAGCTATACAGGCTTGGTGTTGTGCTGAACCACTGACTTTGGGAAGGTGACTAACCAGCTTATCGTAGCCATGCTGGTAACTGCCCCGTACCAGCTGATAGAGGAGGATGTCTGCACTCAATTCCCACCAGTCACATTTAGAGAGACGCCAGCTTGATGTCCTCCTTTTCCCTCCCACTAACCGGCTCCCCACCAGGAGACTTTTCTCTAAGGCACTTATCACATTGGTATCTTCTCCTGCCCCTCCTAGGCCTGCCCTTTGAGGGCAGAGATTGTTTATCTAAACTCTATCCCCTACCCAGCCTCAGGGACATAGCAGGCACCTGACAAACATTTGTTGAATATACGAATAAGTGAAATAAAGGAATGAGTGAATTTAATACTTGAGTACCTAAAGGAAAAGACATATTTCTTAAATTTAATACTCCAATATCCTTTGTGCAAATTGAGAAAAATTAAGAGTGCTATTCATCAAAATATATAGGTATGTCAACATAACTGTCAAGCCCAAAAGTCTCTAAGGACAATTTATATTACTTTCATTATTTTTTTAAATGTTTACAAAAATTAACTAATAGACCACATTTATATTAGGGAAGTATATAGTATACCATTCTAAACTTCTTCTTCTATAGTTTTCACAGTCCAGAGATGACATGCAGGAAACCAAAATATGAATATGAATCTATGATCATAACTTGTCCTTTTTTTTTTTACACAATCAGGTACACTTTTCTAGGAATCTCGGGCAGAAATACTGGGGTTGGTGACTCGAGCAGTTCAGGATATATAAGAAACACAAGAAGAATAAAAAGATAAGAATAACATTTGATTCCAAGAGTCAATAGAAGTATCTGATTCCTGACCCTTAATTTTCTTCTCGTGCTTGTGGTCCTTCCTTGCTCAAGCTCTTCTTGAATTCACAGTGGAAAAAGGCCTGAAGTCAGGTCAGAAGAACTAGTTCTGCCACTTATTAGCTACAGATAGCTGTGTAGGCAAATCTTTTAATCTCTCTGCTCTCCAGAATCTCTCTAATCCTCCACTTAATCATCTTTAAAATGGAGGTAACAATAATATTTGGATTACCTGCCTTGCTGTATTATTGGAAGCAAAGTGCTTTGTAAACCATAAAACAATACATATGCTGTCACTGTTTTGCTGAATAAACCCTTATATTTAGCCCACCTTTCTCTTCCTCACTGTGTCCCTGATGCCTTCCTTTTGGACTGAAAGTTGTGAGTGCTCACCAACTAAAGAAACAGCTTCCACAAAGAATGAACCTACTGTCCCCTTTCAGCCTGCTCAGATACAAAGGAACATCTTTCACAGCAAACTTTATCAAAAGCACACAAGCTAAATGAGTTTTCTTGTGTCAGAACTGCCCATTCCCTAAACACAGCACAAGAGGGGCACCATATGTACCAATTCATATCTGCAGTTACATTATTTGTGTTTTGTGTACCCCTGTGCATTTTCATTCACAATTGTACTCATTATACTTAGAATGTATTCAGAGGCAGCTATGGTAAATGAATCTAAAAGAGCACAAATGAATTAAACTGGACTGCAGATATGTTCCATCTAATGCACTTTAACCTACCTTGCGCAAAAGCACCTTGCTTACTTCTGGGGAGATACAGGGATGAAAATAGCCACTGCTTAGTGAAGCTTAGGCAGAATCCTATCCATCTTGGAACTATACGCGACTTCAAAGGCCATCTAGTCTAAATTCTTGGTTTTTTTTATATTTCAGGAAACCAAGACCCATCAAGTTCCCCTATATTATACCAAGTGTCAGAGGTAGAATTTGAACTCGGATTCCCTTGACTCCAGGATTGATGCCCTTTCTCTTGTACAAAGTTGTATACACAGTTCTGTCCTATACTTTTTAAACTGACCCTACATTCCTTCACAAAGTGTAGGGCTATCCTGAATCTATTTCATTATTCCTAGCATTAGGAAGCTAGATGACACAATAGGTAGAGCTCTTAGAGCTCTGGTCTTAGAGTCAGGGAGACCTAAGTTCGAATCCATCCTTAGATACTTACTACCTTATGACCCTGGGCAAGCCACTTAACCCTATTTGCCTCAGTTTCCTCATCTGTAAAATGAGCTGGAGAAGGAAATGGCAAATAACTCTAGTATTTTCGCCAAGAAAACCCCAAATGGGCTTATAAAGACTTGGACATGATTCAAACAACTTAGTAAGCTAGGTGACCCAGTAGACAGAGTGCTTGGCCTGGAGTCAGGAAGACTTATCTTCCTGAGTCCAAATCTGGCCTCAGACACTTACTAATTTTGTGATGCTGGGCAAGTCACTTAACTCCTGTTTGCCTCAGTTTCCTCAACTACAAAATAAGGATAATAAACCTACCTCCCAGGACTGCTGTGAGGGTCAAATGTAGGTACTATATAATTGCTAGGCTAGCTTCACACTTTAACCTGATAGATCTAATTTCCTTTGCTACTCAGGACGGTGCCTATTACAATGGGCCCTTAATAAATGTTTGTGGACTGATTGGCTGAATAGGGAGGCCATTATATGAAGGGTGGTGATCAACAATTTTCTACCTCCTGGCAGGATAGAAGAAAAGGAAATTGGCTTGAATTGCTGAAAGAGATTTAGGTTAGATATAAGGAACAACTTACACATTGTAAGATCTTTACAGAAGGAGGCTGTGGAGTCACTTTCCTTGAAGTTGTTTTAAGAAAAGAATAAAAACCTGCCTTGTTAGATGGCTAAGGTAGGATTCTGCTTGCTGATACTCCATTCACAAATCAGGGAGCAGATGAAAAATGCAAGGAGTTCAGTTTTGCAAAAACAACACATGCCACTTATTCCACTGCTTAATGGCTAAGTGATTGAGGGATGTCAGTGACTGGATGATATTTCAAATGATAACTACATTTTCACAGTGCTTTACAGCTTTACAATATTTTCCTCACAACCCTATGAGATAGACAATAGCTGTAACTATTATCACCTTCATTTTACAACTGGGGCTCAGAGAGACTTAAGTGATTTAATCCAAGTCCATAGCTAGAAAGTGATGTATTATGTGAGGGAACTAGGAACTCTCCCTTTAGTTAACCCCAGGGGCTCCTTATTACCTCCACAGTCAAATACAAACCCCTTTATTTGGCCCTCACTTGTGGTCTCCATTCTACCTTTCCAGCTGTGCTACAGATTACTCTCCTTCATCCCCTCTACCTTCTGCCAAACTGGCCTTTCTGTTCTTCACTCACAACACCCAGGAACTCCTGCCTTGGCTCCCATGCACTGCTGTGTGCCCATGCCCATAGTACATTTCCCTCCTCACTACTGCCTCCTAGAATCCTTAGTTACCGTAGAAGCTCGGCTCAGATGCCATCTTCTGCGTCAGCTCTTCTGGATCCCCCAGTTGCCAGCACCTTCACCGTCCTCATTACCTTGGACATTTTTGTTTGTATATACTTATATATGTCCATGCAGTCTGCTGCAACACAATGTGAGCTCCTGTGGCCAGGGACAGTTTCTTTATTGTCTTTGTATTACCCAGCACCACGGTGTCTAGCCCAGGGGTAGGGAACCTTTCACCTCAAGGCCACTTGGCCCTCTAGGTCTTCAAGGGCAACCTTTTGACTGATCCACACTTCACCAAACAAATCCCCTTAAAAGTCAAAGGGCTGCACTTGAGGATCTAGAGGGCCACGTGTGGCCTTGCAGGCCGAAGGTTCCCCACCCCTAGGCTGGCCCCATAGAAGGTTCCTAATAAATAAATGATTGATTGATTGACTGATGAAACATTCTTGGCAACATAAAGACATTTTAGAGACCATGCAGAGCATGGTTGCTGCCTTTGCCTGATGAAGAATATTTATTTAGTACTGTAGTTATTAGCCCCAGGAACAAGACAAACAACTCCTCGTGTTTCTTTGGATATGCCCATTACTCCCTGCTTTCCACAGAGGTGGAGTGTTCTGGACTCCCCATAAGTCCTTTTTGACTTTAAGACTTTTTTTTTTTGCTAGGCAATGGGGTTAAGTGACTTGCCCAGAGTCACACAGCTAGTAAGTGTTATGTGTCTGAGGCTGGATTTGAACTCAGGTCCTCCTGACTCTGGGGCTGGTGCTCTATCCACTTCGCCACCTAGCTGCCCCTGCCTTTAAGGCTTTTAAGACAGCTATTCCTTGGGAATTAATGCCAGCTCCATGAGCAAATTATTAAATTATATTTATTGAATTGCAGCTCTTGGCCTGTGAGTTTTACATATTAATTTGTCCTTTTATCTGCATATATCACAGGCACTACTTTTCAAACATGCTTGCTACAATTATTTTGAAGCACAGGCCGAGATCCATCCACAAGATCTAGAGTTGTCGGGGCAGCTAGGTGGTGCAGTGGATAGAGCACCAGCCCTGAAGTCAGGAGGACCTGAGTTCAAATCCGGCCTCAGACCAAACACTTGACACTTAATAGCTGTGTGACCTGGGCAAGTCACTTAACCCCAATTGCCTAAAAAAACAAATAAAAAAAAGATCTAGAGTTTTCTTTACTTCTCTCAATTTAAGGATTCTTGGATTCATTAGAGAACTGGGCATGGTCATTTGGTCAGATCACTCATTTTTGCAAATTATCATTTTGCAAATCCTGCTTCCAGAAATTAAATCAGAGTCAGAGAAGGTTGACTGCATGAAATAATTCCAAAAATTACTTCCTAGAATTCTATGCTAAAGTTAGATGAAGTTCACAGAAATTTGAATCTTAGGGGAATTCTGTGAACACATGATACTCTGCCAGAGGTTTCACTTAATACAATTTAGTAATGTTAGATACTAACACCAATTAGCTCTACATACTTATTGGTCCAGAACTATAATTTTGTTGGTGGAAGGAACTTCTAGTGAGGAAACCCTTCATCAAAGCAGATGAGAAACTCTACTCCTAGACAGCTACTTGGAACACCCAGAGGTTGTGTCATGCCCAGGGCACAAAGCAGTATGTCTCAGGGGCAGGCCTTGAACCCAAGTATTCCTAACTCTCACAGCTGCTTGCTCTCCACTAACCATTATTCCATACTGCCTGCCACTTTATTATATTTATCACCAAGTTTTATCCTATATGTTTTTACTCTGATTTTTATCCAGATTTATTTACAGGCAAGTGAAATTAACTAAAATTTCTGAAAATACTTAATAAGAGCTTGTTAAATGAAAATAACCTTATTTGTTTGATTTAACAAGTAAACCAATTAATTTAGTAACAAACTAAAGAATCATCTAAAAACAGAGGCTGTTGGGTTTTTTTTTTTTAATTACTTAGTCTAGAAAGCAAAACAAGCTGAATAACAACTCATTTTATTGTTTTTAAAAATATTGACAGTGGCTCTGGAAGGGATCTGGAGCATTAAAAGGAATTTCTCCGTGGGAAACTTGAAGCCAGGATCACAGAATAAAAACAGTTTACTTCCACAACCTAAATACTATTCCAGACATGGAGGAATAAGAAGTAAGATACAAACGATCTTGTAGCCCAGAAGAGAGAAAGCATGTTTGATTATGAACTAATGTGATATACTCTATTAGGACAGCTTTGAATCAATTTTTTTTTCCTTTTACAGTTTCCACTAATTAAAAAGTATTTGGTGTCATCTGCTTTAACTTGGTGTTCAAAATGTAGCACAGTTTACCTGTTTAACATCTTGATGCAACAGACATTTATACTAAATCATACTCATTATTTTCTTTCAAATAAGCTTTCAGGAACACAGTTATCATCAGGGCCGTAACAGAGGAAGATTACCCCATATTCGCTTTTCTCCAGCTTGCTACACATCTATGATCATACAACCCAGTGGGAACAGGGATAGAAAGTACAGTGTAGAAAGTAATAGAGGCAGAGATTGCCCTACTCTTATTACAAATAAACATCTTTGTACCATAAAAGGACAAGTAATGTATTGTGCTGTGGTGGTAGCAGTCAGGCAAGTGTGTAGACTGCTGGACCAAGTGCAGAGGCCTTCCTCTGGCAGTGAAGTTAGGAGTAATGTCTTAGTCATTCCTGACTCTCATAGCCAAAGTTCAAGTGGCTGTAGGAGGAGCCAAAGAGGAACAGCCAGAATTTATAATCCAAACACAACTGCAGGGTCTGGCAAACGCCTGCGTTCTATATGTGCTGGGAACACAGGCAGGGCGGGTCTGTGAAACTAGGGCTGGCCACGTGGAGATGTGAGGCCAGAAAGTAAATCGGCAACTAGGAAATGAATCCAAATGGGGTACTCAGATGCTGCTAACTGAGCCCTAAATAGAATGATCAGAAGTCTTTCGTATGTAGAACCTTGACAAAGTGAGGTTTTTTCCCCTGCTGCCATCATGTTTGAGATTTTGCTTAGATTTCATATCTTTAGGGGGAAGCTAAAAAGGCACTGGTTGTTAAGCTTATATGCTGAAGTTCAGATACCCAGAAAACTAACTTTTCTTGGGATCTTATCTTTCTGCTGCTCACCTGTTCTATTGTTTGTCCTTTTGCACCCCCCCCCAAAAAAGTTGATATGCTTCTTGCAACATTCATTATATACCTTGTTTCTTAAAAATAATAATTTAAAACCAGTATAGCATAAGTATAGCTTTTAAACATAATTGGGTTATCAAATGAAAACTACTTACATCCACTTGGCTTTTATTATTATGCCTTTTTTATTATAGGCAGTTTAATTCATAATTCACATTGCTCATTGAGCATGGTTCCTATAGTCTGACTCTCTCAAATAGGCTTTCATTTGTTCAGAATAAAAATAAGAATTGCCTTAAAATATGATGGAGCAAAATTTGGTACATCTCTCCAAGCAAGATATTTACTTATTTATTCATGTTTCTTTCCTCTAGGATAAGTAACTCTCTTCTATTGAGAAGTCACTTATCTTCATGTCCCAGGAGCTAAGAAGAAATCTAGGTACATACCCCAATCTATTTAAAAAAAAAAAACAAAAAAAAATAAAATTGATTTAGTCCATATTTTTCTTGTTGGCAGTCATTTCTGTCTTGCCTCTAAACATTCCAGTTTCATGAAGGGAACTCACCTTGGATCCACCATGATGAGGAACTGTAGTAGGACTTTGGTGGAAGAAACATTAGTTCCATTTGAATTTAAGTCAGGATTGGTAGACATTACGCATTTATATATTAGCCCTTTGCACACAGATTATCACATGAAGTTTACAAATTGATAGTGAAAATAAGACTTCTATTCATAAAAGATAAATGAATATTCAGTGATATAAAAATTCTCTTAAAATACAGAATCAAGGCTACTTTGTTTTTTATTAATTTATTTTTAGTTTTCAACATTCTCTTCCATAAACTTTTGAGTTTTAAATTTTCTCTTCCACCCTCCCCAAGACGGCATACAATCTGATATAGGCTCTACATATACATTCCTATTAAACATATTTTCACATAAGTCATGTTGTAAAGAAGAATTATAACCAATAGGAGGAACCACAAGAAAGAGGAAACAAAAAAGAGAAAAAAAAAGCACATAGTATGCTTTCATCTGCATTCAAACTCCATAGTGGATAGCATTTTCCATCATGAGACTTTTGGAGATGTCTTAGATCCTTGCATTGCTGAGAAGAGCTAAGTCTATCAAAGTTAGGCATCCCACAATGTGGCTATTACTGTGTATAATGTTCTCCTGGTTCTGCTCACTTCACTCAGCATCAGTTGATACAACCCTTTCTAGGTTTTTCTGAAGTCTGCTTGCTCATCATTTCTTACAGCACAATAGTATTCCATTACATTCATATACCATAACTTGTTCAGCCATTCCCAACTGATGGGCATCCCTTCAATTTCCAATTCTTTGCCACCACAGAAAGAGCTGCTATAAATATTTTTGTACATGTGGGCCCTTTTCCCAGGGCTAGTTTTAAAAGCAGTTCTGCCCTTGGAACCAGGAAGATCTGAGCTCAGATCCTGCCTCTGACACTTAACTAGGCGTGTAACCAAGGGTGAGTCACTTAATTTCTGTCTGCCTCAGTTTCCTCATCTGTTAAATGAGGGCAATAATAATGCCTGTAGTCACTATGGGGCTCAAATGAGATTGTGTCCATATAGCACCTGGCAAACTTTAAAGTGGAGTATAAATGCCAGATGTTATTGTTCATCTAATAATAAAGATGAGGAAACAGAGGCCTAGCAGAGAAACCATTTGTCCAAGATGAAACAAAGATGGTGCTAGAATTTCAAGTGTTTCCTGATCCTCACTCCAGTGCTTTTTCCACAGTGCCATTTTGCTCTATGGGCATACCTTGGAACTATTGCACATCTGGTTCCAGACTACTGAAATGAAGAGAATATTGTAATAAAGCGAGTCACATGAATTGTTTTGTTTGCCAGGATATAAAGAATTTGTTTACACTATACTGTAGTCTGAAGTGTGCAACAGTATTGTGTGTAAGAAAACAATATAGATACCTTAATTTAAAAATACTTTATTGCTAAAAAATGCTAACCATCATCTGAGCCAGAAGGTCTTGCCTCAATGCTGAAGGCTGTTGACTGATCAGGGTGGTGGTTGCTGAAGGCTGGAGTGGCTGTGGCAATTTCTTAAAAAAAAAGATAGCAATGAAGTTTGACTCTTCCTTTCATTTGAACACTTACTTAGAGGCCATAGTAGGGTTATTGGCCGAATTTCAATATTATTTGTGTCTCAGGGAATAGGAAGACCCAGGGAGAGGAAGAGAGACTGGAATGGATGGTGGGTGGAGCAGTCAGAACACACATAACACTTATTGATTATATGGATGGAGTTCATGGTACCCCAAAACAATTACCACAGTCACATCAAAGATCACGGATCACAAATCACCATAACAAAATATAATGAAAATGCTTAAATATTGTGAGAATTATTAAAATATGACATAAACACAAGGTAAGCACATGCTGCCAAAAATGAGCTCAGACAGATTTGCTCGACACAAGGCTGCCATAAACCTTCAATTTGTAACAAAAAAAAAAAAAGCAATACCTCAGTATCTGCAAAGAGCAATAAAACAAAGCACAATAAAATAAGGTACGTCTGTGATAAACCCCTCCTAAAGTTATTTACACACACAGTCATACATAAATCTAGATAGAGATAAAAGTTAAAGGGGCAACTAGGTGGCACAGTGGATAGAGCACCAGCCCTGAAGTCAGGAGGACCTGAGTTCAAATCCGGCCTCAGACCAAACACTTGACACTTACTAGCTGTGTGACCCTGGGCAAGTCACTTAACCCCAATTGCCTAAAAAAGAAAAAAGAAAAAAAAAAGAGATAAAAGTTAAAAAGTGATACATCACTAACTGGAAGGCCTTTCTCATGCAGATGTCCCCATCACACATACAATTTTTGAGACTGTCTTCACCCTTCCTGGTGAAAACGTAAGAGCCCAGGAGCCACACTCTCAGGAAGGAAGGAAGGTGCTTGGTTAATGTGGTCAAGACCCAGTTCTCACTACAACCAACTCAGTTCAGTGCATCAGCTCCTTTCAGTCTCCCAAAAAGAAGATAGTTAGCTTCCCACCCACTCTGACTCGCTTCTCTGTTCCACCAGGAACACAAAAAAGAAAGGACATGTACATCTCCCTTGTACCATTATGTTAGGTCCTGTCATAAGAAGCACACAAAGACATGGTTGAGGAAGGCATATAGACACAAAGTGGAACGCCTTGGGGTGTTTAAATCACTGGCAAATATTCTAGATGCACAATATCTCAGTGCCCCTCCAAACATTTCAAAGTGCATTTATGTAGCGCCTAATATGTCAAGGAACCTACTAAGCACTTTACAAACATCATCTCATTTGATTCTCAACAGCAACTTAGGGAAATAGGGGCTATAATTATTATCCCTATTTTACAGTTGAGGAAACTGGGGCAAATAGAGTTAAGTGAAGTGCCCAGGGTCACACTGCTAGTGAGTATATGAGTCTGCATTTGAACTCAAGTCTTCTTGATTCCAAACCTAGCCTTTTGGGAAGAGGGGAGGGAAAAGATAATCAGATCCCTAGCAACAGTTTCTTCTTTAATGATGCCTAATATAAACTTAGTTAATCTAGGCAGGAGCTAGTAATCAGCTCAGGTCCAACTACCTGAAACCATTTAAGTTCAGCCAGTTGAGAGCCAGTGGCCTTATCATAGTCATTAACTGGCAAATGACGTAGCTAGATGGCTCAGTGGATAGAGTGCTGGGCCTGCAGTCAGGAAGACCTAAGTGGAAATCCACCCACTAGCACTTACTAACTGTATGACCCAGGGCAAGTCACTTAACCTCTGTCTACCTTAACTACTGGAGGAGGAAATGGCAAACCACTCCAGTATCTTTGCCAAGAAAGCCCCATATGGGTCACAAAGAGTCAGACACGGCTGACAGCTATTGGTGGTTGTTATTTCAGCTGGGTAAGCTTCAAGTCCTTTCTCATCTTGTCTTAGGTTTGCACTCATGAGCCTCTGGGTGTTTCTGTCATCTAGCTGTGCAAAGCCTGAACCAACGACAATTTTACTGCCTCGGCAAGGTGTAAAGAAAAACATCTGGACAGCAAAAGAGACTACATCAAACAGCTAACTATCAGCACCACTCCTATCTTTTATTGCTGAGTCCTCCATCTCCACATTCTTGGGCTATGTGCAGTTACGGGGAGAGGAAGGCTCATAGCACAGGGATCCTATAGTAAAAGCCACCAGTTCCTAACCAGGAACTTGCCCAGTAAGGTGTGCAATGGCCAGGTAACTTCCCTTTCCACAAGACTGTTGCAGTGGGGGGCTATGAAAAACTAAAGAAAGTGTTCTAATGTGATCAAATAGCTCTCAAAAGGATTGCATGTTATTATTAACAACCATATAAAGACAATGGTACAAATCACTAATAAAAGAAGTTTAAGTCAAAATAACCCTGAGGTATCACTTTACACCCTGCAAATGGCAGAGATGACAAAAGATGGGAATAGTCAATGTTGGAGGGGTTATGAAAAGACAGGTATGTTCATGCATTGCTGGCGGAGCTGTGAATTAGTATTACTAATTTGGAAGGCAGTTTTGAATGATTTAAATAAAATGACCAAAATGTCCATACCTTTTTACCCAGAGATTCTACTACTAGGCATTTAGCCCCAAAGACAAAGTCCCTAGATCTACCAAAATATATACAACAGCACTTTTTGTGGTAGCAAAGAACTAGAAACAAAGTAGATGCCTATCAATTGGGGGATGGCTAAGACAACTGTGGTACAAGAATGTGATGGAATTTTCTTCTACTGTAAGAAACAATGAACATGATGAATACAGGGAAGCATGGAAAGACTTACATGAACTAATGCAAAGTGAAATAAGCAGAACCAAGAAAATAATATATACAATGGCTACCACAATTTATATAGAAATGAAAATTAATGGTACATGATTACAAAGAACAAAAAAAGAGAGATAAGGGGCAGCTAGGTGGTGCAGTGGACACAGCACCAGCCCTGAAGTCGGGAGGACCTGAGTTCAAATCCGGCCTCAGACCGAACACTTGACACTTACTAGCTGTGTGACCCTGGGCAAGTCACTTAACCCCAATTGCCTAAAAAAAAAAAACAACATAGAGAGATGAGAAAACACCTATTCCCCAAACCTCATTCCTTTGCAGAGGTGAGGTGTCCATAGGTGTGGAATATTACTTATATTTTCATTTTTTTTCAGTTTTGATTAGTTTTGATGATTTTTTTCTTGTTTCCTTTTCCTAGAAAATTATTTTTTACATGGAATAGCTTTCTGGGAGGTGGAGGGTGAGAGACAAAGGGGAAAATTTAGGTGATATAAAAACAAAAATTATCAACAAAAAGTTTATTTGAAAAAAAAAGGAAAGAGAAGAAACTATTCCTTGGATAGTGTGGAGACAGCCTGAGTTCAGACCTGCTCTCACAGATACTTTCATTAAATAGTGGTGACAGCATTGTGATACAGCACCTTTGGGCTATTATTTCTACTTGAGTGTTCTCAAGGGACAGCAATGTTTTCAAGACACTTAGGAAATAAATTCTTGAATAGGATAAAACTTTCAGTTTGTGGGGACCCTGAGATCATCCATCCAGCCCTTACATAAAGCATAAATCCCCTGTTTCGGTACTTTTAAACTTATATTTAACTTTACCTTCCCTATAAAGAATCATAGAAATAAAGTTCGAAGGGTCCTCAGAGACCATCAAATCAACCCTTTCATTGTACAGATGAGTAAACTAAAGCCCAGGGAATTATTAAGTGACTTGACCAAAGGTATAAAAGCTGGGATTTAAACCTAAATCCTTTCACTCCAAAACAAATACTTTTTTCACAGTATCACACTACCTACCCTCTTTTCAATTTTCTAGTCATTCCTTACTTATTTTTGCCTAAATTTTTACAATTTCTTCCTTTGCTGAATAACCATAGCTAAAATACAATCAATCCCGTTTACCAAGTTCATTACACAGCCTTTAATATATTAAGTCAAGTAAACCTATATATACTGGCTAGTTGATGTTCAGTCTTATTTGACTCTTCATGACCCCCTTTGCGGTTTTCTTGGCAAAGATACTGGAGTGGCTTGCCACTTACTTCTCCAGCTCATTGTACATGTGAGGAACTGAGGCAAACGCAGTTAAGTGGTTTGCGCAGGGTCACACAGCTAGTAAATATCTGAAGTTGGACTTGAACTCTGGTCTTCTTGTCCAGGCTCAGTGCTCGATCCACTGAGACACCTAGTATAATGGCTAGATACATCCTGTAAAAATGCCAGCTAAATGGTATAGTGGATAGAGCCCTGGGCCAAGTTCAAGCTCAAATCTAACGCTGTGTGATCCTGGAAAAGTCACTTAACCTCTGTCTGCTTCAGTTTTCTCAATTGGGAATTGGGAATCATGATACCTACCCCAGAGGTATTGTTGTTGTGAGGATCAAAGGAAATAATATTTGTAAGATGTTTAGCACAGTGGTAAGTGCTAAGCAAATGCCTGTTTGCCTTCCCTTGTAAAAGATCTAATAATGTCTCCATTCCTAACCCTAGGTTCTCCAGACTTTATGTGAAAATTATTATATAGTTAAGCATGTAAATGACAGCCTTATCTTCACGTACTTGCAAGCCACTTCAGGCCAGTATTTTATTTGTGGGACTCCATTATCAATTTCTCACTAGAAATTACATTATTTTACAATTAACAAATTTTTTTTTTACAAAAGTGACAGTTTTACAAATTACAAGGTATTTTGTTGTTGTTGTTAGAGGCCCAAATTGGGAAGATAACTTACGTCAACATCAGTTAGGAAATACTGACAGCAGGAACCAGTCAATTCTAATGAAAAAACAAGTACTTACTCAAGGTCATAAACTACATTTTATGAAAATCCCTTTCCTGGAGATCACTACAAATGATAATCAGTCACCTTTATAAATGGTATAATTGCAACTCAGCTTTATCCAAATCCTGTTTTGAGTGTAGGTGAAGACTTTGTTGTTGTAAAAACTGGGAAGATGTTACAGTCTAGCAATGACTCCTGACCGCTACTATTTTGACTGCTTTGACTAATAGAGTAGGACATTTTGTACGAAAGGATGGGTGGGTGCTGTGAGCAAAGGCACTGATACTTGAAGACTCTGAGGTGAGTATTTGGGCTCTTCAGGCAGGAAGTTCCTCTGAAACAATTTAAATTAAATAGGGTGTGACAGTCACAAGTCCCTGTTTTGAAGATTTCTGGGGCTACTTCCGTGTTCAAAAAGCATATGGAACTCTTCCCAGTCCCCTACATTGCCAACTTTTCATTTTCAGTCACTAGAACACCCAGGCACTCAATAAATATGCCAAAAAATTCTGCAAAATGAAGTCAAAATTTAAGGAATTCATGATATAAATTTGGTTTGGGGTGTTGAGAACCCTGAAATGTAAGGGTACAAGGCAAATCTTCCTGGAAAGGTTTTGAGCACTCAAGTCTTCTTTCTGGCAAAGTAGCAAGGTTTATTGTAATACCAGTACGGGGCAGATCCCTAGTAAATCTACAACTTGATAGGAGTGAGATTAGTATTTATATACAAAAAAGACAGTGAAAAGATCTGGATGGGACTAAGGTGTAGTAAATAGCCTGGGGTGGGCCAGGTGCAGACAATGAAAGGAGTGAAGTGGTCAGAGAGCCACAGTGAAAGGAATGTCTAGTAAGCTAATTAAGTGACCTGGGCTACAGAAATGTATGGGAAAATTCAGAGACTAGGTTGCTTTCAAAGACATGGTCTTTTCCTTTTAGGGGTCCAGTTCCCATCACCCCATCAGTATTATGGAAGCAGTATGGCCCAATGGAAGTCACACCCTGTCCCTCTCCTCCTTTTCCACCACCCTCCCAAGAAGATAAGGGTTCAAATTCTAATTCTGGTACTTAACTACTTATGTGACCTCAGGCTAGTCACACATCCCTCAACTAAACAATAAAAGGGTAGGTCCGAAAGTTCCCTTTCAGCTCTGACCCAAGATCCTTGTTTTAGGGAGGCCACTAGGTGCAGTGGAAAGATAATTGTTTCTGGAATCAGGGGACCTGTATTCAAATCCTACCTCTTGTGGGGGCCTTGGGCAAATCACTTAATTTCCCTGTGTCTCAAGTTCCTGTTACATGGGTAGGGGGAGGAACTGAAGTTTCCTCCAAATCTGTTATCCTGTGGAGGTGGCAATTGCAAAATGTGGACCATGAGAATGGCTGAATTGCCTCTCTTTGTATCCCTATAGTTTAGCCCAGCGCCTGGCACATAGCAGGTGTTAAATAAATGTTTATTGCACTTGGCTTCTACCTTCATCCCTCCCAGACATTAAGATTTGCTGCTAAAGAAGACTAAGAATCAGGAAGCCCCAAAGAGCTGTTTCAAGATGATGATGCCTATAAGACAAAAAAACCTTTTTAAAATTTTTAGGCTCTTACTTGATGATGATAGAGTGGTAACAAAATAGGGAAAATTTCTTTTTTTCATGATTTTAAAATAACCAACCAGTTTAACCTTTAATCTTTCATTCCCTTTAAAAGAAATGAATTAATTTTGTCTGTTTTTGTGATCCACTTAATCCTGCGTCATATATCTTAACTACGGCAAACATGTATCACATTTTCACAATCCATTGGATTTTAGTTCAACTCAGTGTAAAAGATTGTTACTTAACATTTTTTTTAAAGCTTCATTCAATAGGTCCAGCACAGTGTTATCCCAGCCTAATAGTAGGTGCTTTCATAATTGCTTAGGCCCGAGAGTATTGCTAGAAAAAATAACAACAAACTAAGGACTCAATTTTTTGCTAGCTAATATTCATAATTATGATTTAATATCGATGCTACGAGAAATCTCCATGAATAGTTCTATTGAGGTTTAGGGGTGCTGGGACCCCAAAATCACAACACACAGGTCCTGCCCAAACCCAAGCCTTCTTTCAGTCAAAGACAAGGTTTATTAAAGATCCACAATATTGGCCAGACTCTTAAAGAATCTGAACATTTGTGAGCTATTGGTGAGATTATAAGAATCTGAGCCCTTGGCTAAGCTTCTTAAGGAATCTGAGCACTTTAGCAGGGACAAGATGGATCCTATATACAGAAAGACTGTGGGAGGGATCTAGGAGTGGCCAAGTAGTTTGGGGTGACTGGAGGGATAATTAAGGAGAATCTGAATGGGAGTGTCCAGTAAGCTGGGGCGACTGAGAGAACAGAATGCCAGCGACCTGGACTACATGGCCAAGGGGGAATGAAGCCTAGACAGGATTAAGGGTGGGAAGTGGCCAGAGGCAATCGGTAGGTAACAGACTATAGAGAGATGGGTTAAATTAGGGGTAACAAATAACTGGGAGATTGGGAATAGGAGATAAGGAAAGGCCAGTTGATAGGACTATAGCTTTAGGCAACCACCAGAGACTTCCTTGACCAAGCCTGAGAGTTCAAGGAGAGTCTATAGACAAATGAGACCCAAATTCTTTTTGGGGTGAGGGGCAATGATCTCAGCTTAGGCCCATACTCTATCAGTTACAGTACATCAAAAATGAGTGAGAAGTCAGACAAGTAGGAGGAGAACTAGCAGACAGGCTTATAAAAATCTAGAGAGGAGAGAGTATCCAGGACAAGTGAGTTATCAACTGTATCATAGGTTGCAGAGAAGTCAAGATGAGGATTGAGAAAAGACTATTAGATTTGGCAGCCAAGAAATCATTGCTAACCTTGGAGAAAGCAATTTCAGTTGAATGATAACATTAGAAATCAGATGATAAAGGATTTAGAAAAAAAGTAAGATGAGAAGAAATGGAGAAACTGATTATAGGTGATTTTCTCCAGAAGTTTAGTCATGAAAGGGAGGAAAGATATAGAATGACTTTTCATTTTAATTTACTTGCAGTGATTCAATTTGTGCAAATGCTTATAAATTAGACAGGGGGTGTTGTTTCATGATGTGTTGTGGTGGAACTGTATGAAAGAATTCAGAGCCAGACCACCTCCAATCTAAGTATAGGCATTTATTGAGATTGACTTCTCTCATGATTCGGGCTAAGTTCCAAGAGGAACCAACAGCTTCAGAGAAAGCAAGATGGATTTTTATAGGGTAAAGATGCAATTACATAACAGAAATTATGCATATTAAAAAGTCAGGAGGGGTTTGTTAAGGGATTAGGTAATAAGGGAGGAGTCCTAGCTGCAGTAGCATGTGATTACCCACAATGCATACAACTTGGGTGGTATGTACGAATGTATGATAATGATATTATAATAAGTCTCTCTGCGTCATAAGTTCACCTAAAGGACAGCTTTTGCTATTACTGAGCAGGTGCCTATTTAGGGAAAGTCCCTTCTATTATTTTGGGGTCCATATCCTGCTTGCTGCTGCTTTCTGACTGGCTGAGTACTGTGGTTGGGCCTGAGCTGAGATTAGATGAATGTGGTTGTGGTTGAGTACATGGACACATCTGCTGTTTCTGTGGGAAATACAAGGAGTGGGTCTGGGGGCAGTGACTAGCTATTCAGCACTATTCAACAGCATGTGAGTAGGAACAAAGGGAACAAATAGTGGGAATATCTGAAGGCTGTGGCTTAGCAAAGCAGGATCTAAGATAGTACAAGGGGATAATGTGGACCAGAACTGCTATCTGTTGAGCTAAGAAAGAGAAGAAAGCCTGGCCAGCACAGTGATGATGGCCTGGGAAAGAACTGAAGGATATAGAGACTGGAGTTTATGGTGAGGATGAAGAACAGTTTAAGGTAATGAGGAAAGTGTTATGATTAGATAAAGGATTTCAGAATTCAAGAACGTGGGGGTGGAATATTTTGGGTAATTGTAAGATCAGGGGTATGACTACCTTAATATATCACTGAGGTGGAGTAGAGGAGTAGTAATTAAGGTCATGGGAGTTGATTACATTGAAAAACTAGTAAGTATGTTGAAGTCCACTGGAATAAGGGAAAGAGCTGGAGAACTGAGAAGGCATGATATTCTTTCTCTGTCTGTCTGTCTGTCTCTCTCTCCCCCCTCCCCCCACCTTCAATGCAGCTGTAAGGAGGGAAGCAGTGATGCAGAGAGACTTGAGCCAAGAGGGGTTAACTTGGCTCCCAGGAGGATTGATCTGGGACCCAGCTGTGGATTTTTTGGGAAAGAAGAATATAAAGGCAGTTTTTGGACCTATGGTGGGGATTTCAGGGAACTTCCTGCCCAGTGGAGATTTTTATCTCCTTTTACCTTCTTAAACTTCTTCTTTTTAAACAGCATCTGGAATTGTTTTTTAGGGGTATTTGAATATGTTAGATTGTTTGCTTGAACCTCAGGTGCTAAGTGATCATTGAACTAGCTGAGAAATAGTGATGAGGGAGAAAAGAGGGGAGGGCAAATTTGAAATGAAGGAGACAGAGAGATAATATTAGACTATAAAAATGACCCAATTTTGTGACAGTGTAAGAGAAGCAAGAAAGAAGTAAAATAAGCTAACTCTTTCTTCCAAATACTCTGTAAGATTGTTGGGGTTCAACAGATTGAACTCTGTAAATATACAGTATCTGAATGTCAATAATCATACTCTTACATACAATTATACAATAATAACCTACTCTTGTCAGTAGTCTGCTTCAGTTATTATTTGTTGCTGGTTGTTACGCAACAAAATGACAATGCAAAACAATATAAATGAGCATAAAGAATTGAACCAAAGGATATGAACAAGCAGTTTTCAGATTAAGAAATTAAAGCTATCTATAGTGATATAAAAATGCTCTAAATTATTATTGATTAGAGAAATTCAAATTAAAACAATTCTATATTACTTCACAGGAGTCCAACTGGCGAATACAACAACAACAAAAAAAGGAAAATGATAAACGTTAGAGAGGATGTGGGAAAATTGGAACACTAATGCATTGCTGGTAGTGTTCTGAACTGATCCAACCATTTGGAACTATGCCCAAAGGACAACCAAACTGTGTAAACCCTTTGATCCAGCAATACCAGTACTAGGTCTGTATCCCAAAGAGATCATAAAAATGGGAAAAGAACTCATATGTACAAAAATATTTATAGCAGCTCTTTTTGTGGTGGTGGCAGAGAATTGGAAATTGAGGGGATGCCCATCAATTGGGGAATGGCTGAACAAGTTGTGGTGTATGAATATAATGGAATACTATAAGAAATGATGGGCAGGCAGATTTCAGAAAAACCTGGAAGGACTTATATGAACTGATGCTGAGTAAAGTGCAGTATAACATTGTACACAGTAACAGTCACACTGAGTGATGATTGACTTTGATAGACTTAGCTTTTCTCAGCAATACAAGCATCTAAGACAACTCCAAAAGACTCATGATGGAAAATGTTATCCAGAGAAAGAATTATGGAGTCTGAATGCAGATCAAAGCATACTATTTGCTCTCTCTCTCTCTCTCTCTCTCTTTTTCTGGTTTGTTTCTTCTTTCTTGTGGTTCCTCCCATTCATTCTAATTCTTCTTTACAACATGACTAATGTTTACATTTAATAAGAATGTATACATAGAACCTATATCAGATTGCACATCGTGCTGGGGAGGAGGGACAGAGGTGCAGAAAATTTAAAATTCAAAAGCTTATGGAAATGAACGTTGAAAACTAAAAATAAATTAATTAATTAAAAATCACAAAATTGGAAAAGGACCCACATGTGCAAAATGTTTACAGCAGCTCTCTTTGTGGTGGCAAAGAAAAATTGGAAATTGAGAGGATGCCCACTGAATGAGATATAACCTGTGTGAAGACTTCTCAGGGTGGTGATGAAAAGACTGTCTCGAAACTAGAGATAGGCTCTGAGAGAACAAACAGGCCATAAATTTAATTCGGCCCTAAACCCTCTCCTGATTGCCACTGCCACGTCAGCATTAGGTATACTAAATAAGGACATGTATGTTTGGATTGGCAATACCCCGTTTCCTTGTTCTTTGGGAATGAGAAACATATTCCTGCCTAGAATGTAAGCCCACCTCCCAGCCAATGGGAGTAAGGGATAGCGGCGGGGTGGGAGTTTCTTGTTTGCATTAAGATATATGACCTTGCTTTGTCCTTTCTACCTCCCCTCTCTCCTGCTGGTAGTGTACTGGAGGGGTAGACGCCCCTTCTCGGGAGACTGTAATAAAGAGTAACTTTTTTGCTTCCACCTTGAGAAGTCTCTGAATTTAATTGTGTTAGAGTGGCTGTACCACACATCAATTGGGAAATGGCCGAACAAGTTGTAGTATATGAATGTAATGGAATACTATCGTGCTATAAGAAATGATGAGCTGGCAGATTTCAGAAAAATCTATAAAGACCTATATGAACTGATGCTGAATGAAGTGAGCAGAACCAGGAGAATACTGTACATAGTAACAGCAACATTGTGCAAGGATCAGCTTGATAGATTTAGCTCTTCTCAGCAATACAGTGATCTAAGACAATTCCAAAAGACTCATGATGGAAAATGCTACCCACATCTAGAGAAAGAACTATGGAGTCTGAATGCAAATCGAAGCATACTATTTTCTTTCTTTCTTTTTTTGTTTTTTTCTTTCTCATGGTTTTCCTCTTTTGTTCTGATTCTTCTTTCACAACATGACTAATGTGGAAATATGTTTAATATGACTGTACATGTATAGCCTACATCAAATTGCTTGTAGTCTTAGGGAGGAGAGGAGGGGAAAGGAGGGAAGGAGAAAAAAACTTGGAACTCAAAATCTTATAAAAGTGAATGTTGAAAACTCATGTAATTGGAAAAAATAAAATACTATTAAGTAGAAAAAATTAAGAATTGAACCGAATATATTTGGGGAAAGTCCTGGTTTGGGGGTCAGAGCTGGCTCTACCTTTTATTATCTGTGTGGCCTTAGGCAAGCAGAACAGAAACTGTGCCAGAGGCAAGTGGGGAATGGGAGTAGGCTTATCTAGGCATTAAAACTACAGAAGCGGCAGGAAACAACTACAGCCAAAGCCTAGCTGCCTCCCCTGGGGGCAGGGGATGCCCCCAAAGTGGGTTACAGTCTGCTTTGTCGAGGTTGCTATTACCAAAGTGTGGGGAGGGGTGAGGGATAACAGAGGAAGAACCAATGATGCTCCTGGCATTGTAAGAGGGACAGGAATGAAGGCTGTCATCAAAATATTACGTGACAAAAAGAGAAGATGTGCTAGACCCGTCACAGGAGCATGAGACTGTGAGGTTAACTTCATTATATCGAGGAAACCTTAAGGAGGAAGCTCTCCAGCATGCTGAGAGGAAGCACCTGAACCGAGAAGACCACAGATTCTCTGCAGTATCATATTTATATTTATATAAAACATAATTAGGATGTATAAAACATTTATGTATGATTATAGTTTATATAAAGACATTATAAATTGTTTATCATTATACATGTAATTTTATATTTATATATACTTGAGTATAACACATAGACATTTCCTATGGCTTTATAGTTCAAATTATCTTAAGTAAGCTTTATTGAAGATTTAATTTTTTCATATGTTCTTTGGCTTTTATCCTGTGCCCATTTAAGTGTAAAAAGGATAATAAAAATGTGCCTATTTAAATTTATTCATTTAGAGTGCTAACTATGCACTGAGCCCCCAGGGCAGGTGGGAAGATATAAAAATAATTTAGACATGGCCCATAACCTCACAGAGTTAAATGTAAAAATGACCGTTCTAACAATAATACTTGATATTGCACAAGGTGAATATTTCACATAATCGAAATGCTTCTATATGAGAAATTTGTGTGGTGGATAACTGCAAGAACTGTCATGGCTCTATGTGTGAAATTCGGCGTACAAAGTCTAAAAGTTCTCATTTTCTACAGTAATGAGGACTTTTTCTGGCATTGATCAAAAGATCATAGGACCCTAGATGAAGAGCTTTGAAGGGCCCAGCAAAACTTAGAGGTTATCTAACCCAATTTCCTCATTCTGTGGTTGAGGCCCAGAGTGGTTAAAATGCTTATCAAAATTCACATAGAAAAAAAGTAGCAGAGTCAGGATTTCAACTCAGAACGTCTCACTGCAAATCCATGATGAAGTCTCTTTGATAAAGAATGAAATTCCCCTGACAAGATGAATTCTTTGGTAAGATGTGACTTCTTGTCCTGTCCTGAGTGTCCCATTGACAGAATATTACTATTCTAATTGATTCATATCCAGCAGTGTGTACCTGAGCTAGATTCTTTGACTAGGCCTTCAGAACCTTCAAAGGGAGACTGGGGAATTGGACAGAAAAACAAAGACCAGAACCAGGAGGTCGGAGTGAATGGTCAATTGAAGGACCTGAACTAGTTACTAGATATCCTTCAATGACTTTTCCAGTCTTAAATCTTTTCAGTCATTTTAGTCATGTCTGCCTCTCCATGACCCCATTTGGGGTTTTCTTGGCAGAGATACTGGAGCGGTTGGCCATTTCCTTCTCCAGTTCATTTCACAGATGAGGAAACTGAGGCAAACAGGGTTAAGTTGGCTTGCCCAGGGTCACACAGCCAGTAAATATCTGAAGCTGGATTTGAACTCAGGTCTTCCTGTCCAGGCTCAGTGCTCTATCACTGAGACACCTAGTATAGTAGCTAGATACATCCTGCAAAAATGTCAGCTAAGTGGTATAGTGGATAGAGCCCTGGGCCAAGTTCAAGCTCAAATCTAACGCTGTGTGATCCTGGAAAAGTCACTTAACCTCTGTCTGCTTCAGTTTTTTCAACTGTGAAACAGGAATCATAATACCTACCCCAGAGGTATTCTTGTTGTGAAGATCAACTAGAATCTTTAGAGCTAGAAGTAACTTAGGAGGATCCTCCAGACTAACGTCTTCATTTTACTGACAGCAAAGCTAAGGCACTAAGTTCAATGATTTGTCTGGAGTGCTCTGGTAGGTAGTAACATAGCCAGGGCTATTCCTGATTCCTAGTCTTTTCACTACTATTTACCCTTCGTTATAAAGAATATTTTTAGTTTTACTGTTCTCTTGGAAAGCCCCAAAAATAACATTTTTTTTTTGTAAAGGGAATTAAGTTAATGAAACATCTTTAGTAGTTTCTCCAGCAGCGGTGATGGGCTTCCGTTGATCCATCCACTTTCTAACCAGTGCCCTTTGAGGGCAATGGGACACATTACCAAGACAGTAAATTAGGATCAGAAGCAAAATGAAGTTAACTGCTCAATAATAGGACAGAGCCCCATGTAAACATAAACAGAGTGGAGAAAAGTTTTTGGTGGGCACTTCTTAGTCTCAAACTTGCAGTAACCTCAGGAAAAATTTAGGGTTGAGGAACTATATTTGTAGATTTTGAATTCTCACATTAAAAAAGTAAGGGGATGTCTTTATATTTAATGACTCTCTTTTATCTGCATAAAGCTAATTTCTGTCTAACATTAATAACTAACTGCTACGGGGAGTAGGTGTTCTGGGGAACTCACCCCTCTCCCTTTTCTAGGAAAGGGCCTTTCTCTGGACCCTCACATACAGTCTAGACAATGTTCAGTCCTGGAGGTGCCTGGACTCTAATGAAAAGGGTTAGGTTCCGTTTTCTTATTTTGGCTTCTTATGTCCCCCACCCCAGTGTCCTTGAAAAAAGTTATTCAAAGCTTAGTGTGATAAGACCAGCATTTCACTGATGCAAGTTCTTTCTTCTCACCTGCAACATGGGGAGGTTTCACCTGAAAGGTGCCTCAGGACCAGATTGGCCCCTGCTTCCCTCACTCAGCTTCCTGGTCATCTTGGAGCATAAAAAATCCCAGTCAAGTGGAGTCTGGGGCTCCAACCTGGACTGGGTGGGTGTTTAAGCTTACATGAATTACCATACTCTGATAAACCACTGACCAGATAGCTGCATTTCCAGATAGAGAAGAAGGGGGCTACATTCAGAAGTTAAGTGTAGCTATATTCTTGTTGCATGTTCTTGTTGTGTTAGGGCAAACTAAATCTCTTTTTGTAAATGTTCAATAACTTGTGAATTCCTCATTTTGTCCTGAACTACGAGGGTACAGGCATTAGAGCTGCAGTTACAACACTTAGACTTGGGCTCATGACCAGAATATCCCCAAAGGACAATGTAGACTGTATAGAGTTGCTTGCCTTCCCAATAAGGATGGGTGGGAAGGGAGGAAGGGAGAAAATTTGGAACTCAAAATCTTGCGGAAGTGAATGCTGAAAACTAAAAGTAAATAAATTAATAAGAAAAAGTAGAAGAGAAAAAAGAAAGGACAATGTAGAAGGATACTCAATGTACAGTTATGATTCAGGTATGGGACAGGTATTTATTTCCTACACACAAAAGAAATAGGAAAAACACAAAAGACTCAAAGTCTTAAACAGCAACTTAGAGCTACTCTTTCAATTTGATGGGACACTTGAGTCATAAACATCAAAACTTGCAGCAATTTGTGAGACAGAACAATTCGTTCTGTAGAACAGGCATTCCAGGGGCAGCTAGGTGGCACAGTGGATACAACACTGGCCCTGGAGTCAAGAGGACCTGAGTTCAAATCCAACCTCAGACACATAACACTTACTAGCTGTGTGACCCTGGGCAAGTCACTTAACCCCACTGCCTAGCCAAAAAAAACCCCCCCAAAAAAGGCATTCCACATGTCACTTCAGCTTTGCACTGTCTCCCTCATGGCAGATGTTTCATCCTTCTGCTACTGGTCACCTTCTCCAGAATAGTTGTCTAAGATTCCATACCTGCCTCCTGCCAGTCAGCTCCAACTAAAGGAACCAGAATCTCTGAACCTTTCAAACTCAGGAGGACTCCAAACCCTCCTACTCATATAAAAGCAGAAAATAACAAACACCAACAAGGCAGCCCAAAACTTGGGATCAGGACTGCCTATTCAGGATATGAACTTCACTGCCAAGTATTCATGATCACAACAGTGAGAGGACACGATTCATTCTCTAGCTGCTCTTCTAATAAACTCTATACCTTATCAGGGTTTCAGAGCTGTACTCTTAGGCATAAAGCCAAATAGTACAATCTGGGGTTAATTCTCATCACTGAGAACTTTCCTTCTTAAGTGGACTGAACAAGGATAACATCCAAATTCTGTCCGAGTACTCATAAGGAGACAGGTAAACAGGATCCTGACCCAGGACCCCCACTCTTCTGAAGTATGTTGCCCTTGGACAAATTCAAAAGAGAAACACTGACATGAGCAGATAAGAAGAGGAGGACATCCTGACATTACAGGCAATGCTACACTACTATTCCCAGAACTCATCATTACAATTATTCCTTCCTGCAGAAGCTGTCCTCCACTTCTATAATATGCTTCCTCTTTATTTCAGCCTGTCATAATCTTTTTTTTTTTTTGAGACAATTCTGGGTTAAGTGACTTGCCCAGGGTCACACAGCTAATAGATATCTGAAGCCAGATTTAACCTCAGGTCCTCCTGACTCCAGGGCCAGTGCTCTATCCACTGCAATACCTAGCTGCCCCTGCCTGTCATAATTCTTACCGTCAATCAACTGACAAATAGTTATTAAATGCCTACTATCTCTCAGGCATACTGGTAGGCACTGGGGATACCAGTATAGTCAATGATACAATACCTAGAAGGAGGCAGCTTCTGTTCTACTTTCCTTTCAGCTTAGATACCAGTGCTTTGTTGAAGCCTTCCTGATAATTTCTAGTTCTGAGTATATTCTCCCTCCTCAAATTTTATTATATTTATTTATTGAATGTTGTATCTCCCAGTAGAATGTGAATTTCATGAGGGTAGGGACAATGGTGGGGGTTTTTTTTGTCTTTGTATAGTCAACCTTTTGGCAATTCACAAAAAGGGTTTGGAAGGAAGCAAAGAGAGATAGATGGGTGGAGGCCATCTAAGATCCCAGGAGATTTCAGACTTTACCTGGAGACAAAATATCAACATGGCTATACGGTCTTGGACTGTGTCTTTGGAGGGGGCCCTAAATTTGTGGATGAGGAAGGGAAGAGAGCCAATGCCGAGCTCTCCTTTCACTTCAACAAGAGAAACCTTTTCACACTTTTATAAAGGGAAAAGAGGTAGTGTAGACCCCTCTTCAAACCATTTTGAACCCCCAACACTTGAGAAAGGCCTAAAACCTGGATTGGCCAATCAGGAGAGACATTTCGGCCCACTCTGGGCTTAATCTACCAGAATGCTTTGCATGCTCTGGCATAATAGACATGCTTTGCTTTGCTCTCTGAGTGAACTCAAAATGCCCCTTCCCATATCAGCAACTGAGGCTGATGAGGAGCCTGTTGATGACTACCAAAGGCACCTTGACTCAGACACTGTCTTGAATAATGAGACCTTTTCTTACCTTAGTATTTTATGGACATATGGTATGTTAAACATAGGCATCCTGGATCTATGATTTCAACTGATACTTTGAAATTCTCCTATCTTATTGTATTTACAATATTCACTTAAGAAATTCCTTTATCAGGGGCAGTTCGGTGGCATAGTATGTAGAGTACTGGCTCTAGAGTCAGGAGTACTTGAGTTCAAATCCCACATCAGACACTTGACACTATCTATGTGACCCCAGGCAAGTCACTTATCCCTGACTGCCTCACCAAAAAAAAAAAAGAAAGAAATTCCTTTCTCATGTTATGGTCAACACATTTGGAGACTATATTTTTGGCTGACATAGGCATTTTGAGCCAGGAAGGGAGGGAGGGTGAGAAGGAATTGCTTGAAGATATAAAAATCCTCTTTGTCTGTCCATCCTTGGGTTCATTATCTTAAGATGAGCTCCCATGAGTATCTCTATGTGCATGTTTCACAAGCTTTGAGAGAAATAAACATACATGTGCAGCCTAATTTCAACAGCAATACTAATCACTTGGTTAGTACAATACCACATTACCTCCTTTATTTGCCCTTAACTTTCTGTAATTTTATCAACCAAGCCCTTGAGGTGGAGGACAACCTTTCCCTCCTCCCCCCATTACATTTTTATCTGTGCCTAGCCTAGATCTTTGCACACAATCTCTTAAGATCATAAATGTAGAGCTGGAAGGGACCTTAGACCATCCAGCCCAACCCCCCTATTTTGGGAAATTAGTCCCAAGAAGGTACACAGTAAGCATTTAATAAAGGCTTGTTGAATTGAAGGATAAAAGAATCAAGTGGCTAAGAGCCAAGTCAACCTCTTCTTTTCATTATTGCCCCCAAACTTCTGCAGGGCCACTGTGGCATGGGCAAGAAGTAACATAGAGTGTTACCTTGGAATCAGAAAAGACCTCTGTTCATTCCTCTGTTGAAAACAACTCCCTTAACCTGTCTGAAACATCAATTTCCTCATCTGTAAAATGGGAATAATAATGCCTATACTTTTTATCTCACAGGGTTGTAGTGAGGGTTGAATGAGAATTAAAGAATTTTGCTTTCGTCTTTCATACTGAAACTTCACTTAGTACTTGGAAGCCTCATTTTGGATTATCTCTCCCCAAATCCCACCCCCTTTCTCTCACTCATGAATACCTCCTGGGGCCTCCATTTTGTGCAGGGTCCCAAGATGGCTAGGCTTCATTCTCCTCCTGGCCCTGTTCTCAATTTCTCAGACTTCAAAATCATGCCTATGTGCCAAGTACCTTCATTCCTTCAACATAAGATTTAAATGCCCTTCCCCCACAGCTTGTCCTGCCCCCCCCCCCCCCCATGCGTTGTCTTTCTACATTACAATGTAAGCAACTTGAAGGTAAGGACTTTTTTTTCTTGTTGGTATCTCCAACCCTTAGCTTAATGCCTGGTACTTAGTAAATGTTTAATTGGTATTTGTTGTCTTCATTTCTATACTTATCAATATAATTACTAGATCTGGCCAGCTAGGATTGGGGTTTCCTGAACCGTGTTGATCCCAAGATCAAGGGGATAACTTGTCTGCCTTGACTGTACTAACACATCCCAACTGCCTTGGTACTAAGTGGGGAAATTTGGTGCAGGGTCTGAATTAGCATAGATGCAGCATAGTTAGCTTTTCTAGGCTATGCATTCGGCAGTACTGAGAGAAAAGCTGACCCTTCCCAGATCCCCTGCAATGACTAGATTATGCTGTGCTGGCCAAAAGATCACCAGTGTTATTGGAAAGAAAGGATATTGGGTTATGTTCTGAGTTCCTAGCAATATTTTATTCGGAACTACAGGGTCTTGATTATACTGGTTCAGACTGGAGAGAAGCTATAATTTTCCAGAGACAGGTGAGGGGGAAAAGTGTGCCAAGTCATAGAGCCAGGAAATGGAATGGCATACACAGATAACAGCAGGTAGACCAGTTTTGCTGGAATACAGTATGTAACGGGATAAAACAGGAATTAGCATCTGACTAGGTGTGTAGTGACTGATGGTCCTCTCTTGGATAATTGTTTTATCATGGCAGAAGGGCTAGCATAGCTCAATTAAACTGAGCTATGCTGTGCAAGGTTACCCAAGACAGACAGGTCATCCTGGAGAATTCTGACAAAAGGTAATCCACTGGAAGAGGAAATGACAAACCACTCCAGTATCTTTGCCAAAAAAAACCTCACAGAAGGACCTGGAGTGCTAGCTCCAAGAAGAGTCAGTGGATGACTAAATAACAATAAAGAAAAATAAGGTGGAGCTAGATTGTGAATGAATTTGAATGCCAAACAGAAAAGTTTGTACTTTATGCTCAAGGCAAGGGGTCACTGAGGCTTCCTGAGCTGGAGAATGGCATGCTTAAATTAGTGTTTAAGGAATATCAATTCCACAGCTTTGAGGAAGGAGACCAGGTAGGATCCTGGAGGCTACTACAATAGTTCAGGCAAGAGGTTATGCAGTTTTGAGCTAAGGTAGCAGCATCTGTATGAGTGGAGAGATGGGAACAGATATGAGCAATATTGTGGGGATAGAATCTACCAGATTTAGCCACAGCCTGGATGTAGGGGCATGAAGGAGAGAGAAAAATCAAGGATAACTCTAAGATTGGAAATAGGAAGACTAGAAAGATGGTAGTTTCATCAATGGAAAAAAAAAAAAGGAAGAAAGAGTGGCTTTCTGGACAGAGATAATTTCTATTTTGGACATGCTGGGTTTGCAACGCCTAGAGAAAAATCAAATGGAGATGTGCGGCCCTGAAAAGAAATTAGGAATGAATATATAGATTTGGGAATCATCTGAGTAGAAATGGCAATTTAATCCATGGGAGCTGATTAGATCACTAAAAGACAATGGAGAGAAGAGGGCTCCAGGCAGAGCACTCACCCCAGTTATCAAATATGATGTGGATGGTTAGTCAATTGAAGAAATCTGAGGAGTGGTCAGGTACTAGGAGAAGATCTAGGAGAGGGCAGGGTTTTGAAAACCAAGGAAGGACTAAGTATCCAGGGGGAAGGGAGTGGTTAACAGTATCAAACACTACAGAGAATTCAAAAAGGAGGAGGACTAAACTAAGATTTAGCAATTAAGAGATCATTGGTAATGTGGAGCAGGGCATTTTTCAGTTGAGCAGTGGGGTCAGAAGCCACACTACAAGCAGCTAAGAAAAGAGTAGGGTGTCAGTCACTCAAAGCATTTATTGAGTGCCTAGTATGTGCCAAGCACTGTGCTAAATACTAGGGATACAAAAAAAGGTAGAAAACAACCCCTGCTCTCAAGGAGTTCACAGTCTAATGGAAGAGACAATGTGCGAACAATTAGGTACAAACAAGATTTATACAGGATAAACTGGAGATAATCAACAATAATAACAATAACATCTATATACTGCTTTAAGGTTTGTAATGTGCTTGACAGGTTATCTCATTTGATCCTGATAAAACCCTGTGTGTTAAGGTGCTATTTTTATTGCCATTTTAAAGATGAGAAAACTGAATCTGAGAAAAGTAAAGTGACTTGTCTAGGGTCATACAGATAGCATCTGAAGCAAGTTTTTATAGGATTTTGGCTGTAAAATAGATTTATGATTCTCTGATCCTATTATAATAGCTTGAAGAGAAGGCACAATCTAGTAAGTCTTTTTTAGGGGTAGGAATACCTGAGTACCTTTGTGGGCTGAAGGAAAAGAGTCAATGAATAAAATGAAAATGAAGTTTAGAAAGACAAAGAGGATGAACAAAAGGGAATGACTGAAAAGATAGAAGGACCTGGGATCAAGGACAAACATAAAAAGGTTGACCTTCGCAAGAACACCCCACCTTTGTCCTCTGAGACCAAAATATAGAAAGAGAGAATGGAGAATGATGTTAGAAGAAAGAGAAGGGCAAAAAACGATGAGAGGGCATTTCTGGCACGAGGCATGATTTTCACCAATGCACAGTGTCAGGAGACAGTTGGAATGGGGGTAGGAAATAGTTTAAGATAACAGACTGAGAGCTAGAAGAGATCTCCTAGGCCATCTAGTTCAACCCTTTTTTGAGGGATTATCAGGAAATTCAAGCCCAGAGTGGCTGTGACTTGCCCAAGATTACACAATCCTAGCAGATCCAGGATTTGAACCAATATCCTGACTCCAAATACATCATCCTTTCCCCCATACCACATTACCTGGTTAATTTTAGAGTTTGTAAGGAACACAGAGTGTGTTAAAGTGAGCAGAATAAAGTAAGACTGGAAAGGCATGATTGTGTATTTTAGAGGCAATGAAAAGCCACTGAAGGTGGATTTGTTTCAATATGGGGTGAGGTGGAGTGAGGGAAATAATAGAGTTGGGGAACCTAGTAAGACCTAAACATTAGAAAGGTTATTTGAAAAGCTGTGTGAAGGAAGGACTGTACGAATCAGGGAGAGAGCGGAAGTAGGAAATACAGTCAGGAGGCTATTAAATAGTACAAGTAAGAAAAGATTGGGGTGGTGGAAGTATAATTAGAAGAGAGGAGGGGGATATTAAAAATATTGTGGAAGTAGATCATGCCATGATTCGGCCGCTAACTGGATGCTGAGAGTCAAGAAGAAGGAAGATTAAGAGGTGATCCTGAGATTTTGCGTCCAGGTAACATAAACAAGGAAATAAGGAAGAAGAATGATCTGGGGGGCTGGAGGGTGGAGAAAGATGTGCAATGATGACTTTGAAGCATCAGTCCAAAAGCTAGGTAGATGTGTAAAGCTGGCAATTGGAAATATAGGACCAGAATTCAGTTAAGAAATTGGGACTGAACATAGAGATTTGGGAGTTAACAGCATAGCAGTGATAACTGCAGACATCAAAATGGATGAGATCACCAAGGGAGGGAAAATGTCCAGAGAAAAAAGAGAACTGGGTACAGAGCTGTGGTGGATATCACATTTAGGGCATAGGGTGATTGATGTTGCAGACCAGGTTACTAAAGGAAGTGGAGAGGTATGAGTTAGTCAACTCTAATCTCTGTTTCTCTCCCCTCCCCATTCCTCAACTACAGCTGGGGTTATTGTGAGCAAAGAAGCAGTGGTGCAGACACTAGGTAGGCAGGTGGGGTTAACTTGGCTCTCAAGTATGCTGACCTTGGAACTCAGCTGGAGACCTTCTGGGCAAGACTATAAAGTTTTTAACACAATGTTGGGGATCTCTGGGAACTTCCTGCCCTTTTTGCACTTCTTAACTTTGGAAGGAACTGCTTTTATAGGTACATTTAAATATATTATTATTAAATGGACTGCTTGTTTGAACCCTTATATTCTGAGTGATCCTTTGCACCAGACAAGGAGGAATAGTCACCCTGAGAGGCTAGGAGTAAAAAGAAATAGTGAAGGAGACCAAAAAAAAAAAAAAAAAAAAAAAGCTAGAATTCTTTAAATTAGTGTAAAAGAGAAGCCAGAAAAGAATTAGACAGTCTAATTAGATTGTGTTCTAACTTTTTCTTCCATATACTCTGTAATATTATTGAGGTTCTACAGGTTAAGTGCTATAAATAACCAGAACTTAGTCTGATTCAATTGTTTGTTTCTAATTGTCCTGCAGTGATTACAAGGTAAAACAATAGAAATGAAAATAAAGAATTGAACCAAACATCTTTGGAGAAAGTACTGGTTTTGAAATCAGAGGATTTGGGTTCCAGAATCCTAGCTCTGCCATTCACCATCAGAGTGACTTTGGATAAGAACCCAAACTAGCTATTTCTGTACCAGGGGAACAGGGAGCAGGCTCACCTGGACTGGAAATGCTCCAGGCAGCACCACAGGACATTGAAACTACAATAGAAGAAACCACCAGGGACAAGGCCCAGCTGCCTCTCCAGTAAGGTGCTTTGGGAAAAAGGAACCACCAATAAATAGTGTCTGGGACCTTCTCTAAATTTCCCACACCTGGACATTCCTACCACAACCAGCGAGAGCACCAATGAGAAAGGAGATGCGAGTCAAAGTGCAATTAGTATTAGAAAGGGCAGCCAAACAAACCGTTGGTGGAGCTGTGAACTGATCCAACCATTCTGGAGAGCAATTTGGAACTACGCCCAAAGGGCTATAAAATTGTTCATATCCTTTGATTCAGCAATAACACTGCTAGGTTTACATCCCAAAGACATCAAAAAAGGGGAAAAGGATCTATTGTTGCAAAAATATTTATAGCAGCTCTTTTTGTGGTGGCTAAGAATTGGAAATCAAAGGAATGTCCACCAATTGGGGAATGGCTGAATAAGCTGTATTACATGATTGTGATGGAATATTATTGTGCTGTAAGAAATGACAAGCAAGATTTCAGAAACACCTGGAAAAACTTGCATGAAATGATGCATAATGAAGTGAGCAGAACCAGGAGAACGTTGTACACAGTAATATTGTTAGATGAAGAACTATGAACGATTTAGCTATTCTCAGCAATACAATGATCCAAGACAATCGCAAAGGACTAATGATGAAGCATACTATCTGCCTCGAGAGAAAGAACTTATGACTGAATACAGACTGAAGCATGCCATTTTTCACTTTTTAATTTTTTTCTTTTATTCCAATCTTCTTGTACAAAATGACTAATACGGAAATGTTTTACATAATTGCCCATGTACACCTATATCTGATTGCTTATCGTCTCGGGGAGAGGAGAGAGGGAGGGATAGAATTTGGAACTCAAAACTTGAAATAAAAAATGTTTAAAAACTGGGGAAAAAACCCAACCCAAACTCCTAAAATGAGTAATCTGATGTTCTTATTTTTGTCTTGGCAGTTCTCCTACAATCTGTTCTCTCTGTCCTCTTCATAGCTGCTTGGGTCTGTCAAGATTCTGCAAAGTGGCCTAGTTAGAAAGTAGCCCCATTCATAGCTACAATTCTAGGCAGCAGCTCCACTGACTTCCTTTACCGCGTCTCTTGGTGCTACGTGGACAAGGAGAACCCCTCCTCACACACACACACACACACACACACACACACACGCACACACCCTCCCCACACCCGTGTACTTTCTGAACTCAGATCTTCCCCTTTTGGTACTTTTTTTTTTTTCTATAGTTTCGATTCTGACTGGAGCTAAACGGAAGGAAGTGCAAAGGTTCCTTAACTCTGAGGACACAGTCCCTCCTCCCTCCCGCAGCCCTAGGCTAGCATTTTCTCACGTCTACGGCTTTTTTGGATTTCCTGTTTCTCCAGGCTTTACCCAGGATCAAATCTGGAGCGATCCTCCCCTACCCTCTAGAGATCGGGGACCAACCACGGCGAGATAGCAGCTGGGCAACACCAGGAGGGAATCAAGGGCTATAGGGGAGGAGCTCCAGGAAGAAAAGACGGAAAGTCCAGCTGGGAAGAACTGGAGGTGGAAGAGAAGCAGTACTCTACGAAGTGGCTGGGGGAAGGGGAGGGGGAGAGGAAGGAAAGTGTCCGAGAGGTGAGGAAAGGGGGCTAGGGGAGGCCGAGGAGGAAAAGAAAGGGGGAACTCTTCTGGGGTTGGGCCGGCAGCATGTGGAGAGCTCAGAGTCCCTCAGGGAAGGTTCGGGGCGGAGCCGGCGCTGGTAGGGAAGCTCACCTCTCCCTGGCTAGAGGCCCTGGAGGTGGAGAGTCGGGGGTGTGGTGCCTGGAATCCAGACATTGTCCCCTCCCACCACAGGCCGGTCAACCGCTCGAGGGTGAGTTGCCGCGGAGAGCCCGGCGGCGGGCAGAGCTGCAGCAGTATGAAAGGCGCTACGCATCCCCTCTGTTTTTGGACCTGGGGCGAGCAGCAGCTGCAGCAGCCCCAGCAGCCCCAGCTCGGTCTCCTCCGCCCATGCATGTGCCGTGGAGAGGCCCGCAGCGGGGCCGGCGCGGGGGCCGGGAACTGCCGAGGGGAGCCTGGCTCCTGATCACATTCTGGCTCCTGATGTTCTCGGCGCTGGCCGTCTACTTCTCCTTGATCCAGCTGTCTCCGCTGCCCTGGCCATACCTGCGGCCACCGGCCCCGCCACGCCCGGTCACCGTCCTGATGTGGTGGGAGCCCTTCGTCGGGAAGGGCAGATCCCACCGTCCGGTCCCAGACTGCCAGCGCCTATTTAACTTGAGCGGCTGCCGCCTGCTCACCGACAGGAAAGGCTATTGGGAAGCCCAGGCAGTTCTCTTCCACCACCGAGACCTTGTGCGGACCCAGGACTGGCCCCCGCCACGGACTGAGCCTGGAGACAAGTCGGAGCTGGACACAGCGGCACCTGAAGCAGTATACACGGCCTCGACGAGCGGCCAGCTGGCCAGGCCCCCTGGACAGCGCTGGGTGTGGATGAACTTCGAGTCCCCTACAAACTCCCCGAGACTAGAGAGCCTCGACGGCAGCCTCTTCAACTGGACACTGTCCTACCGGGCCGACTCAGATATCTTTGTGCCCTATGGGTATCTTTATCCCAGGAGCAGCCCGCAGGACCAGCCTTCGGGGCTGTACCCATCGCTGGCCCGAAAACAGGGGCTGGTGGCCTGGGTGGTCAGCCACTGGAGTGAGAGGCAGGCTCGGGTCAGATACTACCACGAGCTGCGCCAATACCTGAAGGTGGACGTGTATGGCCAAGGTGGTCCTGGACAGCCAGTGCCGGACTCTGGGCTTCTGCACACGGTGGCCCGCTACAAATTCTACCTGGCTTTCGAGAACTCTCAGCACCTGGACTACATCACAGAGAAACTGTGGCGAAACGCCTTTCTGGCAGGGGCGGTGCCGGTGGTGCTGGGGCCCAGCCGGGCCAACTACGAGCGCTTTGTGCCTCGAAATGCCTTCATCCACGTGGACGACTTTCCTAATGTTGCTGCCTTGGCCTCCTACCTTCGCTTCCTGGATCGAAACCGGAACCAGTACAAGCGCTATTTTGACTGGCGCCGGCGTTATGCTGTGCACATCTTGTCCTTCTGGGACGAGCCCTGGTGTCGGACCTGCCAGGCTTTGCAGATTGCTGGAGACCAACCCAAGAAAATGAACAACTTGGCTGCCTGGTTTCAAAGATGAGACTTCACTAGGCCAGGGTCCGGGGTTGCTAAGTATTTTGCAGAGGATATTGCATAGGTTAATAATCTGCAAACGAGACTGTTTATAACAGGAAGACTCTTAAAAGTTCTCAGATCAGGTACTTCCAGCTTCCACACTGGTGTTTTAGAGTGGAGCGGTTGAGCTCTTTTAAAATGTGTAAGGGTGAGGAGAGAAACTTGTGTCTTGCCAGTAGCCCAAACTGACTGTGCATGTGATCTGTATAGGGTAAGCAATGCAGCTAGCTCACTGACCCTCAGCAGCTCCTCTTTTAACTTGCGGCAAGCCACCAAGGTAAAAGTGGTCACAAAGTGCCTTATTACAATGGAAAGCCACCTCTTCACTAGGTGCCTTAAAGCTTCTAGCTGAATAGTGAAGCTCCTTCATTTCATGTCCTATGAGTACTGTTGAAGAAATTGAGAATGTTTGTTATGGAGGGGAGATGTCTTAAGAGGAACTTGACGGTTGCTTTCAAGTATTTGAAGGGTTTACCTGGTAGAGGGATTAAACTTGTTCTTAGTGACCCCACAGGATAGAATAAGGAGCTGTGGGTAGAAGTTACCAAGACAAATTTAAGCTTGATCTATGGGAGAACGCCTAACAATGAAAATTAGAGCTATATAACAGTGGAATAGGCCACTTCTGATGGACTGGTGAGTTCTCCCTTCCAGGAGGTCTTCAAGCCAAGGCTGAATGTTTCCATTGCAAAGGGGATTTGGGTTCAGGTATGGTTTGAACTCCTGAGGTTCCTTCCAATTCTGAGTCATGCTTCCTTAAAGTCAAGAGGACTCTCCTGAAGAAGCTATTAGCGATTTAGCCACCAGCTATTGTGTTCTGTCCTCTAAATAGAGGGAAACCAGATGAGATGGAGGAGAGTAGGGAAAAAATAGATACAGTTAAAAAAGTTATGTGTGAACTAATAAATAAGTGTGCACTAAATGTATTTCAGTATTTAAAAGAACTCTGTGGTGAATATCCCTTTACAATGCGAAAAATGACATATCTTGTGAATACAGAATTTTTTCCCTGTATATTTAATTTTCTGAAAGTAGACTTGAGGAAAAGTTGTGAAACAAGCCTCTTCCCCTCTTCCCCCAAGTAACCATTTACAAAAGTTCTTATGCAGAAATATCAGAAGGAAAGAGAAGAAAACCTTGTTGGCAGTCTCTGCATAAATATTTATTTCGTGTTTTAGTATATTTAAATTTTAGAATTTCATTCTTCCCGTGGGGCTTGCTATGCCTTTCTTAAAGATTGCTTCACTCACAAGGCTTCATCATGTTAGCATTTATATAGCACTTTAGCATTTGCAAAGTGCTTTACATATGATCCCATTTGATTGTGGAGAATTACGAAATTATGCAGAAAAGGGGGAAAATATTTTATTGTTAAAATTTTTTATATTTTTGTATGTTATTTGTAATTACCCAAGTGTATAGTTCTCCCATGTGTTTGTTTGAAAAAGTCAATTTATCCAGGATTACTTGGTGTGTACAGTCATTTACTACTCCAGTTTTGCTGCTAAACCTTTTACTGGAATAAGATCTTGTGTGTTCTAGTTAGTAAGTGGGTTTGCATTTATTTCATGCATTAAACATGTACCATGACCTACTATAATACTGCCCTTTGAACCTTTGTTGGAGGAACTCACATTATTAAACACCTATATTCAGTTTAAGAACTTCTAGAAGAACTAACATTCATTCATACTCTGTAGGAAAGTTATGGGTGAGGGAAATATAAAGATGTATGAGGGCTCCTGCCCTCTTGGAACTTATACTTTATGTAAACCTTAAAGTAAATAGTGCACTTCAACTAAAATTAGTGCACATCAGCCAAAGTAGACTTTGAAGTCTTGCTATTGCAAGACTTGCAAAACAACTGATTTCCAGTCTGCCTTCTGTAACTGTCTTTTTGTTTCATTTACTAATGGCTTACTTTGGAAGGGTTCCAAGATTAACTAAATTTACCTCAAATTCTACTCCATACTCCATGTAGCAAAATCCAGTTTTTAAAATGTATATGCCACAGTTCATTATTCTGAGTACTTCATAGACTACACGAGTACAATAGTCCCTAGCTAAATCATAAGACAGGAAGATCTGACTCTTATTTGAATTTGTTACAGATTTGTTAGTTGACTTCATTTTTAAGTGCCTCGTTTCCACTACTAGCAGCCTCTTTTTTTTTTTTTTTTTTTTTTACCAAATAAGGATATTAATTTTGAAAAATTAAGATCTAGGGATAAAATGTTCTCTAAACTATTTTAAAACGTGGGTTTTAAAGGAAGGAAAGTTTATTCTTAAAAATGATTGTTTATGGGACTTTGGTAATATAGTCTACGCTGAACAGGAAAACCAAGTTCTCTTACAGATTAAATAGTCATCTGAATGAATAAAAGGTAGTTAAAAAAGTGTCTAGGCTCTTTTTTTTATGGCATTTTGGTGAAGCAATGCGGGCAATGTGACTTGCCCAGAGTCACACAGCTAGTGGTGTGTCTGAGGCTGGATTTGAACTCAGGTCCTCCTGACTCCAAGACCAGAGCCTCTGTCCACTGCTCCACCTAGCTGCCCCTAGGCTCTTTTTCTGATGAGGGGACTTAGAATGCCCCAAAGCCAAACCCTTGTGTTTAAACATTTTTGACAAAGCTTCTGTGAGTTTAAACTACAAAGGCTCAGGTGACTTCTCTGCTGCTACACTGCAGCCACCCTTTCATTTATGTGAAACTGATCACTCACTTACACAAGATGGTAATAACTGACACTATTATTAAAGAATATAAAGGTCTTAGTGGTTTTCTTTGTAATATAGTTTTCTTACATGTTTAAAATACTTGAAAAACAAAATGGACTTGAAATTCTCATTTTCTTTTCCTCTACATCAAATAGATTACGTCATAGCTGACCATTTTATCATTTCACTTTATTGGGCAAAGTTGAAACAGATCATTTATAAATCTAGTAGTATGTGATGAAAGTCTCTTGTTTTTGTAGTTAGAAATGGCCTATGTAATCTGCCTTTGCTCAATATATGAATTTTACAAATATAATTTGGGGGAATATATTTAAAATAATATGTATTCTTACACAATAAGTACTACTTACACCTGGATTGAGGCTTATAGCAGGAAAACGGTGGCAAAATCAAGCTGATTGTATTTTAATTTTTTTTCTCCTAGGGCATTGTCTAGTAGTGAGTTGTTAGGGCCTTAATTCATATGTCTAGGCATCTATTAGCCTAGCTGCTACTTCATTTACAGAACTCACTACCCAATATCTCCCCCCCTTTTTTTTTACTGGATTCTTCAAATCCTATTTCACAGAGAAAATATATCACTTTTCTCTCCCTCCCTGCTCCAAAATAATACATCTACTTTCGGTATTTTAAAAGGGGATGGTGGGAGGATAATGGGAAAGCTAATGGGAATAGGTCAGTGTGGTTCATCCCAGCCTTGTAGGCATAGTCACAAGGCTCTTTCATAGTCAATCTTCCATGTGACTGCCATCCCCTGCTACCCCAGCCACCCTCCACCAAATCTTGTCCCAGAGGCAGGCCTGTGATGTTTGGAAACTTCAGCTAGATAATATGGCTCAGTTAGACTAAGCTGTCTGTAGTTCAGCTTTCCAGAATCCACTTCCTGGATCCTTACTTAATTGGTCTAGAATTCTCCTACGTCTGAGTGCAAATGTTCTTTCTCAAGTTCCCTAAGTGAGCTCCCTCTGTTCCTTGCCTGTGGATGAGGTACCAGTTACTATGTAACAGCAGTGATACTAAATCAGTTTTAGAAATCAGGTCCTGGGTAAATCTGGTTTAATTTTTTTAAAAAAGTATTGGACATCTTTTTAAATAAGAAAATGACATGTTTCCTTGGTAATGAGTAGGGTTAATAAAGTATATGAAATTCTTGGATTGTCTCAGGGAATTTTATACCAAGACTCACATCAAATTATGGACTTGGTTGCTTTTATTCAGATTAATTATGACAATAAAATGATGAAAGTAAAATGAGCCTCCTTGTGTTTATACTGTATTGTCCTAACGGGTTAATTTGTTCAGTCACGACTTGCATAATTCCTACCCCAAAATAATCTCTCTGACTTAGAGGTTATTTCATTCATTCTTGATTCCTTTGCTACCTGTCTAATTTTCCTTATAGCACTTTTGTCCTGATAGAACTGCTTGACAGAACTATTTTTTTCTCCTTTGTATCTCCATCACTTAGTACAGTGTCTGGCCCTTTGTAGGTGCTTTAGTAAATGCTAACTAATAATTGCCATAATTCATAATCACTCTCCTTCATGCAATGTCCCTGCCAAACTCATGGATGTATTCGCTGTTTCCAGAGCTAAGAAATCAGAATTCTATCTTCTGTCTCCGGGCCTTTTGCTGTCTCCTTTGCCTGGAGATACTTTTTCTTAAAACTCTTAAGAGTTCTTGCCATCCTTTAAAGCAGAGATTCTTAACCTTTTTTGTGTGTCATGGACTCCTTTAGCAGTCTGTTAATAGTAAGCATTTATTAAGCACCTACTATATGTCATATCTCATTTTTATCCTCACAACAATCCTAGGAAGCAGGTGCTAGTTTTTAATCCCATTTTACAGATGAGGAAATTGAGGCAGACACATTAAGTGACTTGCCCAGGATCATGCTTCCAGTAAGCATCTTGAGGCCAGATTTAGACTTGGGTCCTCCTGACTCCCAAGTCGAGGGCTCCATTCACTGTGCCAGACAGCTATCCCTATGTCTGTAGAAGCCTTTGTTCCCCTGATCAGAATAAAGCTTCTAAATACTTAAAATGAAATATGTAACATTACGAAGGAAACCAATTATATTGAAATACATTTATCAAAATATAAAAAAGATAAGTTTGCGGACCCCAAGTTAATATCTCTGGCTTCAGGGCTTAACTTAAGTATTCCCTTCCTTTTGGAAGGCCTTCCAGAGCCCTTAGCTGTTGGTGCTTGTCTCTGTCTTCATATTATGCTGTCACTTAACTGTTTACATCCCCTAATAGAGGGTAAACTCTTTAAGAGTAGGGCCTGGTTTTCATTTTTGCCCTTGTAACCCTGAATCTATCAAAGTGCTTTGTATATAGATCTAGCAGTATACTGGTAAATATTTTAACAACTAGCTCCCCAAAAAAGAAAAAGGTACCTAGGATACATTTCTAAGTTTAATCTGCATTAACATTTTCTCCTTCACTCTCTAAAGCCTAAACAATCAAAACAACAAATAAAGGCCTGATTCGATTAGAAGCATTTGGTGATTCCCTGAATACAAATGCTCACATGGAAAGTTTAACAATAAACTGGAGCTGGCTCCTGGACTGCACAACCTTTTTGATTCATGATAAATGCTTACTGAATTGAATTGAACTGAAATGAATAAAACCCAGTGGCTTCTCTCATAGGGCAGAAAGAGTAGTGCTATCTCTTTAGAAGCCCGTTTTTCTATTTCCCTAAGTACTTGGATGATTTAAAAATATATATTTACCTTTTAATATTTGTGAAAGGGGGAGGGGACAGGGCATTTCGTAATAAGTATGAATACTGCTGTCATCTGGCACCAACCCTTGGGGAAGAACATGGAATTTGGAAAGTTCTCTTCCTACCCTGCCTCATTCATCTACTAAACTTTAAGAATATTTCATAGAGGAGAAAACTGTGAGGGAGGCACATGAGATATTCAGTAAGAAATGAGAAACAAGAAGAAAAAAAGTGGTTAGTAAAGGAGGAATGAAGAGAAGGGGAAAATGTTGGGGGAAAGGATGACTGTCCTGAAGAAAAAAAGAATTAGATAAGAGGCCAGAAGAAAGGGAGAGTAGAAAAAGGAAATACGAGGAACAAATAGAAGGAAGAAAAAAAAGGAAGAATAAAGGAGGGAGACATGAAAGTGACAGAATGAGGGAATATATTTTAAGGGGTAAGATTTATGGATCTACTCTAGATTGTTTTTCTGAAAGCTTCATTATTCCAATTTGAAGTTTGAAATCTCCACGAGGAAAGTGAACAATTTGTGAATTCACCCAATTCCTGTGAAAATCAGGACTCTGACAAAGCAAGAACTAGCATTTCAGCTGAAATGTGAAACTTCCTTGATTCATTAGGAGACGATCTAATACTCATGAATGCTGTTTTTTCATCTGAGAGTAAAAATAACAAAGACTCACTGCTAATTTTTTCTCCCCTTGCCCTTTGGGGTACTTGACTTCTGTTTTTAGAAAATCTGGTTGTTGTTGTTTTCAAATAGGCAGATACACCAATAAATTTCAGCTTTAAAGAAAAGACGAGAAGGAAGGAAAGAAAATTGTAAGAGATTAAGCACAATTTTTTTACACCTTGCTGAAAACTAAGGTACTTTTGACTGTAATTTCAGGGAGTCATAGAACCTTAATAAGGGACCTTAGATGTCATGCAGTCCCTGCTTCAAGCATGAACTCCCTTCACAGCATTCCTGACCAGGTTTCATCCAGCCTCTGCTAGAAGATTTCCAATGATGCAGAAATCATTACTCATTAGGGCAGCACATTTCACTTCGTTGATCATTAATTCCTTGAATATAATTTAATTTTTTTCCATTAAATTTTTTCCATTAAAAGTCTATTTTCTCTCCCTCCCTCATGACTCCCCTCCTCCCACCGAAAAAGAAAGTAAAAACCCTTGTAATGAATATGCATAGTCAGGCAAAACAAATTCTAGCCTTGCCATGTTATATGTATGTGTGGGTATATATATGTGTGCATCTATGTGTGTATACATACATATGTACATACATACATATACACCCTGTACTCTGAGTCCCTCATCTCTCAGTCAGGACATGGGTAGCACATTTAATCATTAGTGAGAGCATTAATTTGTTTTTTCTTTAAATAATGGTCTCCCTATCTCTCCTAGGCCAGAAGTGCAAGAGCTATTCATTTGTTGTTGTTTATTCAATTAGGTATGTCTGACTCTTCATAACCCCATTTGGGGTTTTCCTGGCAAAGATACTGGAGTGGTTTGCCATTTCCTTCTCTAGCTAATTTTATAGATGGGGAAACTGAAGCAAATGAGGTAAAGTGACTTGCCTACGGTCACAAGGCTGGTAAGAGTCTGAAGCTGGATTTGAACTCAGGCCCTCCTGCTCCAGGGTCAGGCATTCTATCCACTGTGCCCCCTAGCAGCCCTGGGGCTACTTGTGAGTAGATTCTTCAGCCTTTCTCAATCCTTCTTAATTTTAGTGCCTTCCCTCTCTTAAGTATTTCCTATTTATCATGTAGATAGCTTGTTTTGCATACATTTATTACATGTTGTCTCTCCCTTTGGATTGTAAAATCCTTGAGGACTGGGATTGTCTTTTGCCTTTTTGTATCTTCAGCACTTAGCACTGTGCCTGGTACTTAGTAGGCACTTAATAAATGTTTATTGATTGGTTACTGACTGATTGACTATTGATCAATGTGAGAATCTGAATAATTCTTGCAAGCTTCAACTCATACTGGGCTTTACTTCTTGACTATTCATGATGAACTGTGCCACTTTTTGTATTTGTTCCCTTATCATACATTATTTCCCCATCCCATTTCTATAGTCCAGCCAGTTTAGCCTCCTGCTAGCTGTCCTTCAACAAGATGTTCCATCATTTATTTTTGAGTCTTTGCACAGTCCCTCTCCCATGCCTAGAATACACTTCCTTCTTACCTCTGCACATTAATTACCTAGTTTCCTTAAAAACTCAGTTGAAACATCACCTTTTGCATGAAACATTCCTTATGCCCACAGTTGACATTTCTTCCCCTCAAAAATATAAATTACCTTGTATTTATTTTGTATCTATTTTGCATACGCTTTTATACATACATTGTTTATGCCTGGCACATAGTAGTCACTTAAAAAAAAGAGCTTGTTAATTGATTGATTGATTCCCAGTTACCTGCCCTTGATTTTCATCGTGTGTGTGTGTGTGTGTGTGTGTGTGTGTGTGTATGTATGTGTGTGTGCACACATACATCTCCTTTTCAAATCTGAGTGTTTCCATGAATTCCTCTCACAATCACTCTGGTCTCTTTAGATGGTTCATCCTCTTCTTCCTCACCAGTCATTTTGTTTGTTTGTTTTTGTTTTTCTGTTTTTGTTTTTTTTTTTGGTAAGGCAATTGGGGTTAAGTGACTTGCCCAAGGTCACACAGCTAGTACATGTCAAGTGTTTGGTCTGAGGCCGGATTTGAACTCAGGTCCTCCTGACTTCAGGGCCGGTGCTCTATCCACTGCGCCACCTAGCTGCCCCCTCACCAGTCATTTTGACTGTGTAGTCAGGATATCATTGCTGATTGTCTTCCATTCCCTTGCAGTCGATTTCCTTTTGAGAGTCAAGGGCCGTGAGATGTTATCTATTTTTTTCTCTGGGTTATCTGATGTCTTTGAAATCCAGTATTCCAAAGTTTAGGGTAACATTGGATGATGTTCAGTATTCCCCTCCTTATCTACCATGAATTCAGAGATGGTATGGTTATTGTCTCCCATGTTTCCTGTCATTTCTACTTTGACAACTGTTTTGGCAATCTTTTTCTTGGTAAAATCAGCCCTTTTTACCTTCTCTAGGAAGGAGTCTAGTTTGCAATTAGTATATACATTGCTGCCAATGAAAGGAACAAAAAACATGCCATAATTTTATCTGCAGGTGTTATAAAAAGCCTGACAGGTTTGGGATTGTCCCTTATGGTTATATCAGGGAAAGCCTGGTACCTTTTATTAAACAAACACTAATTAGTGGTGCCTGGAGCCTGGAGCCAAGATGTAACACAGGCTGGTTTCCTCTGTGACCTGAGAAAGTTTGGTCATGCCCTGACTTGTTCACACAATTTTTGTACAAATGAGCTGAAACAGATTGCTGTTATCTCTAACATAAACTGAGGACCAATCCTGGAAGTTACAACTCAGGTCAAAGATGGAAAAAGTTGGACCCCCGAGGCTTCTACCAGGCAGGAGCCCCTCTGGATCTGTGATTGATTCCTGACTTATTGAACCATAAATCAGCTACTGGGACAATAGAATAAAATAAAACAGAACAGAATAGAATCAAATCATAGGTGTAGAGCTAAAAGTCAGTCACTATACATTTATTAACTGCTAAGTATGAGCCAGGCACTATGCTAAGCACAAAAGGAGACAAAAGACAGTTCTTACCCTCAAGGTGTTCATAGCCTAATGGGAGAGACAATAAACAAATATGTAAAAACAATCTATGTACAGGATAAATAGGAAATAATTAATAGAGCAGCTAGGTGGCACAGTGGGTACAGCGCTGGACCTGGAGTCAGGAAGACTTCTCTTCCTGAGTTCAAATCCAGCTTTAGACACTCACTAGCTGTGTGACCCTAGGCAAGTCACTTAGTCCTGTTTGCCTCAGTTTTCTCTTCTGTAAAATGAGGAGAAGGAAATGGCAAATCACTCTAGTATCTCTGCTGAGAAAACCCCAAATGAGGTTATGTAGAGTCAGAAGTGACTGAAAAATAACTGAATGACAAATTAACAAAGGAAAGGCACTAGAATTAAGAGGGGTTGGGAAATGGATAAAACATAAACTCCTCTTTAGTATTTAGAACTCTTTACAACTTGATCCCAGGCTATGTTTTTCCAGACTTATCACACATTAGTCTCCTTCATAGCCTCTATAATTCAGTCATACTGACCTTCCTACTGTTCCTCATACATGGTATTACTTCTCCTTTTATGCCTTTGCCCTGGTTTTTCCCAGGAATGGAATTTACTCTCTCCTCTGTCTTCACTTTAGGTTCTTTAATTTCTTTAAGACCAGCTCAAGAGCCCCCTACTACATGAAGCTTTTCCTGATCCTCCAACTGTTAATGTCCCCCCCAGTTTGGGGGGGACATTAACAGTTGGAGGTTTAATATACATATGTATTTATATATGTTGTCTCCCCCATAAAATATAAGCTTCTTAAGAACAGGGAGTATTCAATTTTTGTCTCATATCCCCAGAAGCTAGAATACTGCCTGTTACATTGTAGACATTTAATAAATATGTGTTCATTAAATGATTTGCTGGCAGTCATTGGCTTTACTATCCAACCCTCAATTACTTGTGGGGGCTTATGTTATCAAACTGCCATACAACTATAAGGATGACCCCCAGGTTCTGAGCCCTGGGGTCTAGGCTCTTAAGCCTACTCCATCCCTCTTTCACCAAGTCTGTTTTCCTCCATTAGGTGACCCTACTTTGCTCAGATGTGAATGATTAATAATCAACAAGTTCTTACTAATTTTCACCTTTAACTTCTTTTCCTTATCTTGTGTGAGTCTGACATTCTGAAGGCTGGAGAAAACTTGAATCATTAATTCCTTTTGCTCCTCTGTCATAAAATGCCAATGAAAATTTTGAGATTTTATGCCGTATTTTAAATCTATTTGTGTCATAAATATTAATAGGTCTCCACCTGCAGTTTTAGAGGGAATTTCCTCATTTGGCATTTCATTAGATCAACAGAAACCCAGGTCCAGTTCCTATCCCTATCCCTATCCCTATTAGTAGGTATCCATGTATCCGTGGATATGCATACATAGTATCTTCAAATATCTTATTAGGCTGTTGGACACATAAATGGCAATCACAAAAAATGGCAAAATATGACTTATTTTCTTTTACATTTATATGTGGGAAAGTCCTAGAAAAAGTTAAGGAGATTAAGCTGTAGGAGCCTTCCACACAAGTAGGCCTTCAATAAGCAGTAAGAATGTCAGAGAACTGGAATCTCAGTTACTGCAAATATGAAGAATATTGGGAATATTCTAGTGATCAGTGGAGATTATACTTTGTGTTTCTTCCAGTGCCAATTAACTACTAGGTTCTGCACAAAATGTGACTCATTTTCCCTACTAATGGAGCAGTCAAAAGGACTGAAGAATTGCCTCTTTTCTTCTATAGCTTAACAGAGAAAAACAGACAAACAAAACAAAACCTACTCCCTGACTGACAACTTTGCACAGCCCTGCCTCACTTAAATCCCGTTCCCTCAAGTCAAGACATCATCCTCATGATGTCATTGGTCCTCTTCAAAAACAAGGCACGAACAACAACAATAAAGAATGAATGTTCCCTGTAAGAAATGAACAAATGTTTCAAGTAGAGAATAGAAAGGAACCTAACCTCTGGCAGGAGGTTCAGGGGTGGAAGAATATGACCAGAGGAAAAGGAAGGAGAAGAAAGGGAAGAATCCAGTTACCATTTCATCTTCCTTTTGTCCTCTGTCAAACTGCTTGAAAAAGGTGTCTATCCCAGTGTCTCTACTTTCTCACTGCCTTGCAATCTGAATTCTGCTTCCACTATTCCACTCAAACTGTTCTCTCCAACATCACCAATACCCTCCTAACTGCTAAATGCAATATATTTTTTTCTGTCCTCATTTTCCTTGACCTTTTTACAACTTTTGACATTATTGCTCTCCCATCAGATATTCTAATCTCCTTTGGCTTCAGAGATTTTATTAGTTCTACATTTTACCAGTTTTCCTTCTAACTCCCCAACTGCTTTTATTTTTCAGCCTCTTTCCAAATCATTAAAGTGGATATTTCTCAGGATCTGTTGTTGGTCCCCTCTTCTCTGTAACGTCTCTCTTAGCAATGTTATTCATTCTCAGGGCTCCAACTACCAGCTCCATGAACTTGATACCCCTTCTACTCATCTCATGATTCTCAAATGTTTTCTACAATTATCTCCTCCTTCACTCCATCTCACATAAAGAGATGGCTTTTCTTCTTGCCAAGGCAAACCTCTCTATATTTACAAGTGATCCCAGACCGTCCTGTCTTCTCTAGCAGACTGCCCCTTCACAGACTTATTTATCTTTAATTTCTCAATGTATGCTGGCTGCTTCCCTGACTACAAACATGCCCACGTCTCTTCTATCCTCAAAACTTCACTTGACGCATCTGTCCCTGCTGGCTAATGTCCCACATACCTCTTCCATTTTACGGCTAAACTCCTTGAGAAGGCCATCTACAATGGGTGCTTCCACTTCCTTCTCTCTCATTCTCTTCTTAATTCTCTACACTTTGACTTCCAACCTCAAAAACAATTCAACTGAAACTGTTTTCCCCAAAGTTACCAATGGCTTCTTAATCACTAAATTTGGTGGCCTTTTCTCAATCCTCATGTTTCTTGATCTCTCTTCAGTTTTTGGAACTACTGATTCCCCTTTTCCCCTTGATACTCTTTTTTTTTTTCTCTACGTTTACGTAACACTGCCTTCACCTGGTTCTGGTCCTACCTGTCTAACTACTCCTTATCAGCCTTCTTTGCTTTCTCTTCGTTCAGGTCATGCCTGTTAATGGTGCCGAGGTGTCTCCCAGGGCTCTGTCTCTTCTCCTTCTGTGCTATTTAACTTGATTTCATAAGCTTCCATAAATTCGATTCTCTATACAAATGATTCTCAGATCTATTTATCTAGTTCTTAACTACTCTCCTGACCTCCAGTCTCACTTCTCCAGCTGCCAAATGAACATTGCAAACTGGATGTCCCATAAATATCTTAAATATAACATGTCCACAACTAAATTATTTTCTTTGCCCCCAAACCCTACCCTCTTCCTATCTTCCCTATTACTGTTGAGAGTACTGCTGTCCCAGTTACTCAGACTCACAATCTAGGAATCATCTTTAACTCCTCACTGTATCTAATCCCACAATCAGTTATCCAATCCTGTCTTTCATAACATCCTTGGTATAAGCGACCTCTCCTCTGCCACTGGTTGGTACAGACCCTCATCGCTTCATGCCTGTATAATAAGATACAGGTTGATTTCACTGCCTCAAATCTCTTCTCATGCCAGTCTATCTTCTACTCAGCTGTCAAACTGATTTTTCTAACTCACAGGTCTGACCATGTCATCCTTCTATTCAATAAACTCCAATGGTTCTCTATAACCTCCAGGATCAAGTATAAAATCCTCTGACATTTAAAGCCCTTTATAGCCTTATTATTCCTTCTTCTTTTACAGTCTTCTTACACTGAAACACATCCATGTTCTCGGCAATCAAGTGATACTTGCCTCCTTGCTATTCCTTGTACATGACACTCCATCTCTCAATTTGGGGCATTTATGCTGCCTGTCCCTCATGTCTGGAATGCCTTCCTTCCTCATCTCTGCCTCCCAGCATCCCTTGAAAAATCCTGCCTAGAATCGCATGTTCTACAAGAAGCCTTTCCTAATTTCCCTTAATGCAGTGCTTTCCCTTTGCTGATTATCTCCAATTTGTCCTGTATATATCTTGTTTGTACATAGTTGTTTGCATGTCATCTCTCCCATTAGACTGTCAGCTCCTCGAGACCAGGGACAGTTTTTTGCTTTTCTTTGTATCCTCAGTGCTTAGCACAGTGCTTGGCACAGAATAGGTGCTGGTTGACTGACATCTATTATCCTTAGCCTTGACCTCTCTTCTGAGATCCAGGACCATGTCTTTCACTGACTATAGATGTAGATGTCTCTCCATTTCAAAAGCTACACGTCCAAAACTAAGCCCATCATCTTTTCCACTAACCATCCTCTTTCTAACTTCACTATTTGTATCTGTAACATCCAATGCACAGTATTTATAACTTTGAAACGATATTAGATGCTTCCTTTCCCCTCTTCCAGCTAAGGGTTTTATTTGTTTATAACTTCACAAATTTTCTTATACTTTGTTGTTGTTGTTGTTGTTCAGTTGTTTCAGTCATACCTGACTCTTTGTGACCTCATTTAGTATTTTCTTGGCAAAGATACTGGAGTGGATTTCCTTCTCCAGCTCATTTTTACAGATGAGGAACTAAGGCAAACAGGATTAAGTGACTGGCCCAGGAAGTCACACAGTTAGTAAATGTCTAAAGTGGTATTTGAACTCAGGTCTTCCTGATTCCAGACCCAGTGCTCTTTCTACTGCTCATATTTTACTCCTCTCTATATACTCTGCAATTCAGGAAATCTAATCTTGCTGTTCCTCACATACAACAATCTACCTCCTAGCTCCATGTCTTTATATAAGTCTTTCTCCCATTCTCTATCCTAGATATAATCAGGAGAATCAAGAGCTCTTCATAGAGAAATGTGAGGAGTAGTCCAACAAATCCCCCTTTTCTTCAGATAAGATTTTATTATTGGCACATAAAATTAACATATTTCCCTGTTCATGGAAATGTGGAGAATCAGAATAGGCATACACACTATTCTCCCAACCCCCATCAAGAGCATGTGTATTGCACATGAATCAATCCCAAGGGGCCCTTGTTTTAGAATTAGTTTTCTTAAAAAAATTTTGGTTTATTTGATAAAAAGAATTAACTACAGCATACAATAACATTTCTCACATCACTATGCAATGATTATAGCAATTACTAGACTATGCAATTATTATAGTGATTTTTCAATGCTATTTTAATAATAAAAGCTTGATAACAAGTCTATATTTTATCATGTGCTTTACTCTTTTCATACTATATTAGGTGAATTTTTTTCATTTATCATTTATATTAATTACCTTGTATAATGCAACAACTTATTAAAGTGAAGAGAAATATCTCTAAGGAGCCGTATATGCCAAAAATAAACTTTAAATTCCTTTCTTTAGCTTTGAATTGTTCTCTCAAGTGCAATTGACTTAATACTGCCCTCTTCCCCTCCTCCCATTTCTTTTTTAAAAATTATTAATTAATTTTTAGTTTTCAATATTCACTTCCACAAGATTTTGAGTTCCAAACTCTCCTCATCTCTCCCCTTCCCCACCCCAAGACTTCATGCATTCTGAATCTCTTCCCCCTAATCTGCCCTCCCTTCTATCACTGCCCCCCCCCTCCCTTATCCCCTTCCCTTTCTATTTCCTGTAGGGCAGGATAGTTTTCTATACCCCATTGCCTGTATATCTTACTTGCCAGTTGCATGTAAAAGCAATTTTTAACATTCATTTTTAAAACTTTGAGTTCCAAATTCTCTGCCTTCCTCCTTCCCCACCCACCCTCACTGAGAAGGCAAGCAATTCCATATAGGTTATGCACATGCAGTCATACAAAATACTTCCATAATTGTCATGTTGTGAAAGACTAACTATATTTCCCTCCATCCTATCCTGACCCCCATTTATTCTATTCTCTCCTTTGACCCTGTCCCTCCTCAAAAATATTTGCTTCTGATTATCCCCTCCCTCAATCTGCCCTCCCTTCTATCATTCCCCACTTTCTTATCCCCTTCCCTCCTATTTTCCTGTAGGGTAAGATAGATTTCCATACCCAATTAAGTGTGTATGTTATTCCTTCCTTAAGTCAAATCTGATGAGAGTAAGATTCACTCATTCCCTCTAACCTTCCCTCTTTTCTCCTCTACTTTAAAGCTTTTTCTTGCCTTTTACTTGAGATAATTATACCCCATTCTACTTCTCCCTTTCTCCTTCTCCCAGTACAATCCTCTCTCACCCCTTAATTTTATTTTTTAGGTATCATCCCTTCATATTCAACTTACCCTGTGACCCCGCCCCTCCATTTCCTCCCTTTATCTAGATCTCCTCCTTTTTCTCTTCCAAATGCTAGGCTCAAATAAGGTTTGATCATCCTCTTCTTTTCCTGATATGGAAAGGATAGAATTTAATTTGACTCTGCTTCACAGATCATTGATTCTTTCTATGTCCAAAGCTGGGTCCGTAAAACATTGTCAAATTGAACCAGAATATTCCATTTGCTTAGTTATTTCAGCATTACCCAGGAAGGCAATGAAACTCAGTGTTCCCCTAGCCCACTGTTTCATTCTCTAAAATTTTCTTCCTTTCTATTTTCCTCTGTGCCTGTAATTGTAATACAGGTTTCTGGGTGTCCCAGCGAGAGTCCAATAACCTGAATGTACTGGTCTTGTTTCATTTCCATGAGCCTCTATTTTGGTGAGTTTCATCTAAGATGGCTTTCCCGTGTTTGAATCCCAAAAGTTTCACCCTGCACAAGACTGGGAAAGCAGAGATTTACAGTGAAGATTATCCAGTGAACTGCAGCCCAATCCTCTGGAGCACAAAGGAATGGGGAGAGCTGGGCCTGGAGATGGAGAAGAGAGGCTTCAGTAGCTGAGATTGTCACATCTGTCAAGGGTTGGTTAGGAGAAGAAAAATGGGGGAATAAATAGGGCAGGAAACATCTTTGAGTACTCTCTCAAAACACTGAGATTCCTATAAGCAGAAGGATTCACATCTGGGCTCTCCCTCTTTTCCCATACAGTACCCCTTCAACATACACACACACACACACACACACACACACACACACACACACAATTACTTCTTTCTCATATTGACTGAAGCTCCACTAATATGGATTAAGAGGTACCTTCTTTTAAAAATACTATTTTGAGGGTGATTTAACCTTCTATAAACCTTATAACTAGAAAACAGGGGAGTACTGTTAGTCATTCAATTTTTATATGAATTAGTTCAATCATTTACTTTCCTATTTTTTTTTTTTTTTAGTTATTCTGTACTTGAAAAACACCCATGAACACTTCCAGGAGTTATAAATTACTGTATCCTGTTTGAAATCTTTCTATCACAGTATGCTTTTGGGTCTTATGTATGTAAAATATTTCTTTTGCTGGGGGAAATAAATAGCTGTCCCATACCTGATTCATATTTTACATTGAATATTTTTTACTCCCTTCTTTGGGGATACCCTAGACATAAGATAAACCTAAAGTACAAATAAATGTTTCACAGGACATCAGGCTGGTAATATAATGAGCCAAAGAGTTTGAGAAGAGGAGTTGAACCCTTTTTTAGATGATTAGGATCCCCCAGAACCTAACCCAGTCACTTTATGAATGGCATCCCTTGGTGGAGAGACAGAGGGAGGACTTCATGAATAAGGTTTCTTCTTACTATTACTACTTACTTAGAAGGTTATATATGTGGCCTTGGGAAAGTTATTTAATGTCTCAGGGCCTCACTTTTTTTTTAACCTGTAAAATAGAGTTGGACTAGATTAATGGTTCCCATCTTATGTATAAGACTGGTGTTACAACTATAGGTCTATATGAATATCAACAGTTAATCTGGTCTTTATTTGTTCCAATAAAATAGGTAGCATAACTTATAGTAATGTAGGGAGAGAGTGAGGTTGAGCCAAAATCAGGCTCCAAAGAAATTGTCTTTTGCTGCTGACAGTAATAAAAAAAGGCATGTGGGCAAGGCAGAGAAAGTAAAGTGACTTTCTTCTGCTTTTGTTCTGGCTCACATTCATCTGTAGGCTAAACCATAGGGAATCTTAAGAATGTCTAACTCAAAGTGAGATAATGATCTGAAACAGAGGGCTACAGTCCTCCTCAGACATCTGTATGTGGGAGAAGGAAAGCCTTAACCTTAGTCTAGGTGCATTCTGGTTAAGTTTTTTGGATAGATATGATGCTTTTGACTAAAGAATTATCACCCTGCCCTTATCAATGCCACTATAAACCAACAGAATCCAGTTGAAATAATTGGCACATGGTCCCAAAGAGATGAAGTCCAGAAACTTGTAACAGAGCAACACCCAGCAAATACTACCTGCCCAGTATCTACCATAGGACTACTGGAGATCAGCAGAAGAACAGCAAGCTAAGACTACATGCCTAGGGGTCACTGACCATCACCATGCCAGGGGACCAACAGAACAATAAGACAAAACTGCCAGAAGGCACTGGTGTTTGTACAGTGTTGGAGACGTGAGTTAACCCTCCACAAATATGCCCTGTGTTCCCTATGCATGTGCCCCTCCTACACAGCTGTTCTCCTTACTGAAGGCGTATATCGTACTGGGCACATGTTGTTGTTGTTGTCCAGTCTTTTTCAGTTGTGTCTGACTCTTTGTGACCTCATTTGGTGTTTTCTTGTCAAAGATACTACAGTTGTTTGCCATTTCCCTCTCCAATTCACTTTATGTGAGGACACTGCAGTAGAGTTAAGTGACTTGCTTCAGGTCACACAGCTAGTAAGTGTCTGAAGCCTGATTTGAACTTAAGAGAATGAATCTTCCTGACTCCAGGACAGACACTCTTATCTACTGTGCCCCTATATGCCCCATACAATTACTAATAGCTTATTTTACAAACAAACAAATAAACATTATCTTCCACTAAGAACTTTTAAAGCATGTTATGGGCATGAAGTCATTTGCAGCTCTGCCTCACTTAAATCCATTTCATGTGCAAGCCCTTATGATTTTCCTGTGAGACAGGAAGCAGGAATCATTCTTATTTTAAAGATGGGGAAATGAGGTACAAAGACTAAATGATGTGCCATGGTGTGTTAAAAGTGTAGTGAAAAGAGAAGCAGTCCTGACTCCTGTACTGAACAATACTTAACTAACTTCTAAAAACAATGAGTAAGGTACTTGTAACTTGATACTCTATATAGATGGAAGTGCCTGTTTTAAAAATAAGAAGTATAGCATAAGACAACGAAGAAATGAGAACTCGGGAAAAAATTTTTAAGGCATTAGGCAAGGTCTGACCTAAAAAGCAACAGTAATTTCAGAGAATACTCCTCCTCCTATATTCTCCAGGGTTCAGATGTTAGGACCTCAACGTAGGGATTGAAAAACACTGAGATGAGTTTAAAACAATACCATTCACCTTCATGGTACCTCCAAATGGCATCAAAATTACTCTGGAAGGCTCAGTTTCATTTGGCACAGAGTAGGCACTTAATGTTTATTGTTTAATTGTTTTGTATTCGTGGAAGTAGTGTTTTGTTGCTACCTTTCTTATTATGTGTGCTTTGAATGGTGTCCTTTGTCTAACTAAAGAAAATATATAATTATTAAGTATACACATTAATTGTGGCTCCTGAGCTGTGTTTTGGAGATGAGAAACCACAGACTAGCTGGAACTTGGGGTAGTTCTTCTGGGGACTCCAGGGGTTACTTCAGCTTCTATAATAAATAAACATACCGTCTTTAGACTGACTAAACGTGTTACACATATACGCATTACTGTATTTCAACTGTATGAGAGTTCTGTCATGATTAGCATAACACAAATTTATTTGAAGACCACAAAATTCATACTAACTTTTTGTCATATGATTTATAATTCAGTGGATACTAATTAAGTTCAATTCAGCCAGCACTTACAGAGTATCTACTATGTGCCAGACACTGTGTTAGCTGCTAGGGATGAAAATATGAAAAGTGATATAATTCTTGACCTTAAGGAGCTTTTGTTCTTCTGGAAGGAAATGAAATGTGCACACATAAATAAATACAAATTAAATACAATAGTTTTTGAGAGGGGAAGAGAACACTCCAAGAGAGAGGAGGGTCAGGAAAGTCCTTCTGTCTTGTTCAGCTGTGTCTGACTCTTCGTGACCCCATTTGGAGTTTTCTTGACAAAGATACTGGAGTGGTTTGCCATTTCCTTCTCCAGTTCATTCTACAGATGAGGAATTGAGGCAAACGGGGTTAAGTGACTTGCCCAGGGTCACACAGCTATTAAGTGTCTGAAGCCAAATTTGAACTCAGGAAGAGGAGTCTTTCCTGACTCCAGGTCTGACACTCTAACCACTGCACCAACTAGCTGCCCCTAAGTCCCTGTATACTAGGAGGCATTTGAGGAGTGCTTCAAAGGGAGCTAAAGAAGTAGGTAAGGAAAGAAAGCATTCCAGGCACAGAAGGAGACAGCCTGTGCAAAGGCATGGTAGTAAGAGATCAGAATATTGCAATAAAGGAACAAATAGCAGAGTTTGTAGCTAGGACAAGGAGTGCAGGAGAGGAAATAGTGTGAAGTCAGTGAAATGTCAAACAAGACAGTTTGTATTTTATCTTAGAGGGATTAAGGGATTAAGAAGCTTCTTGGGCTAAAGAACATGGTCAGTTAAGTGCTTTAGGTTAATGATAATAGCTAACATTTATAGAACATCTTAACTTTTGCAAAATGCTTTATAAGTATTACCTCATTTTATTCTCACAACTCTGGAGGGTAGGTGCTTTTATTACTTCCATTTTACAGATGAGGAAACTGAGTCTGACAGAGGTTAAGTGATTTGCCCAGCTTCACACAACTAAGTGGAGCAGTGGATAGAGTAGTAGGCCTGAAGTCAGAAAGACTCCTCTTCCTGAGTTCTAATCTGGCCTCAGACACTCACTAGGCGTGTGATCCTGGGCAAATCACCGTTTGCCTGAGTTTCCTCATTGGTAAAATGAGGTGGAGAAGGAAATGGCAAATTGCTCCATCTTTGCAAGAAAACCCCAAATGGAGTCATGAAGAGTCAGACATGACTGAAAAAGACACAACAACAATAACGCAGTAAATGTCTGAGGCCAAATATGAATTCTGGACTTCCTGACTCCAGGTCCAGGGAGCACTGGAGTACATATTTACCTATCTACCACCCAGCTGTCAGGAATATCAGTTTCACAGCTGTGCAGAGGGTATACTGGAGAAGGAAGAGAAAGGAGGGAGAAAAATTTGATTATTTATGGAGGCAGTACCAAGATGATGAAGCAGCAGGAAGATACAGTGTGAGCTTTCTTCCAGACTCCAATGCTCCTCCCCCCCAAAAAAAACAAAAACAAAAACAAAAACAAAACAACAACTTTAAAAAGATCTAGAAAACAAACTAGACCGAATCTTGATTGTAAATTTAATTTTAAAAAATCACAGTGAGTCATTTTTCTGGCTCAGGTCAGCACAAGGAAGCCAACAGAGATCTATGGGCAGTTGGAATGAGGTCTGACCAGCAGTGCACAGGACAAAGCATTCCAGTGCAGGGAAAGGCTATGCACCCAGGTGAGAAGACCTCTTAGATCCAGCATAGAGGGGTCTAAACTTGATCACTGTGCAGGGGCAGGCAGCAGCTGATGGTGCGCTGAAACTCTACCCAGTTCCAGATCACAAATCCAGACTGTGGAAGTACACTGGCACCTAGGAGTGATGAATGAGTGTCAGGTGGGCCAAGGCTGTGTCCCTTGCAATGAATAAGTTTAAAAACTAACAGCAGCTATATGGAGCTGATCCTGGGAACAAAATAGAATCTTAGTTCCAGTTTCTACCCTAGTCTGAAGCCTACAATGGAATAGTCAGGGTAGGAATCCCAGACCAGAGAAAGGGAAGCCTGCAGCTTTACCGCTTTGAACTAGCAGAACTTTCCGGTTGTCTGATAGTGACTGAGTCTGACAGCAGCCTATCCAAATGCCAACTGGGCAAGTCCACAGGCCTATTGCTCGGACCCAAACACAGGTCAGGAATTTGCAGACCTCAGGCCATGGGAAGAGCAAGCAGTTTTTGCCCTGGATCAGACCACTTTGGGAGTGCTGAAAACTTGCAGATCTCCAGTTTGGGCTCTCTCTGAAAGCCTGGACAACACTTGGTACCCCTAAAAAGCAAGAAAAGGCCAGTCCAAACATTCTCTTCAGAAGCACATGGAGCTTCACTCTGACACAGAGTCCAAAGTAATAAGCTGGAAGAATAAGCAAACAACAAACAAAATTCCTCCATAAAAAGCTATTATGGTGACAGGGACATTCAAAATATAAATCCAGGAGAGAATGACCCCAAAACATCTATAAACAAAACCTCAAAGCAAAACACAGCTTGGGCTCAAAATAAACTAGAATTCATGGAAGAAAGGAAGCAAGAGTTTAAAAATAAAAAGACTTTAAAATGTTTTTATGAGTGAAATGAGAGTACTTGAGGAAACAATTGTAAAAGAAATGAGATCTATGGAAGAAAAAATTAGAAAGGGAATTAACAGCTTGGCACAAGAGGTACAAAACCTTGTCCAAGCAACACACTCCCTAAAAACTAACAAGGACCAAACAGAAGCCAATGATCCTACGAAATAACAGGAAATATTAAAACAAATAAAGACACTGGAAAAAAATAGAAGATAATGTAAGGTACTGCACAGCAAAGAAGACTGACCTGAAAAATAGATTGAGAAAACAAATTAAGAATTATTAAACTACCTGAAAGTCATGACCAAAAAAAAAAAAAGGCTTAGACATTGCATTTCAGAAAATTTTAAAAGAAAATTGCCTAGATTTTTTTATAACCAGAGGACAAAATGGAAATAGAAAGAATCTATCAGTTACCACCTGAAAGAAATCATAAAACAAAAACTTCAGGAACATTATAGCCAAAACCGATTGCTTCCAGGTCAAATATGAGCAGCCAGAAAGAAAGAATTAAAGTCCCAAGGAGCCATAGTCAGGATTATGCATGATTTGAGAGTTACCATTATAAAGGAGTCAGGAATACTTATTTTCCTGAGTTAAAAATCTGTCCTCAGACACTTACTAGCAGTGGGACCCTGGTCAAGTCACTTAACTTCTATTTGCCTCATCTGTAAAATGAGCTGGAGAAGGAAATGACAGACCACTTCAGCATCTTTGCCAAGAAAACCCCAAATGGCGTCATGAAGAGTTGTACATGATTCAAACAACTGAATATCAAATAATAAAACTATAAAGAATTGGAGAGCTATTCCAGAAGGCAAAGAATATAGGTTTATGATCAAGAACAATTTACCCAGCAAAACTTAGGATAATCCTGCAGGTGGGAAAAATGGAAATTTCATGAAATAGCAGACTCCTGCTATTTTCCAAACATTTCTGATGAAAAGGTCAAAGTAGTGTAGAAACTTTGATGTGCAAACACATAAATCAAGAAAAATGTAAAAGAGTAAACACGAATAAACAAACATAAGAGATCAAACAAGGATAAAGTGCTTACATTCTAATAATGTATACCCTCAGATCAGGGGTCATGAAAGGAGTTTAACTAGTTTAATTAGCATATGCAAGTAGACATCTATACAAACAAGGAGGAAAGGGGTAGGAGGAGTGTTAGATGCTTGAAACACCCTCTCTTTTGAACTCCTCAAATGAAGGAAGAATACACACACATAAAGGTGGGTACAGAAATACATTTTACTCAATAGGGAAATAGAAGGGAATAGAAAGAAGAGAGAAGGGACAACTAGTGGGAGGTGGAGTAATAGAAAAATCAGTCCTGAGCAAAACAAAACAAAAAACCCAACTAAATAAAAATGCACAAAAATTTATCTATACTTTTTTTTGCAATGACAAAGAATTGGAAACTAAGTAGGTGCTCCTCTACTCGGGAATTTCTGGCTGAACACTTTACAGTACACACATGTGATAGAATAACATTATGCTGTAAGAAATGATGAAGGGAGAAAAAGAAGGCAGATTTTTGTTGACTGAAAAAAAAATTAAATAAAAAAAACCCCAAGACTATTGCAATAGTCTAGGCATGAGGTAATGAACTCCTAAACTAGGGTGGTGGCTTTATGAGTGGAAAATATGGGACAGCTGCAAGAGAAAAGGATATTTTGCTGGGTTGTTTTCTCGCACAAATTTAAAGAGGCTCATCTAAATGCGAATATACTGGAGGCAACTTTATGGTTAATGGATATAGGGCAGAGGTAGGCAATCACCTCATTTCTCTGGCTCCCCTTCCTGCTGATTTCCCATAGGGTCAGATAGACTTGCCATTCCACTGCACTGATAAACTGCCACCGACTTCCGGCAGTAAAATGACACTGGACAAAGGGCCTTTTTTGGTTATCTGCTTCACTTTAAAAGGTAAATGTGTAAGTTATGCAAAGGACTGTTACTATCTTTTTACTGGGCAGTCTTTTACAATATCACCTGAAGCAAGTTAATGGGTTCTTATCAGGTGGATTATTGTGAAAGCTCAGAGCTGACCTATCTGGAAGCTGGACTGAGGGGTTGGATTCCAAAGTATAAGTAGATATGAGTGCTAGAACCAACCAGCCCCGTCCTGTCTGGTCTCATGTTCTACTCTAATCAATGCATATAATTTAGAGCTGAAAGGGCCCTTAAAAATTGTTTAGTCCAATAATTTCTACTTTTTTTTTGAGTGTGATACTATCAAAACTTTTTGTAGCTCCTCACTGTAGCTGTACCTTTAGTATTGTAACGTGGGTGGACTAGCTTCTAGGGAACTCACATAGAGCATGCCCGTATATTCTTTGCCTGGCTCTACTTGAGAGAAGGAGTTTGGAAGGAGACAGCTTTAGGCCACATGTGACTGAGAAGCTTGTACTGGGTGATGTACCAATTTGCCTGCAGAACTGGAAAAGCTGATGACTTAATGATGGCTTAAAACAGGAGGTGACCAAGAGTTCCTTAACTGACCCTATTGGCCGGAATTTCATGTAAACACAAAGATGGGACCCAAACCTTTGGATTTTTCTCTTCTTTTTGGCTTCAAAGCTGAGGACTGCTTTGAGCCAACTGAAAATCTGTGCCTCTAAGCCGCTTCATCCACATTATACTACAATTCTATGTCCACCGGAAGTGGAGCAGGAGATACGAGGTAATGGCCTAGCTCTGCCCTATGTCCATTAACCATAAAGTGAAGTGCTCTTAAGTATGCTCATATTTTAAAGAGACTCTTTAAAGTCGTAGGAGAAACCAAGCCATTAGAATATCCTTTTCTCTCCTAACACTGCTTGCGTACTTTTCTTTTTTCTTTAACGTGGAGTTCTAGATAGCAAGGTTATATACCCAAGATTTTTGATAATGAATATTGCGTACTGTTTCCAAGAAACACAGAACTAGTCCCACCTTCCCAACCTCTGAGTTCCCCTTTAAAGACTGTGCTCTTTGAGAAACTTTGCTGGAGGTAAGATTAATTTATTTAGCTATGACCCATTCAACTTCCCTGCATTCAAACCTTTTAGAGCTTGCAAACAGAGAGAAGACATGAAGATTCTATTGTTACCATTTATAAAAATAAGTCAAATCTCCTCCTGCCTCCCTCCTTTTTTTTTTTTTTTTTTTAAAGATCTGAAATCCTCATACTGCATCTACCTCTTGTTTATTGTTCCGGAAATAGTTTCTTCATACTTCTGACCAGGAGCCCAGAATGACCAAGGCACCACCAACTGAAGCTGGCATTAACCCAGAGTTTGTACAAGCATCAGTGTGTTGAGTCGAGACACTGAGGCCACTTTTTGGGCTGGGTGTGTGAAATAAAGCTGTTTGTTTACTAAGAGGTTTTGGGTTTCTTTTTCCCTCCTTTTGGTATAATGTCACCCCCCATTCAATAAATTTCAGTGGCTCCCTATCACCTTCAGGCTTTGTTTGGTGCTCAAAGTCTCTTACAACTTACTCCCTGCAATATACTCTGTGATCCAGTGACACTGGTTTCCTGGCTATTCCATGAACAAGACGCTCCATCTCTCCACGTCGGGCATCTTTTTTGGCTGTCCCCCATGCCTGGAATGTTCCCTCTTCATCTGCCCCTCCAGGCTTCCCTGGCTTCCTTTAAGTCCCAATTACAATCCCATCTTCTACAGGAAGCTTTTCCCAACTCCTTTTAATTCTAGTTCTTTTCCTCTCTTAATTATTTCCTATTTATTACATATATAGTTTGTACACATTTGTTGGCTTGTTTTCTCTCCCATTAGATTGTGAGCTCCCTCAGGTCATGGACTGTCTTTTGCCTCTTTTTGTACCCACAGGATTTAGCATAGTGCCTGACTTATTATAGGTGCTTAATAAATGTTTATCGACTGACTGACTGATGTTAAGGTAACTAATTTACTGTAACACATGCAGCTTGGACCTTTGATTCTTCATTTGCTAAGTATCTCCAGGCTTTTGCCTTTTATTCCCCAGCCACCCCATCGTAGAATCACAGAGTTAGAGCTCAAAAGGATATTAGGGAACATTTAGTCTAATCCTGTCATTTTACAGATGAGGACTCTGAGATTGAGAGAGGTGAAATGATTTGCCTAAGGTCTCCAAGTGGCAAATGGCAGAAGTGGTATTTGAGCCCAAATCCTCTCACTTTAAGTTAGTACTTTTTCCATTACACTACAATATAACCCTTAATCATTTTGAAAGCACTTTGTAAACCATAAACACTTTATTAATGTGAGCAACAACAATAATAATAATAAACACAATTATTGAAGGACCCAATATAACTTCTTGGGTATAGGAATTCTGGGTTTTTTTGAAGGGAGCTTATATGTCACTTGGCACAGTTATCGTACCACATAATTAACCAGAAGAGCAGCAGTGCTTCAAATGCCATGTAATATTCTTAATAAAAATTGCCCATTTGCTCCTTTTGAATAATGTTTTATGTGGCTTTCATTTTTCAGAAGTCATAACAACTAATCTGCTTATAATACTGAGGGATGAATGTCTTCCCTTATTCACTGTGGCCTTTTTCCACTTGGAAAGCACAGTTTTTCTCGGGGAACCTACTGTCCAGGTCCCCAGACTTTGGGTTTATATGGATTGCTTTCAAGTTTGAGATCTTTCCAAAATCTCTTTACCTCAAACTTCCACTCAGTTTCCCTTGGGAACCTGAAAATATAGTTTGTATATAGATCTGCACTGAAATGAGTAAAAGAAACCCCAATTTTTTGTATACGCACTCAAGGCAACAATACATACAGTATACAGGACAATCTCTATTGCATGCCACAGAATATGCAAAATAACCATTCTGGAATCATGCAAAGAGAATAACTAAAATGTACAGAGCCTTTGATTGAGGCAGATAGAAGTGGACATAAGGCTGGGCTTAGAGTCAGGAAGTTCTAAGTTCACATCTTGTCTCAGACACTAGCTGTATGTGAACCTGGTCAAGTCAATTAATCACTTTCAGTTTTAGTGATTGTTTTCTGTTAGTGTTTGTGGGGAGGAGGGGGATGTTGAGGCAGGTGGACTTTAATGGCCTCTAAGATTCTTTCTAGCTCTAAATTTGTATGATCACTGTTAGGAACATATACCTAGGGGTATGGGTAGAAGTTTAATAACAGGATCTCAAAAAAAAAACATTTTAAGGCTTTTAAATTTAATGTGCATTATTAACATTTTTCCATCCATTTTACAGGATTTAGATATAAAGGCTGATATTATAAGCAAACTGGGAAAGCAAGGAGTAGTTTACTTATTAGATTTATGGAGAACAGAAGAATTCATGACCAAAGAGGAGATAGAAAACATTACGAAATGAAAAATGGATAACTTTGATTACATTAAATTGAAAAGTTTTTACCCAAACAAAGCCAATGCAACCAAGATTAGAAGAAAAGTAGAAAATTGGGAAAGAATTTTTACAATCAGTGTCTCTGATAAGGGCCTCATTTTTAAAATATATAGAGAATTAAGTCAAATTTGTAAGAATACAAGTCATTCCCCAATTGATAAATGGTCAACGGATATGAACAGGCAGTTCTCAGATGAAGAAATTAAACCCATCTATAGCCATATGAAAAAATACTCTAAATCACTATTGATTAGAGAAATGCAAATCAAAACAACTCTGAGGTACCACATCACACCTATCAGATTGGCCAACGTGACAAAACAGGAAAATGATAAATGTTGGAGAAGATGTAGGAAAATTGGAACACTACTGCATCGTTGGTGGAGTTGTGAAATGATCCACCCATTTTGGAGAGCAATTTGGAACTATGCCCAAAGGGCTATAAAAATGTGCATACCCTTTGACCCAGCAATAGCACTTCTAGGGCTGTATCCTAAAGAGATCATACAAATGGGAAAAGGACCCACATGTACAAAAATATTTATAGCAGCTCTTTTCGTGGTGGCAAAGAATTGGAAATTGAGAGGATGCCCATCAATTGGGGAGTAGCTGAACAAGTTGCGGTATATGAATGTAATGGAATACTATTGTGCTATAAGAAATGATGAGCAGGCAGACTTTGAAAACCTGGAAAGACTTGTATGGTCTGATGCTGAGTGAAGTGAGTAGAACCAGGAGAACATTGTACACAGTAACAGCTATGTGGTACAATGACTAATATTGATAGACTTAACCCTTCTCAGCAATACAAGGCTCTAAGACATCTTCATCACTTTCTTAAATCTAATCAATCAACAAAACAATAAATCAAGTACTGATAGCCATTGCCAATTTTAGAGTAGATACTCATATTGAAAATGAAATAACTGGGAAACTGAGAGGATGCCCTTCAATTGGGGAATGGCTGAACAAGTTTTGGTACGTGAACATAATGGAATACTATTGTTCTATAAGAAATGATATGCAGGCAGATTCCAGAAAAACCTGGAAAGACTTACATGAACTGATGCTGAGTGAAGTAAGCAGAACCAGGAGAACATTATACACAGTAACAGCAACATGGTGTGATGACCAGCTTTGATAGACTTAGCTTTTCTCAGCAATTCAAATGATCTGAGACAATTCCAAAAGACTCATGATGGAAAATATAGCTATCCATATCCACAGAAAGAATTATGGAGTCTGAATAAAGATTGAAGCATACTATTTTCTTTCTTTTTTTCCTTTCTTGTGGTTTTTCCCTTCATTCAGATTCTTCTTTCACAACATGATCAATGTGGAAATATGTTTAATATGATTATACCATGTATAGCCTACATCAGATTGCATGCCGTCTTCGGGACGGTGTGAAGAGGTAGGAGGGAAATTTGAAACTCAAAATCTTACAAAAGTGAATATTGAAAACTAAAAATAAATGAATAAATTAATTAATTAAAAAAAGAAAATTGAACAATTGGCTCAGTTGACCCATAGGCACAAGATGGAGAATACCTATGCTTATGCCCCAAGGTCAATGACCAAAAAAAAAAAAAAGATTCCATATATACCAAAATATAGCAGTCATTTTTATAACAGCAAAGAACCACACACAAAACAGACACTCATAGATCAAGAAATGGCTAAATAAGTTGGGACACCTGAATATAATGAAATATTACTGTACTGTAAGAAACAATAAATATGATGAATACAGAGAAGTATCATAAGACATAAAATGATACAGAGCAAAGCAAAATCAGTTATATATACATATACACAAACAACTAGAATAAAGTAAATAGAAAAAAACAACAACAGAATAATCAAAATTGAATGCAATGAAGTTCTAATGACCAAACTTGGCCCCAAAAGAAGAGATGATGATTGGATAACTCCCTCAGCTTCTTTGCAGAGCCAGAGAACTATGGATGTGGAACACTGCACATAACATCAGTATTTTTTTTAAATACACTGGTTAATTTTACTACATTTCTCCCCCCTTTTTTATTCTTTGTTTTAAGAGGTAACTCTCTGGAGGGGAAGGAAGTTGAGAAGGCATACAATGAGAAATGTAGGTGATGTAAATGAATCAATAAAAATTCATTTTTTAAAAAGAAAATGAAAAACAGAAAGGATTCAAATTTGTTCATAAAGAATTAACACAATTCTCCTTCTATCTGGTTTTATTTTCCATCTTATAGATCTTCTTAGCCTTACACTACTGATGAGGATGGGATCTAGACCCCAAAAAGAAAAAAACCCTGGACTTTCCCACATTGCCAAATCTCTGGCATTACCCTGAGGCTATAATCCCATCAACTGGCCTTTCATTGTGGCTATACCCACTCTGTTACCCTTAACCTAGCCTAAACCTCCCTATGTCCCCTGGCCACTTCCCACCCTTAATCCTATCTAGGCTCCATTCTCCCTTGGCCACCTCTGGAGTTCTATTACCTCATAGACAACTTGGCCATTCCTAGATCCCTCTTCATAGTCTTTCTGTATATAAGGTCCATCTTGTCTCCATTAAGATGCTGGGATTCTTATAATCTGGCCACTGCTCAGATTTTCACAATCTAGCCAATATCTCACAGATGCTCAGATTCCTTAACAGTCTAGTTGTTTTTGGCTAAAAGAAGGCTTGGGTTGAATTCTTTCGGGCAGGACCCACGTGTCATGATTTTGGGATTCTAGGACCCCTAACTTCTAGACCTCATCAGTACTACTTCAGGTAGTTAGGTCATCCCTTGATATTGCTAAAGAGACAATTCCATTCTAAACTCTCATTATCCAAATAATTCACTATAGCAAAGAGAGCAAAATTCAGGTTTTGTTCTTCCATGTTGTTGCTCCTTCTATTTCCACCTCAGCTATCACACACTCTATTTTTGGCCCAGAAATTCTCATCATTCCTCCAGAAGTCTAGAATGAGGGAACTCTTACCATTTGACAAGTTGGGCTCCCCTATATAAGGCTGCCATTTCCTGGCTAAGATTTTTTGCTACTGTCTTCCACAGTTGAGTTCAGAAATTTGGGGTCTAGTTACTCTTGATGCTCTATTGTTGTCCCTGGCTGTTGTCATCTTTAAAGCCAAGTTTTGCCATTTTCTCTCCATGGCTGTCATCTCTGAGGCTGAAGGGGATTTGTGTTACCTGGATGGGGAAAGAGGGGTAACCACAGACTAAACCATAGAGATGTTTACATTTGCATTGGTGGGAGGAGTATCTACACCAGTGAATCACAGATATTTTAAAACATTTGACTATTTTACTTCCATTTTTAAAAAAATTTACTCATTGAGCCATCTGTCAAAAATGATGATAATATTGGAATATGAGTCCTAGAGGAAAAGGCTTAGGCCTCAAGAGCCATTTATTACTGTTCTTCAAGCATTATGAAAAGTTATACTGAGATATTTAATAATTAAAATATATATATATATATAGTGCTCTACAAAAAATTAACTCTTTATTTTAATTTCTTTGGTTTTTACATCATCTACATTTCCCAACATACTCTCTCTTCTCTTATAGAACCACCCTTTATAAAGGAGAAAAAGGGGGCAGAGCCAAGATGGCGGAGTAAAAGCAGTGACTTGCTTGAGCTCTCCCCCAAACCCCTCCAAATACCTATAAAAAAATGGCTCCAAACAAATTCTAAAGCAGCAGAACCCACAAAATGACAGAGTGAAACAAATTTCGAGCCCAAGATAGCCTGGATGGTTGATTGGAAAGGTATATTGCACCGGGCTGGGAGAGGAGCGCAGGTTGGCTTGGACACGCAGGTCACAGAGACCCTGGAGCAGGCCTCAGAGGACTGAATCTCGGGCAGCTGTGGTGGTTTCCAGACTTCTCAACCCAGGAATGCCAAAGACAACTTGGAGGGTCAGTGGGAAAAGTCTGTGTCAGCGGGGAGAGAGAGAGGCCAGTGGTCTCAGCTCCAGTTCCCAAGCTTGGTGGGGGCAGCAGCTGCTTCCTGAACTTCAGGCCCACAGACTGGGGGGAATCGAGTGGCTGATCAGAGTGGGACTACAGGGATCTCTCTGCTGGGGCAGGATTGTCTTGCTTTACCTGTGCTTGGATCGGGGTCACAGTTCTGAGTGGCGGTCCTGGGGCAAGGAGGAGTGCTGGTGTGGTGGAGTTTGTAGTGGCTGTGGAGAGGAAATCCTCCTCACAGTTCCAAGACAGAAAACAGTGCTCATAGACCAGAGCACAGGCCAGGAAAGGAGTAAACACCTCGCTCTTGATCACAGCACCTTGGAAGAACTGAAAATTTACAGGTCCCTAGAAGTATCTCTGAACACAGCTACACAAAACCCCTGAAGCTTGGGACAGTACATTCTCCACAGTGGAAACAGACTCCTACCTTAACAAAGAGTTTATAACTCAAGTAATTGGCTGGGATCATGAGCAAGCAGCGCAAAAAGCATCAGACTATATTATCTTACTTTGATGACAAAGAAGATCAAAACATACAACCAGAAGAAGACAACAAAACCAAAGCTCCTACATCCAAAGCCTCTAAGAAAAATATGAATTGGTCCCAGGCCATGGAAGAGCTCAAAAAGGATTTTGAGAAGCAAGTAAGAGAAGTAGAGGGAAAACTGAGAGTGATGCTAAAGGAGACCCAAAAAAATACTGAAGAAAATAACACCTTAAAAAATAACCTAACCAAATGGCAAAAGAGGTCCAAAAAGCCAATGAGGAAAAGAATGCCCTTAACAGCAAAATCAGCCAAATGAAAAAGGAAGTCCAAAAGCTTACTAAGAAAATACTTCCTTAAAAATTAGAATGGAGAAATTGGAAGATAGGGACAATTTGAGAAATCAAGGCACTGTAACACTAATCAAAAGGAATGAAAAAATAGAAGAGAATGTGAAATATCTCACTGGAAAAGCAACTGACCTGGAAAATAGATCCAGGAGAGAGAACTTAAAAATTATTGGACTATCTGAAAGCCATGATCAAAAAAAGAGCCTAGACATCATCTTTCAAGAAATTATCCAGGAAAACTGCCCTGATATTTTAGAACCAGAGGGCAAAATAGAAATTGAAAGAATCCACTGATCACCTCCTGAAAGAGATCCTCAACGTAAAACTCCTAGGAATATTGTAGCCAAATTCCAGAATTCCCAGGTCAAGGAGAAGATATTGCAAGCAGCCAGAAAGAAACAATTCAAGTATTGTGGAAACACAATCAGGATAACACAAGATTTAGCAGCTTCTACATTAAGGGTCCAAAGGGCATGGAGTATGATATTCTGGAGGGCAAAGGAATTAGGACTACAACTTAGAATCACCTACCCAGCAAAACTGGGTATAATCCTTCAGGGTAAAAAATGGTAATTCAATGAAATAAAGGACTTTCAAGCATTCCTGTGGAAAAGACCAGAGCTGAATAGAAAATCTGACCTTCAAATACAAGACTCAAGTGAAACATGGAAGAGGTAAACAGGAAAGAGAAATCATAAGAGACTTCTTAAGGCTGAACTGTTTACATTCCTGCAGGGAAAGATGATATTTATAACTCATGAGTCTGTGAGGGACTGTCTGATGTTGGCAGCTACCAGGTTGAGCGCTGTGGCAAGAGTAGGGTAGGATCTGGGTATTTTGGAAGTTGAGGCAGGGGCTGTGGTAGGCAGAGTCGTGTGTACTGGGATGGGCTGGATCGGAGAAGCCCTGAGGCAATTGGGCAGTGCTATGAGATAAGCTGGGTGCAAGGAAGTAGCCGAGCTTGAGCTCCTGAGGCAAGGGGCGGTGCCACGTGGGAGTGGGATGGCAGAGGACTGAGTTCCCTCTGCTTAGTCCCCTCCCTATATGCAACGTCATCCCCAGATGCCTCTTGTGACCTTCCTGACTTCCTGGGTCCCTTCGTGCAGCACTGACCCAGACCCCTCCTCCCAGTGTCTGAGACTGACTTCCTAGGTCACGTACTCTTGTCTATGCGTCAATCCCAGATGCCTTCTTCCTGTATCCAATCCTAGCCTCCTACGTCACTCCCTCCCCCTTGGTGTGCTAAACTCAGACAGCCCCTTCCGGTATCTGACCCTACAATCATTGGCTAGTAAGCGGGCTGGGGAGGAGGGGCTAAGTAGGTTTTTAGGAACAAGTGTGGTTAGATCACACGTGCGCTCCCCTGGCTCCTGCCCTGTTGCTCTGGCCTTGCTGCTTGGGCTTGCTATGATGGTTTGCTGTGTTGGCCTCTGAATAAAGCTCTGGTGTTGGCGCCTCCCGATGGCTCGTCTCTGTGTGGTGATCCGGCTCAGAACCGAAGACCCAGGTGTGGGTAAGACTCTGGTAGTGTACTCCTTATAGAAGGAGTGGGTACTGGCGCACGGCTGGCAGAAGGTTGGCGTGCGGCCGGTACATGAGTCCTTTGTCAATATTAAGGAAGTGGGAGGGAAAAAATTATATGTTTGTATAGACAGATAGATAGAGGACAGAGGGTGAGTTGAAGATGAAGGGGTGATATCTGGAAAATAAAATTAGGGGGTGAGAGAGGATTATATGGGGAGGAGAAAGGGAGAAGTAGAATGAGGTAAATATCTCACATGAAACAGACAAGAAAAGGCTTTTACGGTGGAGCGGAATTGAGGGAAGGTGAGAGGGAATAAGTGAATCTTATTCTCATAGGATTTGGCTTAAGGAGGGAATAACATACACAATGGGGTATGGAAATCTGTCTTACTCTACAGGAAAATAAGAGGGGAAGGGGGACAAGAAAGCAGGGGGTTGATGGGAGGGCAGATTGAGGGAGGGGATAATCAAAAGCAAACACTTCTGAGGAGGGACAGGGTCAAAAGAGAGAATAGAATAAATGGGAGGTAGGATAGGATGAAGGGAAATATACTTAGTTTTTCACAACAGGACTACTATGGAAGTGTTTTGCATGACTACACATCTATAACCTGTATGGAGATGCTTGCCTTTTCAATGATGGTGGGTGGGGAGGGAGGAAGGGAGAAAATTTGTAACGCAAAGTTTTAAAAACATATGTTAAAAATAAAAAAAATTAAAAAAATAATAAAAACAAAAAAACAAAAAAAAGGAGAAGAAAGAAAAAAAGAAAATTTAACCAGCATATCAACAAAGTCCAATATTCATAATAATAATAATAGCTAAAATATACTAAATATGATGTGCAAGGAACTATATTAAGTGCTTTACAAATATAGTAATTTGATTATATATATATATAGTATATATATCTATATATATACTATATATAGATATATATAGTAACATTTGATCCTCATAAAAATCCTGTAAGCCAGGCGCTATTCTACTCCCCATTTTACAGATAAGGAATCTGAGACAAACAGAGGTTTATCGACTTACCCAGGGTCACACAGCTAGAAAGGGTGTGAGTGTCTGCATTTTAACTCAGGTCTTCCTGCTTTCACGCCCAGAGCTCTATCCACTGAAGCACTTTGTCATTTAACTTTTAATCTCCAGTTTCTTTTTTTGTAAAATGGTGATACTGATAGCACCTACTTTACAGAATTGGTATGGGGATCAAATGAGATAATACATGTAAAGTGTTTTTTTCAAACCTCAAAAACTATAAATGTTAGCCATTATGATTAGATGCAGTGTTCTGTATCCATAATCCCCCACCTTTTCAAAGCAGAAAGTTGTATACTCATATCTCTTTTTTGAGGTTGAGAGTGGTCATAATTTCTCAGCATCCTGTTTTAATAATTTCACTATTCTTTTCATTTATATTGTTGAGTTACTGTGTATATTATTTTCCTCATCCTGGGTACTTTATTTAACATCAGTCCCTGTAAGTCTTTCCGTATTTCCCTGCATTTGTTACGTTTATCATTTCTTATAGCACAGTAGTATTCTATCACTTCATATACCACAGTTCATTTGGTCATTTTCCAGTTGATAGGTACCTACTTTGAGCTAGCTCTTTTGATATTGTTACAAGGTAACATTTTACATGGATTAGCCTATTATATATGTGTCATTGTGCATGCCCTCAGGAAGATTACATTCTACTCAGGACAATATCACACACATATACATACATATATGTATGTATATATGTATACAACAAGTTAAGTAAGGGCAAAGTTGAAATCCAAAAAAAGTACTTTAAGAAAATTCCAGGAGGGAAAAGATACTTGCCACTGGCAGATATTAGGGAAGGCTTCATGGATGGGATATCTACTGACCTCAGTCTTAAAGAAAGGCAAGTATTCTTAGAGACAGAGATAAGGAGGCCCAGCATTCCAGGAAAGGAGGTGAGTAGAGATAATTTTTCCTAGGAGTTTGGTAGTGAACTGATGAAGACATATAAGGCATATAATTTGAGGAATTTATAGAATCAGGGAATTTTTTTTAAGAATAGGGGAAACCTAAACATGTTTTTAGCCAGGGGAGAAAGAGCCACCAGATAGAGGTTGAATCACTAACTAGAAATGGAAAGATACAGTGTAGACAGGTCAAGAAGGAGACAAGAATGGATGGGGAAAGCGCTACATGTGGAGAGGTCAGCTTTGGCATGAAAAGGATAGTTTCATCTTCTAAAACTGCAGCAAAGAGGGAAAGGGTGGATGAAGATGTAAAGAGGTTTTAAGGTGAGTATCTGATGAGAGAGAGAGAGGAGCTAGGGATGGATGGCTTTAATCTTCCCAGTAAAGTAGGAGGTGAGGTCATCTGCTGAGAAAATGAGGAGGTGGGAATCAAGTTGATGGGTTAAAAAAAAAAAAGGAGAGGATTTGGAACACTACTAAAAGAAATGTGATAGGCAGTCAATTAGAGAGTCATTAATAGATTGCTGTGCAGCAGTGATAACCCAGGTGAGGGGAAGGAACATGTGTGAAAAATACTTGTGACCAGGGAAGACGCACATCTCAGGACACACAGTCAGGGCACACAGGTGGCCTGGGCACATTTTTTTTCTAAGGTTACTCATGCCTCTGACATTGCAGAGAGCTGCTTTCTTTGGTGAGCTGGAGTACTACTCTGCTGCTCCTTGTACTGGGAGGCTATGCTATTGATTCTGATGTTTTCTGCTGGGCATCTTACTTTTACTATTCTCTGCTACCATCTGCTGGTCTTTAACTATTATGCTTCTTCTTCGCCTACAAGAAGGATTCAGGTATTTTTAGCACGATAGTCCCAAGGGGCCACCTTTAGAGTTCTTTTGTATTGCAGCCATAACTAACCAGATAGTTGGAAAAGCCCATAGACATCTCTGAGGCTCTTTTTTTTTTTTTTGAACAGACTCTTCCTTCCCCGTCCTTAGAGGCCATTCTCTGCCTTGTGTCTTAGCCTTAATCACTGAATGGGTGTTGCCTTAGTCAAACACCTGTTAAAGACCTTAGCTTAAAAAGGCCAAGGTCTCCCACTGCATCCTGGGTCATCTCTAGTTGTCCTAATCTATATCTTGCCACTGGACCCAGAGAGCTGCAGAGGAAAAAGTGAGGCTGTTGACTTTGCACAGCCCTCCCTCATTTAAATCCAGTTCACTCGCATGTCATGGCATCACTTCCTGATGTCATGGTTCTCTTTGAGAATGAAGGACAAACAACAGAGGCAGCTAGATGACATAATGGATAGTGCTGAACCTACAGTCAGGGAAACCTGAGTTCAAATCTAGCCTCAGACACTTATTAGCTGGGTGACCCTGGGCAAGTCATTTGACATGTCTGACTCAGTTTCCTAATTTGTAAAATGGGGATAATAATAGCACCTACCTCACAGGGTTGTTGTGAGGACCAATGAGATCACACTTTAAAGCACTTTATTATAATGCCTGGCATATAGTTGGTGATTAATGAATATTTATTTTCTTTCTTCTTTTGTGCTTGCTTAGTCTAATTCTTTTGCTTGGGTATGGTTAGGAACTTCCTTTTATTTCCTTCCATCCTTTTGGTCTGTGCAAACCGTTCTCAGGAGTGGCTCTCAGCAAAACTGCAAAGGAGCCGGATGAAGCTGTGATGAGATGAATCTTTTTCTCTCTCCCTCACCCCGATCTTGCCATTCCAGATCTCTTGCGTCCTTTGGAATTGTTGTGGATCATTGTATTAATCACAGTAGCTAAGTCACAAAACACATTTTAAATCAACATTCCAGCCAGGGATTATACTAAGCAAGGAAATAAAAGAACAAACAACAAGTAAGATAGTTGCTGCCCTCAAAGACCTTACTTACATCATAAAAGAGGAAGCCTCAGGGGTGTGCTGGTAAATGTTTAACAACCAACTCTCCAGAAAACCAAACCAAACCAAACCCAACAACTGTAGGCAGAACAGACTTTTAACTTCAATCTGCACCATTACCATTTTTCTCCATCACTTTCTTAAGTCTAGGCAATCAACAAGAATTTAAGCCCTGATTTATAATGTTCGCCAATTTATGAGATATAAATGCTCACACCGAAAATTTAACAACTGGTTTATCAAGAGTCCGTTTGAGCTGACTCCAATGCATCCCTGGGAAGATAGCACACAAAGAGGAGCTAAAGATACAAAAGGGCAAGGGAAGAAGGATGAAAGTACAATTTGGGAATGAATGAAAAATTGGTAATTAACTGGGACCTTGGCTTGATAAGGTGAAAGCTCACCAATCAGAGTCCAACCTTTTTGGGGTTGTAGTCTTACCTCTGGTGAGAGAAGGCCAGAGTACAAGGAGCATGACTTGGAGATGACTGGGGTGGGGTGAGAGGGGAGTGAAAAGGGGGCAAAAAGGGTGGAAGGGGGGGGTAAAAGGGAGTTAAATATGAGTTCAATCCAATTCAATCTATGCAAACATTTATTAAGCTCTACTATGTGCAAAATGTTGTACCAGAATGTAAAGGGAAGAGCCTACAAAATTTCCTTCTCTGGAGAACTTTTTTTTTTATTAATTTATTTTGATTTATCAACAATCACTTCCAAAAGTTTTTGAGTTTTAAATTTTTCTTTCCCTTCCTCCCTACCTCTCTCCCCAAGACGGTGCGCAATCTGATATAGGCTATGCATATACATTCCTATTCATATTTTCACATTAGTGATGTTGTAAGTAAGAATTAGAACCAATAGGAGGAACCACCAGAAAGAGGAAACAAAACACAATAGAAGAAAAAAAAATAGCAAATAGTATGCATCCACCTGCATTCAAACTCCATAGTTCTCACTTTGGATGTGGATAGCATTTTCCATCATGAGGCCTTCAGAGATGTCTTAGATCCTAGTATTGCTGAGAAGGGTTAAGTCTATCAATATTACTCATCTTACAACATGGCTGTTACTGTGTACAATGTTCTCCTGGTTCTGCTCACTTCTGGACGACTTTAAAAAGATGTTTAAGTTGATTTAGGTATTGTTTATTCAGAATAAAAGAGATTGACTAGATCATCTTGTTCCAGAGGGCAGAGCTAGGATAAATGGATGGAAACTGTGAAAAGGTAAATTAAGGTTTGATATAAGAAAAAACTACCAAACAATTAGAGCTATCCAACATGAAATGGTCTATCTTACTTATTACTTACTTATACCATAAAAGAGGTTCCCATTCACTGGTGGTCTTTAGGCAGAGGTGATGTGACCATTTGTCAGGTTATGTTGTGGAGAAGGATCTATTTTTCAAAATTTTTCTTCTTCTATTATGACATTGTTGTTGAGTTGTTCTCAGTTGTGTCTGACTCTCCATGACTCCATTTGGGGTTTTCTTGGCAAAAATACTGGAGTGGTTTGCCATTTCTTACCCCAGCTCATTTTATAGATGAGGAACTAAGGCAAACAAGGTTAAGTGACTTGCCCAGAGTCACACAGCTAGTCAGTATCTGAGGCCAGATATGAACTCGAGAAGATAAGTCTTCCTGACTCCACGCCCAGCACTCCATCCACTGTGCCACCTAGCTGCCCCATCTTCTAATCTAAACCCCTCACTTTTTATAAGTGAGAAAATCTTCCCATTGTGATCTTAACAAACATCAAAGAACATGACCATTTCAATAAACGAAGAACAGAAAAGAGAACTATATACAAGATTGTAAACTTCTGTATGTTATTCCACTCCAGGCTGTCCTCCTGACTCTCCAGACTTTCTTTACCCTGAAACTTCTCTACCCTAAAAGTTCATTTCTCACCCCTTGGACTTCTTACACTAGAAGTATCTTCTACCCACAGCCTCTTCCTCTGATTGGCTTATTTCTTATGGAATCTCCGTTTTCAAGACAACTCTCAGGCCAACCATATGTTCATTCCTCTCCAGTCTGCACTCCTTGCTTTCTCTACCATGTTAACCCCATGCAATGGGGTTAAGTGACTTGCCCAGGATCACACAGCTAGCAAGTGTCTGAAGCCAGATTTCAGCTGAGGTCCTTCTGACTCCAAGGCCAGTGCTCTATCCACTGTGCCACCTAGCTGCCCCTACCATGTTCCTGATAAGTTATCCCTTCCTTCTTCCACTTGTTTTTTATGTTATATCTTTTCCCATTAGACATAAGCTCCTTGAGGACAGGGACTATCTCTCATTCTGCTTGTATTTGTATTACCAGCTTTTAGCACAGTGCCTGACACACAGCAAATGCTTAATAAATGCTTGACTTAAATGAACTGACTTGAGTAGTTTTTTTTTTTAACATATATCAGATTTAACAAGATAGTAACCTAATTGTCCTGTGTGTTCCCTTCTGCACTTCTTGCATCTTATTCAAAAAGTGTTTCATTGACTCACTTTTCTTTCATCTCCTCCATGTTGAAACAATTTTTAACATTTTTTTAAAGTTTTGAGTTACAGATGATAAATTTGATTAGGGTGATAAATTTGGTTAGAACGAACCCCAAAGAATGAGAGTTGGTGATAGAGTTATGGTAATAGAGGGAAATTTTGAAAATGGCAATGGGATACAAAGAATATTCTGACTTCCCCACAATAACCAGTGATGGCACAGGTAGAAAAGGGAGATATGAGTGAAAGTGTAATTAGTATTAGATAAGATAGCCACACTGTTGGTGGAGCTGTGAACTGGTCCAACAATTCTGGAGAGGAACTATGCCCAAAGGGCTATAAAACTGTTCATACCCTTTGATCCAGCATATCCCAAAGACATTAAAAAAAAAAAAGGACTCGAGTCCTCCCTGAGATGGTAACAATTAGATATAGGTTATACATATATAATCACATAAAATATTTCCATATTAGTCATTTTCTACAAGAAGACTCAAATAAAAGAAAAAAGAATGAAAGAAAGTGAAAAATAGCATGGTTCAGTCTATATTTAAACAGTATCAGTTTTTTCTCTGGAGGTGGATAGTATGCTTCATTAGTAGTCCTTTGGGCTTGTCTTAGATCATCGAATTGCCAAGGATAGCTAAGTCACTCACAGTTCTTCATAGCACAATTTTGCTGTTACTATGTACGATGTTCTCCTGGTTCTGTTCACTTCACTTTGCATCAGTTCATGTAAGTCTTCCCAGGTTTTTCTGAAATCAGTCTGCTTGTCATTTCTTATAGCACAATAACATTCTATAACAATCATACACCACAGCTTGTTCAGCCATTCCCTGATTGATGGGCATTTCTTTTATTCCCAATTCTTTTTTAAAAATTTATTTATTCATATTTAGTTTTCAACATTCACTTCCATAAAATTTTTAGTTCCAAATTTTCTTCCCATCTCTCCCCTCCCCTCACCCCAAGATGGTGAGCAATTTGATATAGGCTCTACATATACATTCATATTAAACCTATTTACACATTAGTCATGTTGTAAAGAAGAATCAGAACCAATGGGAAAAACCATGAGAAAGAAGAAACAAACAAAAAAAGAAAAAAAAAGAGAGAGAAAGCAAATAATATGCTTCAATCTGCATTCAGACTCCATACTTCTTTTTCTGGATGTGGACAGCATTGATTTCCAATTTTTAGCTACCACAAAGATAGCTGCTATAAATATTTTTGTACAAATAGGTCCTTTCCCCTTTTTTTTGGATGTCTTTGAGATATACACCTAGTAGTGGTATTGATGGATCAAAGAGTATGCACAATTTTATAGTCCTTTGGGCATAGTTTCAAATTAATCTCCAGAATGGTTGGATCAGTTCACAGCTCCACCAAAAGTTTGGCTATCTTTTCTAATACTAACTGCACTTTCACTCACATCTCCCTTTCCTACCTGTGCTGTCACTGGTTGTGGTGGAGAAGTCAGAATACTCTTTACGTCCAAGTGTCATTTCCAGAATTTCCCTCTATCGCCATAACTCAGCAACCTTTCATGCTCTGGGGTTCGTTCTAACAAAATTTATCACCCAATCCAGATTCTAGTAGCCACTGTCTGCTGATCTATAAGGTCTTCTTTCTCCTTTCTTGAGGAGTTCAGTGCCTCGACTATAGTCTTTCTCTTCACCTTCATTCCTTCTCTCATTCTAGGGGACCTCAATTTAAGAGTTCCTCTATCTGCTTAACTCCCATGACCTGCTCCTACATTCTGTTTCCATAAAACACAGAGATGATCATACCCTAGAGATTTTGCTATCACCCACAAGAGTTCCACATGTTCAGGAACACTACATTTTCTTTATCTGATCATAATCTTTTCTCTTTCTATCTCTCCAAAACCTACTCATCACCATGACTTCACCATGATATCCTCACCATGACCTAGATAGTATTCCTTAGGTTATCAACTGTGTTCTGTGTTTTCTGCCCAGTTCTAACCCCTTAGGGAACCAGTTCATCTCTATACTATCCTCTACTTCTAAATCCTTTGCCTCTCTGTCTTATTGGCGATCATGCCTTGCCCCACCCCAAGCCTATATTACTTCACCATCTTTCTCCTTCCCTCTTACTCACATGCTACTGAAACGAACTAGATGAAATCTCAGAGTCATGCTGAACTGGGAATCTAAAGCTAATCTAAACTGGGCCTTCACTGCAGCAAGGCAATCCTGCTGTCCCTCCCTAATTGAATCCCTATGTCACTCACCAAAACAGCTGTTCCAAACCTTTCTAATCTCAAACTCCTCATGCCCCTCCCTATTCCTGCTGAGGACCTTGTGTTCCTTATACTTTACTGAAAACACTAAGGCCATTTTCTGAGAGGTCTTCTCATCTCACATCCCTCAGACATCTTCCACCATCTCCTCCTTCACTTCTGTCTCTAATTATGAAGCAACCCTTCTCAACCCCTCTCTATATAACTTTGGTTCCATATCCTTCTGTCTTTTCTAACAGATTGTTCCTACTACCATTCTCTACTCTTTCTCTAATTTTCAATCTCTTTTATCTACTGGGTCCTTCTGTGCTGCCAACAAATATGCTCATGCCTCTATCATCCTTAAAAAACAAAAAAAAAAAAAACCATGCAAACAAAAAAGCCTCCACTAAATCCTACCTGCCATCTATTGTCCCATATCTTTCCAACTCTCCTCTCCAAAGTTCTTGAAATAGCCATATACAATCTGTGCCTCCACTTTCTTCTCTTTTACTCTATTCCTAACTCTCTGCAATCTGGCTTCTGACCTCATTAGTTAACTGAAACTGCTCTTTCCAAAGTTACCAACGATCTCAATTTCTAAAGCTAAGGGCTTTTTCACTTTCCATTGCCTTTTTTTCCTGGGTACCCTTTCCTCTCTGGCTTTTTGTGATACTGTTCTCTACCTCCAGTCTGTCCATTCCTCAGTCTCTCTTGTTGGGTCTTTATCCATGTCACATCCACTAACTGTGAGTATCCCCCAAGACTCTCTCCTGGGCCATCGTCTTTTTTCTCTTTCTGCTCTAGAACTTAATTATCTCATCAGCTCCCAAGGGTTCAATTATCATGTCTATGCAGATGATGCCCAATCTATATCCAAGTATATCTTGAACTGGATGTCCCACACACATCTTAACATCAATATGTCTAAAACAGAATTCATTATCTTTTACCCCAAACCCTCCCCTCTTCTCAACTTCTCTACAACTATCCAGGGCACCATCATCCTTTGTGACCCAGGTTCACAACTTCAATGTCATCTTTCTCGTTCTCTCTCTGTCTTTCTGTCTCTCTCTCCATATCTAATTAGTTCTCAAATCTTATAATTTATTTCTCTATTACATCTCTCACATATATCTCTTTCCACTTACACAGTCACCCTAAATCAGGCCTTTACCACCTCTTACCCAGACTATTACAACAGCCTTCTAACTGGTCTCCTTGTCTTAAGTCTCTCCCTACTCTAATCTACCCTCCATACAGCTGCCAAAGTGATTTTCCTAAAGCTTAGGTCTTAACCATGTCACCTGCCCTAGTCAGTAAACTATTATCTCCAGAATCTATAGGAGTGGGGAACCTGTGGTCTCAAAGACAAATGTGGCCCTCTAGGTCCTCAAGTGCAGCCCTTTGACTGAATCCAAATTTCACAGAACAAATCCTTATGTCTCAGCTTCCTTGAGGCCACATGTGGCCTTTTATGTCCTTGGGTACGGCCTTGTGATTGAGTCAAAGTTTTACAGAACAAATCCTTTTATTACGGGGATTTGTTCTGTGAATTTTAGATTCAATCGAAGGGCCTCACTTGAGGACCTAGAGGGCCACATGTGGCCTTGAGGTCAAAGGTTCCCCACCCCTTTGTCTAGTTCATTCCCTCTGTGCCAAGAGGTGGAAAGCATTCTTCATCATCTATCTTCTGAGGTTATGATTGGTCACTGAATTGATCAGAGCTCTAAAGTCTTTTGGAGTTAATTTGTTTTACATTATTTTGGTCATAGTATAAATTGTTCTGCTCACTCTGAATCAGTTCATACAAATCTCAGGTTTTCTAAATCTCTCATATTTAGCATTTAAAAAAAAGGTAGAGGAATAGGTACTATACCTGTGATTTCATTGGTGCAAGATATCTCCATTGAAGAGATTACCCCTACTTACGCAGAACAGCACCTCCTCTTGCAACTATTAGTCTTAAAGAGTTGCCTAGAGCCCTGAGAGGGCTAAGTGACTTACCAATGGTCACATAACCAGTAGGTGTCAGAGACAGGACTTGAACTCAGGTCTTCCTGGTTTGAAGTTGGCTCTCTATATTCCATACCATGCTGCCTCTCAGTATTTCTTTTTTTTAAATTAATTTATTTTTAGTTTTCAACATTCACTTCCATAAGCTTTTGAGTTTTAAAATTTCTCCCCCTCCCTTCTTGCCTCCCTCCCCAAGATGTAGTGCAATCTGATATAGGTTCTGCATATACATTCCTATTAAACATATTTTCACATTAGTCATGTTGTAAAGAAGAGTTAGAACTAATAGGAGGAACCACAAGAAAGAAGAAACAAAACAAAACAGAAGAAAAAAAAGAGCAAATAATATGCTTCGATCTGCATTCCAACTCCATAGTTCTTTCTCTGGATATGGATAGCATTTTCCATCATGAGACCTTTGGAGATGTCTTAGGTCCTTGCATTGCTGAGAAGGGCTAAACCTATCAAAGTCAGTCATCACATAATGCAGCTGTTACTGTATACAATGCTCTCCTGGTTCTGCTCTCAGTATTTATTTCTTACAGCACAATAATATTACATTACATTTATATACCTTAATTTATTCATCCATTCCCTACTTGATGGTAACCTATTTTATTTCTATGGTTTGCTACAATACAGAATGCTGCTATAAATATTTTTGTACATACTAGTTAGTAATTTCCCTCTGTTTTTCACTTTTTTCTACTACATGCTCAGTAGGTTTTGCCAGGTGATAATCATTTAAGATCAACTGAGCCCCAATGAGGGCCAAAAACCTGAATTAATCTGTTCTTCCTGAATGAGCTAAGAATGCCCCTTCCTATGTCAACAGCTGAAGCTGACCAAGAGCATTCTTATGTTTATGACCACTAAGGTGCCTTTAACCCAGATGCTACCTTGATGGTGGTAAAGGATTAATAATCCCCTTCCCCCTCCCGTTTTCCCTTAAAGGCTATAGTCCTGCCAGAGACTCAGATCTTAACTTCATTGGAAATTGCCCCTTTAAATCTGCAATCTAAGGGGCACTCGGAAGAAGGCTCAAAAGATCCATTTACACTATCAGGTCTTGGATCCTTGAAAATTCTTCAACCCCCTTTCCTCAGAATAATAACAGCCAATTTGTGTTGGGGGTTTTCTAACAAGCCTCTAATTCCCTCTCTCTCTCTCTCTCTCTCTCTCTGTGTCATTAAGTGCGCACTATATTTGTGTTGTATTTGTCCTGTCAATTTGTCTGTCAGTGTGTGTCTCTGTGTCTGTATCATGTGTGCTGTGAGTGAGTCTATTACCTTATAAGATTTTAAAGGCAGCCAGAGATTTCTAAGGGCTGCAGCTAGGAAAACAACAAATCTGTGAGACTCCTTTCCTTGTGGGTCCAGGCCTGGCCAGCCTAGACCTACAATGAAAAGTTAGATTCAGCTAAAGACATCTTAGCAGATTCTGGAGTTTTTGAGATTAAATATTAAGAAATTGGGAAATTGATCATTTTGAGATTGTTGGAGAAAACTTCTGACACTGGGGGTAATTCCAGGAGCTCACCCTCTGCTAAAACACCTCCTTCCAATCCTGATTCCTCAGCTTTCTCCACTCCCTCCTCAGAGATAAGTAACTTGATAAGGGGATTGTAAAAGAAAAGAGAATGATGGAGAATTGTAGGGAAGACTTCCCCATCTGGCAAAAGCAGAAGGGGGGCTGCTATCACAGACTAGCAGTGGCCCTAATGGCCCAGTGCCCCTGGGCACCCCAACCCTCTAGGCAAGGCCTGGGAGTAACATCCAGGTTCAATACATTCTGCCCACCCTGCCCCCGCAGCTGTAAACACCATCAGCCTCAGTAAATTCTGCAGCTGTGGGGAGGGGAGAGGTGCACAGGGCAGAACTATGATGATATTCCCTAAGCCCTGCCACCAAGAATTATCACCACTGGGAAGGTCCTGGCATCAGCCACCCAAACCCCTGGAAGGCCTGGCAATAGCATTACAGGGTGAGAAGCCACTTCTACACTTGGTAAGCTCCATACTTCTCTGTTCCAGTTTTGGAATTTATGGCAAGTCATTTTATCTCTGTTTGTCCTGTTTCCTGATTTGTAAAAGGAAAAATAATGATTGTTGTTATGGGATCAAAATGATATAATGATTGTAAAGTGCTTAAAATAATGACTGGCATATGTTAGATGATATTATTATCTCCCTAATTTAATGTAATTGTTCCATACCTGATAACTTTGAAGTGATTTTTAGAATACCAAGAATAATAAGATCAATAATTTCTATATGTGATAATCTGGAAATGCAACTGATGTCATCTGAAGTTTATTGTTTATGTTATTACTATGTTTCTAAATTGTATTGTATTTCTAAAACTCTCTTAGATTGTAAAATTTGAGAGACCATTGTGAGGTAGAAACACTGCATATGAATTGGTCTTTTAAAAGAATATGATAAAAATGAGAATTTGAAAACTGTTAATATTTAATGAGGTATATTTGGTTATAAGCAGGTAATTAATTGGTTCTGTTTCAAGTTTTAAATACATAATAATTGCTTATGGTATGATTAAATTTCTGAATTTTTTATATGGTGTAATCTGGTAAACGAATCGTATCAGTTATGTTGTTGAAAAAGCAGTTTCTCTTATAATCTAGAGATGTTAGATCAAGAATAGTAATCCCCCCCCAAAAAATCAGAGAGAATGAATGGATTAGAATAAACTTCCAAGTCTTATTTACCTTTAAGAGGAAGTTTCATCTAAAATTCTTATCAAGTCTGTGTAAAAGTTTCCTGTGTTGTGGAATTCCTAAGTAAATAAGAATTCTTGGGATATAATTTGGAGATTTATGGACTACCACATTCACTATCTATGTGAGATTCCAGAATGTAATAGTTTTTCCTAATTTCTAGAGATATATTTAAAGACAAAAAAATACTGAGTAAATTTTTAAAGGCTTGATAATATTTGTTATTATGATAAAGCTAATTTAATTGGGTATGTTTTTCATGGTTTATAAAAACTGAATTTCTTCTCCATTACAAACACCTTTTTGACTAAGGAACTTTGTGATATCTAGGAATTCTGTAATAACTAGGGATTTAGTTGGTTATAATACTTCGGGAATTTATTTGTGTTACTTAAAGATATCTTATACCAACCTAGTTTTAATGAATTCCAATTTTAAAGGTTTATTTTTACTTTAAGGTAGAAAAGAGAGATCTATCATTTTAAAAGTTTCCAACTAATGTTCTTCATAAAAGTTTAGTGATTATTCTTCTTAACATCAGGATAAATTTTAAACTGTTTTTAAAGAAGGGAAACACTTTTAGAAGCAATGTCGTTTCATTCTTTTTTGAAGGCCTACTAACTTTTCATTTGCAAGATAATTTATTGCTAAATTATTGTAATGAGCTGTAAAGCAGAAGACATCTTGCTGTTTTGATCTGAACTGGTAGTCATTCCACAGCCTAAGTAAGAATTAAATTAGTGTTTGAACTTGTATGTATAAGATGCAAATCCTGAAGTGTCTCATTCTTCCAGAGTGAGTATAATTAGAGAAAAATAAACAAGCATGTGAACAAAGACATAAATCCATCAACTTGTGAGGTTAGTCAGGAAACTCTTTGTTTTGTTTAAGGAATAGGATTCCAGAGTAGTAATTTATGAGCTCTTTTGTGTTAATTAAATGGGAAATCTAATATTGTTTTTAATCTGGAATTAGAACATGTGCAGAAATTTATACAAACTTCTGAACACTCACCTTAAGATGTTCCCACTGTTTAAAGGAATTATGAGAGCAATAGTATTTTTCTGTGATCAGTCTCTTACTGTTACCCATGTGAGACTGAATTCTTATTACCTAGGATATGTGATTTTATGGGACAGCAATTTACTATTGTTTTGAGCTTTGATTACAGAGATGATTGTCTGAGTTGAAGCCAATGGTAGAATGGCATGTGCTACAGGCTGAGAACTGATAAAGGTGGATGTTTGTGCCTGGGAAGAGTTTTGAGGACGACTTTGGACACAGCCTAGGTAGGTTCGTCCTGACACTATTTCCCAATTGTGCTATTTCCTTTCTGAAAAGGAGAATTCCCCACCTTGTTAATCCTGAGCCCTGCTTTTAACATCAAGTGACTACATGATTGGCTATCAGCTATGACTCATACCTGGAATCAAAAAGAGCTAAAGAAGTTCTTTCCTTCTGATATGATATGACATTGTCCCTCTTTTTCTTTTATAGCAAATTTCTATAATCAAGAAATTCTATAAGTACAGTTCTAAATTTACTAAATGATAGATGGATACTAGAACCTCTCTGAGTTACCATAGTAGGATGCAAATATGAATAGCTTACAATTTTAACTTACATTCATGGCCAAATAATAACAACATAGAGATAACATCCTCCTAAGGAGGAAATGATTAGACAAAGTAGTAAGACAAAGATGTAATGTGATAGATGTCTAATTAAAAAGGCTAGCAAATTTTGAGAAAAGCAACAGGATTAGATGAATTCCTCTAAAAATTATATACAAATGTATATGATTGGCTTCCAAAATGTATCTATCATGGAAATCCAAACTTTAAGCATATTTTGGTAATAAGACCTCAAATTTGGATTTTTGCACCAAAAAACTGTATAGGATAGTGGTAAAAGTAAGTGAAATTATTTCTTCTTTATTAAAGTATCTGTCTGGTAATTTTAAAAGGCAGAAGAGCTCATGTTATGGCGGACCTTCACATTTTAAAAGATTCTTATACCAGGTACAGAATTTAGGTAAGGACAGAAGCAGCAGATGATATCAAAAATGGAGAACCAAATTTTAGTGATTGTACTAATTTATACTAAATCAGGATTATCTGGGAAATTCTAGATCTAAACCAGAGAAGCAGAACTCCCTTTTTGAACTGCCTAAGAATAAAACCTATTATACAAGAGCAAGGAACTTAATGTTAGTCAACATTGGTAATAATGATTGTATTGCTTTGTATGGTTCATGTTTAAGGTTTTCTTGGTTATCTTGGTGACATGTAAATCTCCCTTCTCAAAATTAGTCTATTGTGAGCCCTCTGAATAGTTTTATTTGTACCTGACTTGACATAATTATGCAATTTTGTGAATTATGAGAAAATTTTGTTGTATTGTTTGAACCTAGCCCTATGTAGCTGGGAAAACTGAACCATCTCTATGTGCCTTTAACTAAGGACCTATGTTGTGCTGTTTTCTCTCAATTATCAACTCATATGTCTTCTAAGAGTCCCTATCAGGTCTATGTGACTACTCCCATAGCTGCCAACTTCTAGATGTGGACTCCGGGATCACCTGAAGACGCCCATTCCAAGTGGACATCTCTTCCCACCCCCTGAGGAAGAGGAAGGTTTTTCCCCATATCTTACTTGGTCTACAGGTGAAGCCTTTGGCTTGCCTTTGACCAAAAGTAGGAAATGATAATCCTTTAAGATCAATTGAACCCCAATAAAGGGCCAAAAACCTGAATTAATCTGTTCTTCCTGAGTGAGCTAAGAATGCTCCTTCCTGTGTCAACAACTGAAGCTGACCAACAGCATTCTTATGTTTATGACCACTAAGGTGCCTTTAACCCAGTAGCTACCTTATGGTGGTAAAGGAAACATAGATATCCTAGATCTCACATTTGCCTATCTTATTTAAATTTCCTTTCTCATGCTCTGGTTAAACATATGGAGATCATAAAACTGAGTAACACAGACATCCTGAGTCAGGGTTTAAATGTCCTCCAAAAATTGCTTGAGTCAGTCAGAGTTCAAGCTCTGACTCCACGTATATACATGTCGCTAATTTAAAGGAATAAACATTATGGATTTACTTATCACCTAGCTTGTCTTTTTAACCAACTTTCAGGTCGACACAGGTTAAAGGGGTTTACACAGTACAGTTGGGGGTACAGTTCCAATTGTTCTCCAGAATGGTTGGACCAATTCACAACTCCCTCACAGTGTATATTTGTAGTGAGCCTGACCTCAGGGATGCACTGGACTAGATGATTTCTTTGCATCTCACATTTCTTGAGATCCTGTGATTTCTCAAAGTCCCTTTATATCCGCAGATTCTGAATTGTTCCAGTTAGTTGAGAGGTCAGACTTTTGCCAGCTCTCATCATTCCACACATAACTAAAAACCCTTAAGTAAATTCAAAAGGCCTTTGTAGCAAATACTGTCACAATAGCCTATAGAGCCTACTGACTTTTATTTTATAATTCTAATATACTTTGATATCTCTAGAAAAGCTCTCTGAGGCCAAGACTTCAGACCACTTTCCCTCAGTTGTCTTCCAATTACCCAGGTTATAGAGGAATAGGTTAAAGAGCTCCATTCTGCACCCCTGGCCCCGATCCTCCAGTGGCAGAATGAGGGTGTTGACTAAGGCAACAGGCTTGTCTACATGGCAGCCTAAATGGAGGACTGGGAAAGAGTCCCTGCATATGGGCTGGGGGCAGAGAGAGTTCCCTTTTACAACCCCAAAACTCACATCCCTAACCACTGTTAGTTTTTCTTTTTGCAGATCTCCAGACTGCTGTAACAGCTGCTAAGATGGGAGAGGAGTTAAGTGCCTGAACTTCAATTTCCTCTTCTGTAAAATGGGGATAAGAATATCTGGCCTGCTCACTTCCCAAGGTTTGTCAGAAGATGAAATGAGATAATGGAAGAGCTTTGAAAATTGTGAAGGACTGTATATCACTATAAAGCACTATTCATCAATTATTATTAAATTATTCAAGAAGCAATCAATAAACATTTATTAAGTACTATGTGCCAGGCATTGTGCTAAGCACTGGGGATGCAGAAAGAGGCAAAAGACAATCTCTACCCTCGAGGTGTTGTCAGGAAGACCTGAGTTCAAATCTGACCTCAGGTCCTTACTACTATGTGATCCTGAGCAAGTCACTTAATCCTGGTTGCCTCAGTTTCCTCAACTGTAAAGTGAGCTGGAGAAGAAAATGGCAAACCACTCCAGTATCTGCCCAAAAAAACCTGAAATGGGGTCATGAAGAGTCAGACATGACTAAAATGACTGAACAATAAAACTTCAAGGAGCTTACAATCTAATGAGGGGGATAACATGCAAACAAATACATAGAAAGCAAACTATGTAAAGGATAACTAGGAAATAATTAACAGAAGGAAGGCACTAAGATTAAGAAGGGTTGGGGAAAGCTTCCTGTACGTGAGACTTAAAGGAAGCCAGGGAGGTCAGTGGTCAGAGTGGCAGAGGCAGAACATTCCAGGCATGGGGGACGGTCCGAGAGATTGTCACTTCTGCTGACTCTTAGTAAAAGGAACTTACCTTTGTGTTGTCCAAGAACTCTGCATTTTTCTTATTTTATTTGGGCCCCCCAGTAACCCAGTGAATAGATAGGCAGGTCTTATGATCTTCATTTCACAACTGAAATCCTATACTGGGGCACCAAAATATCGCAGACATTTCCTCATTTCCTTTCCCCAACCCAATTTGCCTTAGAAATCTTTAGGATTTCCAAGAATTAAAAAGTGTGCATGATGCATTGTGGTAATACAGGAGGTGAAAGATGAAATGACTGAGGAAACAAAGGTTTGAGCTTCTGAGCACATTGATATATTAAGCAATGCATGGCAATTGCCCAGCAAACTGGTCCTAGATCTCCTCAGCTTAGGTCTGGACCCCAAATCCAGGGGAAGACAGACTTTTACACATTAAAAATAATTAATCAAATAAGGCCAATTAATTAAAAGGAAACAACAAAATATTTGATAATCTGATTTTTAACTGGAGGAAAGATTAGGGACTTCCCAAGTTGGAATGGGGAGAGCAAACAGGTACAATTCCCTGAATTCAGAAAAAAAGTATCCCACTCCCCACAAAGTGTCTGTAAACAATCAAAGGAACATAAAAACAATAAGGGTTTTTTGAGATGTACAATTGTGAGAAAACTTGCATCAATCTTCGGATCTGACTCAATTTCTGGTTGGTATAACCCAGGTCCTTGGTTAAGGGTCTCCAAGCAGCAGGTAGAGATGCTCTAGCTTCCTAGACAAGCACGGCTAAGTTCAAACAAGGCAATAAGGTTTTCTTCCAATTCCCACAACTGAATACAGTTTTCTTCCAAGACAGAAGTTGGACTAGACCCATAACTGAATAGAAAGAGAATTAAGCTAGCTCCAAAACTGTGTCACAAGATGGAGTCAGTATGATTCACTCAATTCCTACAATTAACCACTTCCTGTCCTAATCTCAATTCCCTCAGTGAAATGAATGCTTATTGACTGACTGATTGACTGAAATGGACAGTGTTGGATATTGAGGCAGGAAGAAGTAGGTTCAATACTTGCCTTTGAAACTAATTAATAGTAATAAAATAATAATAATAAATAATAAAAGCTAGCATTTACATAATGCTTTAAGATTTAGAAAGTGCTTCACATCAATTATCTCATTTTATTCTTCCAACAACCCCATGAGGTACATACTGTTACTATCTTTTACAGATAAAGTGACTGAGATTGAGAAAGGGTATATGACTTGCCCAGGGTGATGCATCCAGAGCAGTATTAGAATGCAGGTTTCAACTGCAACACTACCCATTGTGACATCTCGTTGTAAGACCACAGGCATATCTCTGAGCTTCACACAGATCTCTAAAATTCTGTTACAGGTTTATTAATTGGGTTATGAGTAGGTGATAACCTCTATAATTGTTAATATATATTTCTGCTAGAATCAGACAGAATTTATAAATTAAGCTGCAATCTTAAGCATGACTTTTCTATTACTGTACCAAAGAGAATCTGCCCTTTGGCCTTCTAATATCTCGAACACAAGAAAGTTACATATTTACCTTTGCATATGTCAATCAATCAAACAATCAATAAACATTTAAGTGCCTACTTGTGCCAGACACTGTGCTAATAGCTGGGCAAACAAAAACAGGAAAAAGACAGTCCCTACCCTCATTTACAAAGCAAGCTATATACAGGATAAATAGGAACTAATTAACAGAGGGGAGGTACTGTTAGAAAGAATTAAGAGGGTTAGAAGAGGATTAGAAGGAATTAAGAAGACTCTATGCAACAGGTAGGATTTTAGTTGGGACTTAAAGGAAGCCAGGGAGGTCAGCAGGTAGAGCAAAGCAGGGAGAACATTCCAGGCGTGGGGGACAGATAGAGAAAATACTCACAGCTGAGAGCTGGAGTGTCTTGTTCATAGAACAATCAGAAAGCCAGTGTCGAAAGTATATAGTGGGGAGTAACATAAAAACACTGGAGGGGGTTGGTTATAAAAAACAACTTTGCATGCCAAACACAGCATTTTGCATTTGATCCTGGAGGCAACAGGGAGTCACTAAGTCTATCGGATAGGGGGCTAGACACCATCACATCTGTACTTTAGGAAAATCACTTTAGTGGCTGAATGGGGAGGCTGGATTGGAGGAGGGAGAGACTTGAGCCAGGCAGACCCACTGGTGGATTATTGTAATAATCCCTGTGTGAGGCATGAGAAGATGAGGGTCTGCACTAGTGTGGTGGTAGTGTTAGAGGACAGAAAGGGGCATATTCAAGAGACATTGCAAAGGTGAAATCCACAAGCCTTGGCAACATATTGGACATGAGGGCTGAGAGAGAGTAAGGAGTCTAGGATGATTGCTAGATGGCAAGACTGAAGGACCAGGAGGATGGTGTTGCCCTCTACAGTGATGGGGAAGGTGGGAGATGGGAGAGGACTTAGGGGGAAAGATAATTAGTTCTGTTTTGGACATACTGAGTTTAAGACGTGTAATGGACATCTAGCTTGAGAAGCATGAAAGGCAATTGGAGACATGAGATTGGACGTCAGCAGAAAGACTGGGGCAGAATAGGTACATTTGAGGATCATCAGCATAGAGATAATAATTAAATACATGGGAGTTCATGAAATCACCAAGTGAAGTAATATAGAGGGAGAAGAGAAGAGGACCCAGGATAGAACCCTGAGGGACACCTATGGTTAGAAGAGATGCTCCGGAAGAGGATCTAGCACAGGAAATAGAGAAGGAAGGAGCAGTCAGATAAGTAGGAGGAAAATGAAGAGAGAGTGGTGTCCTGAAAACAGAGAGACAACAGCTTCAAAGAAGAGACAGAGATCAACAGTGTCAAAGGTTGCAGAGAGGTCAAGGAGAATAAGGACAAAAGGTCAAAGGATTTGGTAACTAAGAGGTCATTAGTAACTTTGGAGAGAGAAATTTCAGTGGAATGATAAGGTGGGAAACCAGACTATAAGGGATTAAGAAGAAAGTGAGAAGGGGCAGCTAGGAGCACAGTGCATAGAGCTCTGACCTTGGAGTCAGGAGCACCTGAGTTCAAACCCAGCCTCAGACACTTGACACTTACTAGTTGTGCGGCCCTGGGCAAGTCACTTAACCCCACTGCCTAGCCCCCCCCCCCCCCCCCCGGAAGAAGAAGACAGTGAGGAGAGAAAGTGGAGGCATCTATTGTGGATGATCTTTTTGAGGATACAAAGGGCAGAAGAGACACAGGATATTAAGTAGCAGGGAAGGAACAGGTGAGGGTTTTTTTTGGTTTTTGTTTTTTTTTTTGGAGGATGGAGGAGACATGGGCATGTTTGTAGGCAGTAGGGAATGAACCAATAGAGAGGGAAAGACTGAAAGTAAGTGAAAGAGTAGAGATGATAGACAGGGCAATCTGTTGGAGAAGAAAGGACGGAATGGGATTGTTTAAACAAGTAGAGAGAGGGGTTAGCCTTGGTAAGGAATAAAGTCAATTCATCATGTGAGTGGAGGTGAAATAGGAAAGAGTGGAAGAAGGCATCTGAGTGATAGGAGATAAGAAGAAGGGAGAAAAGGGAGTTCATGGCGAACAGCTTCAATTATTTTCTGTAAAATATGAGGCAAGGTTCTCATACAAATGAATTAATACCTCTGAATCACTTCTGTATATTCTTTGCTCCTCTTTTATGATAATTAGCCTATGTATTTGTATATTTTTCCCGTCCTCTACTAAATCATATGTCCTACTCATCCTCATGTCTCTCCACAGTACTAAGCCCAGGACTTTGTACGCAGAACAGACTTTGAAAGTTAAAGTCTTACCTAAGTCAGGACCAGCATTGTCTATACTGAAGCATTGTCCTATTTTAGGATGTTCAAGGCTCGGGTAAATTTCACCTCTCTAGTGAAATCCTTTTGCATATGCCCTGTAACCACTGCTAGAGCTTGGTTGTTGTTTTTCAGTTTTTTCAGTCATGTCTGATTCTTTGTGACCCCATTTGGGGTTTTCTTGGCAAAGATACTGGAGTAGTTTGCCATTTCCTTCTCCAGTTCATTTCACAGAGGAGGAACTAAGGAAAACAGGGTTAAGTGACTTGCCCAGGGTCACATAGCTAGTAAGTGTCTAAGGCCAAATTTTAACCCAGGTCTTCCTGACTCCAGGCCTGGTGCTCTATCCATTGAGCCACCTAGCTCCCTTAATATAAAATTCCCAAATAGTGTCATGGCCAGTTAGAGGAAGGATCTCCAAGAACCTAGGCATGGTAGAGTGGGTGAAGTGTTAGACTTGGTAGGCAGAAAGACCCTGGTTCAAATCCCACCTCAGACTGTCCTAGGTATATGATCCCAGGAAAATACCTCTCAGATTCTTCTTATTTGTCAAATAGGGACTGTGGTTAGTGTGAAGATCAAATAGGATAATGCCTGTAAATTACCTTGAGCACCATAAAACACTATACAAATCCCAGTTAGTATTATTACCACAGAGGTTTTCAGTTTAAAAATCATTTGATAGTTTCCCCACATTCCTAATATTTCATATCACTCATATTAACATAACTAGCTTTTATATTGTGCCTACTATGTGCTGGGCACTGTATGCTAAGTAAGCACTTCACAAATATTTCATTTGATCCTCATAATAACCCTTTTCTCAATTTCCCAATTTCCCATTCAAGTACCCTTTCTACTCAACATCTAACTGCAGACTTACAATGTATCCCTCAGTCTTTCAGCAAACAGGGAGTGGGGTAGGGTGAGTGGGTCTAGGACTTCCATAGCTCAGCTCTGCTCCTCATCATTCCCTCACAAGTGTCAGAGCTAGAAGGAATGTCAGAGATCTTCTAATCTTTGTTGTTATTTAGTTGTTTTAGTCATGTTCAACTCTTTGTGATCACATTTGAGGTTTTCTTGGCAAGGATACTGGAGTAGTTTGCCACTTCTTTCTCCAACTCATTTTACAGATGAGGAAACTGAGGCAAAGAAGGGTAAGTGACTTGACCAGGGTCACACAGCTAAGCATATCTGAACTCAGGAAGATGAATCTTCCTGACTCCAGGCCCACATTCTCTCTATTGCACCATCTAACTGCCCTATCCTTTTATCTAACCCCCTTATTTTTACAGATGAGAAAATGGAGTTCTCAACAAATAACAAGATTAACCAGTTTAATCTTAGTTAAAAAGTGACTGAGCTAAGGTCATAGAACTAGTTGCTGGGCCATTTACTCAGGCCCGGTGGTCTGGTAAGCCAGTGTCTTTATGCTATTCCATATTGGCTCCCATGATCCTTAGCAACTGGTGGAAAGACCACTGAACTGGGCATCATAAGTCCTAAGGTCTGGTTCTAGATCTGCCAGAAATTAGCTGTGTGATCTTGAACAGGTCACTAAACCCCTCTAGGGCTCAGCTTCCTCCTCCTTAAGGGGGAAGTTGATTGAGAACATCTTTAAGGTTCTTTTCAGTGCTAACATTTTCTATGAGAAAAGTTGCATATATTAGAAAGTCTTGCTAAAAAAAACAGCAACCCAAAGGAATTAACATCCTATATCTGACATGATCCTGAAGCTTTCACAATTCGACACTCTACTTGGGTAACTGCACATTTATACATTGAACATGTGAGCCAGAAATGTCACCAAAGGTCAACTTTAGTTGCCTCTGACGGTTTGCAATTTCCCTCTCCCTTTTCTAAGATTTCACTCATTCAAAGTTTGGAATGAAGAAAGCCGAACTCAAGGCAACAAATCTGAAGACATGAATGTGACTGATGTACAGAGTTCACAGATGTTTCATCCATTCTCACACGTATCTAGGGAATTAATTTTGTACCAGCCAGTAGCTACCTAATAGGGATGTGTCTGTACATGCAGATCTCCATCATGTAGCACCGTTAAGAAGAAGCGCTGTGGTTCTAAAAAAAAAAAGGATTAAAAACCTCTGGGGAACAGGCCAAGTATAAAGCTGTTAACCACAAGGCTAATGATCTTGTTTCTGTGGAAAGGGCCCTGCATTTGGGGTGGGGTGACCTGGATTTAATTTAGTTCAACCAATATTTAAGAAACTACTATGTGTAAAGGTCTTATGTGTAATTCTGGAGGTGGATAAAAATGCGAGACAGTTCCCACCCTCAAGGAGTATACATTCTATCTTGAAGGGGAAGGGTGGAATACAAGTATACATAAACAAAAAAGTTTCATAAAAGGAAGACTCAAGAGGAAGAGACCACTGATGATTGCGGTTGGGGCAGGGCAAGGGGATCAGGGAAGGCTTCAAGGAGGAGGCAGCACTTGAACTCAAGAACTTAAAAATGACCAGGCTTCTGAAAACCAGAGGTGAACACAGAGTGTATTCCAGGTAGGAAGGCCAGCTTATGCAAATACATGGGGGTGGGATATAAACTTGGAGTTCAATTAGCCTGGAATTTAGAGTTCATTTTTTAGAAGGGAAGTGGTATGGAATAAGCCTGGAATGGCACATTGGGGAAGTCCTTATTTAAATTCCAGGTTAAGGATTTTGCACTTCACCCATTACGCAATGCGGAACCACAGAAAGTTTCTGAGCAAGGGAGTTACAGTTAGATCTGTGCCTTAAAAAGATGATTTTGGCAACTACTCGAAGAATGGGTTACAGACAGGGAAGGGCTGCTAAATGTTTACAAGCAACTGGGGGGGGGGGAAGGAGGTGGACCAGACACACTTTAAAGTCTAATCTGCATTATTAGGGTTTTAGCATTTTTCTCCTTCACCTTCTTAAGTCCAGGCAATCAATAAAAAGCCCTAATATTGATTCTAAGTGAGAATACTCACACTGAAAATTTAACTATAGGCTCTCTCTTATTGACTCTAGCAAGCCCCTGTTAAGAGCCTGGAAAAGACAACAATAAGAGAATAATTAGAGAAGAAGGGAGGAATGTGTGTTGAGGAGAGGAGGTATGATTCTTGTTTCCAAATGTCTGAAGGGCCCTCCTATAAAGGAGTGGATCACGTTCATTTTTGTTTGCTCCCAGAATGTAGAACCAAGAACAATAGTGGAAGCTACAAAGAGGCAGATTCAGACTTGATGTCCTGAAAAACTTCCTAATAATTAGAACAGTTTATAAATGGAAAAGGCTGTCTTGGGAAGTAGTGGGTCCACTTCTTCAGAGGCTGGAGACCACTTGCTGGGCATATAATAGTAGGGATTCTTTTTCAAGGAGAGTTTCCAAGGTCGATTCCAACTTAAAATTCTGTGATTCCTGTACAAAGCCTGGACTACAGTTGGATGACTGGAGAGGACGACTTCATTTGCCAGACATCCTCCATTCACATTACATCACCTCAAGGTCATTTGCCTTAAGGAAACATTCTAAGATAATTTTTAAAAAAACCCTCTTATTTTGGACTGGGTCCTTAGGAGCTAAGCTCTGTTTTAAAACACTATTCTTGAAGCCTGTAGATTTTGTCCATCTTGCAAGCATTCCGGAGTCAGTAGTAGCACAGAGGCGGCAGAAGTTAATCATTAAAGACTTTTATCAGCAGCTTTCCCAATGCAGAGAGTACTTTATGACAGTATAAAAAGGGAAGATTATCATAAAATAATTCTAAACTGAATTTTTTTTTCAGGATCAGATATTCAGAGGTAGAAGAGACCTTAGTAGTCATCTAGTTCAACTCTTTTATTTTGTAGATGGGAAAGGGAAGGAAAAGGAAATAAGCATTTATATATCACCTACTATGTACCAGGAACTGTGCCACACACTTTTTACAGTATTACTTCATTTGATTTAGGTAGGGATAGGATGCTTGCAGAAGTCCCACTGAGATTTTGTGATTTTCTAACAAATAAGCCCCAATGGACTCTAGAGAATGGAATTTTCTGGCACTAAAAATATGTGTATTTATTAACAATTATATTAAAATCTATTCTTCATGGTGCTCTACTGCATTCTGAGTACCAGGCAGCTGCCTGCTTTGTCTGCTCCCATCCTGGGCTCTGCTGATTTGCATGCACATCTTTATCATCATCATGTACCACAGAGAGGAGAAGGAAAAGTCGTGATTGCAAATAGTCATTATTTCTATTTCTGTCTTATGGGATGCATTTTCCACAACAGTGTTGGACAGACTGACAGTAAAACCTGACTGCAGAGAGACACTTAAACATGTTTTTAAACCTTTATTGTCACACTGGAATGACAAAGTACCAACGAAAGCCAGGTTGAAAGGAATTTAAAACCTGGAGAAGGTAAATTGGATGGGCTGGAGATATGAGCAAACCCCTACATTCCTGGGTAAAATATGAGCTTGATATGAGGAGAAGATGAGGTTCCTTGACCAACTTTTATCTCCCCTTTGCTCCTCATTCTGGCATAAGTTTATCACGATCTTGTACAGCTCATTTTGAATGAAATGCATTTATTAATGGCTACTGAAGAAAATTCCAGAGTGGTCGTATTTCCTAGGGACCACCAAAATAATGTAGGCCTGAACTACTACAGAGGATTTTACTACTGACCTTTGGCAGGTCAATTAAACTCTTAATGCCTCCATTTCTTTATCTGTAGAAGGACAGGGTTGTATTTTGCATAGAGGATAGAGTGGTGGACCTGAAGGCAGGAAGATTTGGTTTCAAATCTCACCTCTCATACTTCTTAGCCTTGGGTCTCCTGGCAAATCATTTAACCTTTATGAGTCTTAGTTTCTTCATATGTAAAATGAGGGTGTTGGGTTAGATGGCCTCTGCTTCAGCTCAAGATCTGTGATCTATAATTATAATCTATGTTCTATATACATATAACTTGATAACTTTGAGTGCCTTCCATTTCTAAATGAATGAATGAAAAAGCATTTATCAAATACTAACTCTGCTAGGCCCCATGATAAATCTATGACTTAATTACCTTCCTATAATCCTATGCAGCAAGTAGCGCAGGTATTCCTATTTCCATTTTATAGATGAGGAAATTTAGGCCTTGAGGGTGCTAAGTGACTTGTCTGACATCCAACAGCTAGTGGCTGTCAACGCCAGAACTTGAACTCGAGTCTTATGACTCTGAGTCCCACATTCTAATAGGAGTTTGTGCTTTGATAGAGATAGACTTTAATTACAGGGAGGGCAGATGATCCTTTTCTCTGGATGGAACAACAGCCCAGAACTATTACAAAAAGGAGGAGGCCCAGCTACCTGTGGCTAAACCACGTACGCAGACTTGCCAGTCTGTGAAATGCTTGGCAGGCTAATTGCTGCCCTTCTTTGGTACTTCCTACCCTTCTTTTCCCTTTTAAGTTCACTTGGTTTCATCATCTCCAACAGATTTCACATCTACTGCATTTGGGAAAGAGCACACATTTTCATGGATCCAGAACTGTTTGCCACTGCAAAAGTCCATCTCTTTAGTCCAAATATTCTGGTGATTAATCATGAGAATCCTGGAACACAAGAATCTCAGAAGAATTCATTCAATCAATCAATCAGTCAATCAATGAGCACCTATTTTGTACCTATGTTCCAGATACTCTATTAGGTCCTGGGGTCTTAAAGACATTAATGAAACAATAAATCGAAACTAAATATAACACAAAAGGCAATGGAAAAATATAAAGGGGCTATAAGTAGGTTATATCATGTTACTAACAACAACTGAAATACAAGAAGTGGCTTAAATGACATCACTGAGGGTATGATTGACTAGAAGAACCCCTGCAGAAGGGCCAATTAAGTATTAGGCATGAAATATAATAAATAGACGGATAATAAAAATAAACAATAATATAATAATAGAAGAAATAATAAACAGAAATAATAATAAAATAATAAACAAAAAGAATAACGGAATAAATAATAAATAGAATAAATAATAAAAAGAAAAAATAAATTAAAAAATACTGGAGTGATTTGCCATTTCCTTCTCTAGCTCATTTTATACATAAGGAACTGAGACAAACAGGGTTAAGCGACTTGCTCAAGGTCTCTGGGAATAAAACTCTTTGAGGTTTTGTTGTGTGGCATCATCAAAATGGATTTGAGGAATGTAGATAATCAGGAATTTGACAGGAGTCACATGAAATTTTATAGCACTAAATTAGATAGTTGACTGAGGTCAGGGACTTTGAATCAACAGCAAGAGAAAGGCAATCAAAAGAACAGATTTAATCATAGTCTGGGAATTCTACTGGCTCTTTCTGGTTGGGTGGTTTATAGCCCCTAGACTGAGCATTAAGGGAGCTTGAGGGTGGTTTGTTTTTGGTTTTTGTTTTTTGCCAAGCAGAAACTTACTGCCTGTCACACTCCAGCAAATGTCTAAAGAGAGCTTTGAAGAGGCTGAACAGCCGGAAACCAGCAAATGGTAGCAGAGAACAACACAGGAGCCACAACAGTACGCAGCACCCACGAGGGAGCAGCAGAGGACAACATGAGGACAACACAGAACATTAACAGCTTCACAGTGTTAGAGGTGTGAGGGGCTTGACTACACGTGTGCACTGGTCATGTGCATCCCTACATGTATGCTCTCTATGTGCATGTCCTGGCCATACATGTTACTGGCACATGTACTATTCACACATGTTTCCTGGACACATACTTTCTCTACCCATATGCCCCCATATGTATTCATTGGTCTTTCATGTTTTGTAAATACATTCGTTCCATACTCAAATTATAGTACCTTTCTGGGGACCCAAAGGTGAGGAGAGTCTCTGAATGCTACAGGTAGACCCTTAAGAGGATTGGATTTCTGAGGAAATATGCACAAACATCATCTTCGGATCACACAGGGGTGAAAAGATACCCACGTGGGTAGAGAAAGAATGCTCACAGATGAAATTCCAGGTCATTCAAGGCATTAAAGTTTTATTTCAGCTTCCTTATCTGCTAAATCAGGAAGCTGGATGAGATGACTGCTTAAGGCTTCTTCCACCTCTAAAAAATAAATTCACTTGTATAAGTGGCTGGGAGTGAACGGGCGAGGGACACACACGCACAGAAACCCAAAAGAATGAAAAAATAGAAGAAAATGTGTAATATCTCATTGGAAAAACAACTGACCTGGAAAATAGATTGAGGTGGCATAAATTAAGAATTATTGGACTACCTGAAAGCTGTGATCAAAAAAAGAGCCTAGACATCATATTTTAAGAAATTATCAAGGAAAACTGCCCTGATGTCCTAGAACCAGAAGGTAAAATATAAATTGAAAGAATCTACTGATCACCTCTTGAAAGTGATCCCAAACTGAAAACTTCTAGGAATACTATAGCAAATCCTAGAACTTCCAGGTCAAGGAGAAAATATTGCAAGCAGCCAGAAAGAAACAATTCAAATATCACAGAGCCACAGTCAGGGTAACACAAGATTTAGCAGCTTCTACACTAAAGGATTAGAGGGCTTGGAATATGATATTCTAGGGAGCAAAGAAGCTAAGATTACAACCAAGACTCACCTACCCAGGAAACTGAGTATAATACTTCAAAGGAGAGGGAAAGAAGGATAAACAAGGGAAAAAATAGGATGGAAGAAAATGCACAGTAATCATAACTGTGAATGTGAATGGGATGAATTCACCCATAAAATGGAAACAGATGGCAGAGAGGATTAAAAACCATAATCCTACAACATGTTGTTTATAAGAAACACACTTGGAGCAGAGAGACACACGCAAAGTAAAGGAAAGGGGCTACAGCAGAATCTATTATGCTTCAGCTGAAGCAAAAAAAAGCTAGGGTAGCGATCATGATCTCAGAAAAAGCAAAAACAAAAATATATCTAATTAGAAGAGATAAGCAGGATAACTGCAGTTTGCTAAAAGGACAATGAATCAATACTAAACATATATGCACCAAATGGTATAGCATCCAAATTCTTAAAGGTAAAGTTATAGGAAGAAATAGGGAGTAAAACTACATTGGGGGAGGGGGAACACCTCAATTTTCCCTCTCAGAACTAGATAAATCTAACCATAAAATAAACAAAAAAGAAGTTAAGGAGATAAATGGAATTTTGGAAAAGTTAGATATGATAGATGTCTGGAAAAAATTGGATGGGAATAGAAAGGAATATACCTTTTTTTCTCAGAGGTACATGGCACCTTCAAAAAAATTGACCATGGGGCAGCTAGGTGGTGCAGTGGATACAGCACTGGTCCTGGATTCAGGAGGACCTGAGTTCAAATCTGGCCTCAGACACATAACACTTATTAGCTGTGTGACCCTCGGCAAGTCAATTAACCCCAATTGCCTCACCAAAAAAAAAAAAAAAGAAAAGAAAAGAAAGAAAAACTGACCAGGTAAATTAGTGCATGAAAACCTCACAACCAAATGCAAAAAAGAAGAAATATTAAATGCATCATTTTCAGATCATACTACAATAAAAATTACAAGAATGTAATCTATATAGGGCTGTGAAAACACAGATTAAAAGTTAATCGACAACTAAATAATCTAATGCAAAAGAATGAGTGGATCAAAAAAATACAAATCATGGAAATAGTAATTTCATTAAAGAGAATAACAACAAGACAACATACCAAAATTTATGGGACACAGCCAAAGTAGTAATTAGAGGAAAATTTATAACTCTCCATTTTAATAAATAACAAAAGAGAGAAAGAGCAGATCAACAAATTGGGCATGCTGCAACAACAACAGAAACAACTAGAAAAATAACAAAATAAAAATCCTCAATTAAACACCAAATTGGAAATCCTGAAAATCAAAGGAGAGATTAATAAAACTGAAAGTAAGAAAACCATTGTACTAATAAATAAAACTATGAGCTGGTTTAATGAAAAAAACAACAACAACAACAATAAAACAGATAAACCATTCATTAATTTGATTAAAAGAAAGAAAAAGGAAAACCAAATTACCAATATTAAAAATGAAAAGGGTGAATTCACCACCAACAAAGAAGAAATTAAGGCAATTATTAGGAACTATTTTGCCCAATTATATGCCAATAAATCTAACAATATAAATGAAATGGATGAATATTTATAAAAATATAAATTGCCCAGATTAACAGAAGAGGAAATAAAATACTTAGATAACCCTATCTTAGCAAAAAAAAAAAAAAATTGAAGAAGCCATAAATGAACTCCCTAAGAAAAAATCCCTAGGATTTTTTTGTGATGGATTCACAAGTGAATTCTAGCAAGCATTCAAAGAACAATTAATTTCAATACTACATAAACTATCTGGAAAAACAGGCAAAGGAGTTCTACTACCAAATTCCTTTTTATGACACAAGTATGGTGCTTATACCTAAACTAGAATGAGCAAAAACAGATAAAGAAAACTATAGACCAATTTTCTAATTATAATAATATGATGCAAAAAATATTTAAATAAAACACTAGTAAGGAGATTACACCAGTATTTCACAATGATAAAAAGACCATAGGGGGCAGCTAGGTGGTACAGTGGATAGAGCACCAGCTCTGGAGTCAAGAGGAACTGAGTTCAAATCCAGCCTCAGACACTTGATACTTACTAGCTGTGTGACCCTGGGCAAGTCACTTAACTCCCAGTTACCTCACACATACAAAAACAAAACAAAACAAAATGAGCTCCCTGTGTAGCCACATTGGTTTTGGGGGCAGCTAGATGGCACAATGTATAGAGCACCAACCTTGGAGTCAGGAGGACCTTAGTTCAAATTCAGCCTCAGACACTTGATACTTACTAGCTGTGTGACCCTGGGCAAGTCACTTAACCTTATTGCCTAGCAAAAAACAAAAAACAAAGAAACAAAAAAAGACCATGTGGGATTTATACCAGGAATGCAGGGCTGGTTCAATCTCAGGAAAACTATCAGCATAATTGACCACATCAACAACAAAATCAACAAAAATCATATTTATCTCAAAAGATGAAGAAAAAGCTTTTGACAAAATGTAACACTCATTCTTATGAAAAACACTAGGAAGCACAGGAATAAATGGAGTTACCCTTTAAATGATAAGAAGTATCTATATAAAACCATCAGTAAGCACTATTTGTAATGTAATGAGGATAAGCTAGAAGCCTTTCTAAAGATCAGAGGTGAAGCAAGGGTGTCCATTATCACCAGTATTATTCAGTATTTTACTAGAAATGCTAGCTATAGCAATAAAAAAAGAAAATGAAATTGAAGGAATTAGAGAGAACAAAATTATTACCCTTTGCAAATGATATGATGATATACTTGGAGAATTCTAGAGAATCAACTAAAAATTTAGTTAAAATAATTAACAACTTCAGCAAAGTTGAAAAATATAAAATAAACCCACATACATCATCAGTGTTTCTATATATTACCAACAAAATTCAGCAGCAAGAGATAGAATGAGAAATTCCATTTAAAATAACTGTAGACAATATAAGATACTTGGAAGTCTACTCACCAAGACAAACCCAGGAACTATATGAGCACAATTACAAAATACTTTTCATATAAATAAATTCAGATCTAAACAATTGGAAAAATATTAATCGCTCATGGATAGGCCAATCCGATATAATAAAAGTCATAATTCTACCTAAATGAATTTACTTATTGAATGCCATGTCAATCAAACTACCAAAAATTATTTTATAGAACTAGAAAAAATTGTAACAAAATTCATCTGGAAGAACAAAAGTTCAAGAATATCAAGGGAATCAATGAAAAAATGTGAAGGAAAGTGGCCTAGCAGTACCATATCTTGAACTGTATTATAAAGTGGCAATCATCAACATAGTCCATTACTGGCTAAGAAATAGAGTGGTGGATCAATGGAATTTATTAGGTATACAACGCACAGTAGTAAACGATCATAGTAATTTAGTATTTGATAAATGCAAAGATCTAAGCTTTTGGGATAAGAACTCACTATTTGCCAAAAAGTGCTGGGGAAATTGGAAAGCGGTTTGGCAGAAACTAGGTATAGACCAACATCTCACACCATTTACCAAGAAAAAGTCAAAACGGATACATAATTCAGACATAAAGAATGATATCCTAAGTAAATTAGAGGAGCATGGAATATCTTAACTGTTAGATCTATGGATAAAGGAAGAATTTGTAACCAAACAAGAGATAGCTATTATTTAAGGAAGTAAAATGGATAATTTTTATAACGAGACTTTGCACAAACAAAACCAATGCAACCAAGATTAGAAGGATAGCAGAAAACTGAGAAAAAAAATTTTACAGCAAGTTTCTCTAATAAAGACCTCATTTCTGAAACATATAGAGAACTGAGTCAAATTTATAAAAGTAGGATTCATTCCCCAATTGATAAACGGTCAAAGGATATGAACAGGCAGTTTTCAGAAAAAAAATCAAAGCTATCTTGTAGATATGGCTATTAACATATGAAAAAAATGTTCTATATTACTATTGCTTAGAGAAATGCAAATTAAAACAACTATGACATTCCACTTCATACCTATCAGATTGACTAATATGACAAAAAAGGAAAATGACAAATGTTGGAGGGGATGTGGAAGATTCACAACCGATTTATCTATTTTGGAGAGCAATTTGGAACTGTGCCCAAAGGGCAATCAAACTGTCCATACCCTTTGATCCAGCAATACCACTAATAGGTTTGTATTCCAACGCCATAAAAAAAAAAGGAAAAGGAAAATCACTTATATGTACAAAAATATTTATGGCAGCTCCTTTGTGGTGACAAAGAATTGGACCATTGTAAACAATAACGACAATACTGTAGGATGATAAAATTGTGAACGACTTAGCTAGTCTCAGCAATACAAGGATCTAAGACAATTCAAAAGGACTTATAATGAAGAATGCTATCCACCTCCAAAAAAAGAACTGATGGAGTCTGAATGCAGATCAAAACATATTTTTTTAGCTTTCTTTTTCTCTTTTTTTTGGGGGGGGGGAGGTGGTCTGTGTTTTCTTTTGCAACATGGCTAATATAGAAATATGTTTTGCATGACGGCACCTGTATAAACTATATCAAATCGCTTGCTTTCTCACAGAGCCAGGAGAGCATGGAGAGAGAGAATTTGGAAGTCAAAATTTTTAAAATGAATGTTAAAAAATGTTTTTACATGAAATTAAAAAAAATAAACACTTTCAAAAAGAAAGGAGAATGGCTTGAATCTAGGGCCTGAGGACTCTCTGGAGAGCCCAGAGTGGGTCTCCACTTACCTTGCGGCCGGTTCTCGGGCTCAGGGAGAGGTATCAATGCTCGGTGCCCACGTGGTGCAGCCTGGGACCCTCAGGCTGGGCAGGGGTGGCGTGTGCGTGTTGGGGGGGGTGACGGTGGCAGAATTAGGAGAGGGTGGAGCCTGGCTGAGGTCAGAACGCACGTGGGGTGCACAACACCGTGCGCCCGGAGGCCGGAGCGCAGCCGGGAAGGAGTTCGCACGAGGGCCTGGCGGCTTTGCGGCGGCTGGTAGGGTCTGCACACAGCTTTGCACCACACATTTTGGCTCTCGCGGTGTCCGACCGCCAGCTTCCTGATCCAGTCCTCTGGACTGCTGGCGCCATGCCCTGGTGGTGCCCTCCCGACCTCCCCTGGCCCCCGACGCCTTTCCCGCCTTTCCCGCCTTTGCCTTGGCCGGGTGTGGCTAAGCTGCCGTAGAGACCCCGCCACTGGCCGGGGAGCCGGCCTCCAAAAGCTCCCTGGGGAGACCTCGCCTCATCTTTTTTCCGCTTTGGGGCTGCCCCTCCCCATTCCCCGCCCAGTTGCGCCTCGGCCTCTTTTTCGACCCAGAAAAGCACCCTTCCTTTCCGGGCCATCGTGTATATGTTTTAGAGTCGGTGATTTAGAGCGCATTAATCTACGTTTCGATCGTTTGCGGTTTTTCCGACTTTGCATGTTACAGACCCTCCTTTCACGGATGAGGAAACTGAGGTCTAGAGAAACTTAAATGCACGGAGGTACCAAGGGTGCAGCCTGGGCTGCATGGCCTCCAGCATCCCGTCCCGACTCTTACATTTTTAAAAAGTCTCCGCGCACACACGCCCCGTTCTCTCCAGCCTTCCCTCTCCTGTTCTTGGCCAGCACAGAGCTTGCAAGTTTCATTATTGGGTTCTCTTATTCATTGGGGTAATCGAAAGAGCTATGAACACACTCTTAAGGGGAAGAAAAAAAAAATCAAAGTGCCAGAGGCAGATTTGCTCAATAATTAAAGTTGTCTTACAGGTAAACATGACTGGAAGAGCCAGAGCAAGAGCCCGAGGTCTCTGCAGAAGCCCGGAATCCGGGAAACTGGGACAATCACAGGCTTCATCATGGGTCTGTATCTGCCATATTGTAGATTTGTTTGCTTTCTGACCTTTTCTCTCCTGTTTCTCTATTCCAGAAAAATTTTCTCCTTTTGATTGTAGCTTCCCCTTACCTTTTACTAATTTATCATGCTGGTGACCATTTTCTAAGTGGACTAGACTCCTCACCTTAAAAGTATATATATATAGAGAGAGAGAGAGAGAGAGAGAGTGTGTGTGTGTGTGTGTGTAGATATATATATATATATAGTGTATATATAGAGAGAGTATAGTATATATAGAGTGTGTGTGTGATATATAGGGTGTGTGTGCAGGGTCCTCATAGCAATTACAGGTTGAGAACTAGAAATGGACCTTTTAAAAGTCATCCAGCCATACAGAGGAGGAAATGAGAAGTCCAGTGATGTGCCCAAGATCACCCACTTAGTAAGTGGCAGAGCCACTATTTGAGCTAGGGACCTCTACCTCTTCTCCAGTTACAGACCTGGCACTCTTCTCAGGGTATCTCATTGCCTCTCCATTGGGGACTTTAATTACTAAGCTGGGGAATCTGCCTTGTGTCTTTGAGCAGGAGTTCTTGATCATTTTTGTCATAGACCTCTTGCAATCTGGTGAAGCCTAGAGAGCCCTTCTCAGAGTAATGTCTTTAAATGCTTAAAATATGTAGGATTGCAAAGGATAACAAAATATTATTGAAACATTTATGAAAATATTTTTTAAAAACAGTTCATAGTTCCTAGGTTAGAACCCCTGTCCTAGAGGCATTATAATTTGCTACCAGTCTCTGGCAAATGGTCTTTGCTTAATAAATGCTTTTGGATTGGTTGGTTTCTACTATGTTAATGAACGAATGCATAAGTATTTACTTTAAGGAGTCACTTAGACTACTGGACAGTGGGACTTGGATCTTTATTTTGTGTCTCTCAGAGTTTTAAATTTTATGTTTAAGTTTAACACTTAAGTTATGAAATACAAGAAAATACAATTATGGGTATTTATAATATGATTTGGGGGCAGGTAGGTGGTGCAGTGGAGAGATTGCAGGGCCTGAACTCAGGAGGATTCATCTTTCTGAGTTCAAGTATGGCCTCAGACACTTACTAGCTGTGTGACCCTGAGCAAGTCACTTAACCCTGTTTGCCTCAGTTTCCTCATCTATAAAGGTGAGCTGGAGAAGAAAATGGCAAACCCATCCAATATCTTTGCCAAAAAAAAAACCTTAAGTGAGGCCATAAAGAGTTGGATGTGACTTAACAACAACATAATGTGATTTATCTTTGTTTCTCCCATTCCCCCTCCACTCAGTTCCATGCAGAAACCAAGTCCTACCCAAATAAAAATAGAGATCACACAAAACAAGAAGGCTTTGGCCAGCCACTGGAAAGTACTTTGAGTTGTATTTCCAGTGCCAGACTTTAGTATTTTTAGGTAGTTTCTTGGACCAGAAAATGTTCAATTGGATCTTTGGAGAATCACGGTGCTTTAAACTGTGTGACCCTGGGCAAGTTACTGTTTCATCAGTCAAAGGAGCTCTTAATGTGGAACCTCCCTACAGCTGCTGTCTGTTTGGGATTTACGCTCTTAAGAGAGTTACCTGAAGCACAGGAACATTAAGTGACTTGCTCATGACATTCCATCTTATATATGTCAGGGGCAGGACGTGAACCCAGTCATCCTGTCTCCAAGGCTCGCTCTCAACTCCTGTGCCATGCAGGCCTCAGTATAAAATGTGCCTTGATTAACCCTGTTGGGATTGGACTTCTGTAACATCTCTGGAAATATAAAAAATACAGAAATATAGAAAAAAAAACCCAGCAGTAATTCCTGTTGTCTACATTTCTGTACCCATTTTCTTTCCTCTTAATTCTTTGATTAATTAATTACTTCACTTACTCAAAAGGTATTTATTAAAATCTTGCTTTGTGCAGGGCACTTTGTTAGAGGAAGATAGAAAATTCGGATAAAACATTACCCTTGTCCTAAACCTTATAGTGTAACGCAAAAATTACAGTGACTCATACAGCAACTTAATGTTTACAAAGCAGTTTTCCTCACAATGATTCTGTGAAGTAGATAACACAAATCCCCATCTTACAGATGAGGAAATTGAGATTCAGGGAGTAAATGGCCCAGAGGTCTCTGATTTTTTCATAGAGCCTTAAGGCACCCCAGAGGTTATAGGATCACAGGTTTAGAGCTTAGTGATCATAGAACCGAGTTCAAACCCTTCATTTTACAGGTGAAGAATACAGGTGAGCAGTCCTCATTCCCTTTGTTCCCAACCTTCCCCTCCCCCAACACAGAAGGGATTTGCTAGCTGCTACAAATAGTAAGTAATGGTTTCAAATTTTAACCTAGGTGCTCTTTAAGCCAGATCTGCTGCTTTTCCCACTACACCAGTTACCCCATCTAGTCCAACCCGAATCCAAACAGTAATCTTCTACAACGTCTTTGACAGCTGGTCTTCTAGTCTGAGTTGAAATGCTTTCAGGAATTTGCTTATAGTCCCACAGATATCATAGACAGGACTCTTAGCCCATGCTTCTTGTCTCCCAATATACCTCCCTACTCAATTCTTCACCAAATATCTTTGAGCTCCCACTTATTATCTCCCCCCACCCCCCACATATCTGTTAGCAGACAATCAGCATGGTATAGAGGGGTTAAAGAGTCAACCTTGGAGTTTCAGAAAGGTTTAGTTCAAGTATGAATACATACTGTGTCTCATGTGCCTCTGACACATATTATCTGTATGATCCTTGGCAAATCACTTATCCTTTCAGTGCTTTAGGAAACTTCTTTTTTTTTTTACTAAGTTGCATAGAAGGTACCAACCTGCATTGGTAGAGGGCATTACCTCACCAGGGAGTTCCCTGTTGTGAAATCACAAGTCTAGCTCTTATCCTGTCTTTACACACACACACACACACACACACACGTACGTGTGTATATGTGTATTTTTCATGAAGTACTATATGAACCATAGAGTCATACCTGCTGAAATCTGAATATTATCTTAGGTCATTATGGCCATGTTTAGTCAAATGATAACTTTTCCTTGTCCTATTGACTAAAGTCCTATTGACTTCTTCCATCATGGGGATTGATTATGTTTCCTGTATTCTTTTCTTCTGTTTCTTCTTCCTCTTTGGACATGCCTGGGATCATCTTTCCTCATCTTCCCTGCCTCCCGTCAAGCACTGTGCTAGTCTCTGGGAATACAAATGCCAAGAATAAAACAATCCCTACTAGTGAAGAACTTACATTTAATGAGAGAGACAGCAGCAAGTACATATATGTGTGTGTATGTATATATGATAGATACATTTACGTGTACTTGCTGTTTCATTAGAATGTGTATGTGTATAAATATATATATATATATAAATAAGCATCTGTGTGTATGTATATATATACATATATATATTTTTTTTACATGTTCTTATTGTCTCCATTCGAATGTGAGACCCTGTTAGTAGGGATTGTTTCATTTTATAAACTGTCTCAGCAGATGGGCTAAACCAGTAACTGTCAAGTAACCGATAGGTCTGAAACGTTTCAGTGAGTTAGGGGGACATCTACCCCAAGCATGTGAAAACTTTCCCTTGCAGAATGGGCAGATGAGAACAGTTTGTTCCAGTGACCACGAAGGTGGCTGAAGTGGGTGCTATGGAGTGCTTAGAGCTTGGTCAGACATCGAACTTGCCAAGGTCATTCACTGCATCCTAGGCCATTGCCAGTTATCTTGACTTTTGTCTTGCCACTGGACTTCAGTGACTCTGGTGGAGAGAATGAAGCTGATGACTTTGTGCAACTCTGCCTCACTTAAATCTAATTAATGAGCAAATCAAGCCATAGCCTCATGATGGCATTCAAAAATGGAAGACGAACAACAGTATATACACAAATGCTCATGTTGGGCGTTTACACACACATTATAAAGTTAATAAATACATCCATATGTCAGTAGCAGTAGGGGTTTCAGGAAAGACTTCATTAACAAGATGGTTCTTGGGCTACATCTTAAAGGAAGAAAGGGGCTCTTAAGAGGAGAAAGTAAGGAGAGTGTGCAATTGTTGATGTTGTTTATTCTTTTTGAAGAGGTCCAATGACATCATGGGGCGGTGGCTTGACTTGCTCACTAGTTGAATTTAAGTGAGGCAGAGTTGTACAAAGTCCATCATTTGAACTCCCCCAGAGTCCAGCTCCAAGCTTTCCATAGCACCTGCTTCAACCACCTTCATGGTTGTTGGCCAAACTGTTCTCATCTGTCCATTCTACCTGGGAAAGTCTTCATGTATTTCAGGCATGGAGGAAGGCCAGAGAAAAGGCACAGAGATAGAAAATTGAGTGTTATGTGTAAACTACAGAGATACAGTTTGGCTGGATTGCGGGATTTGGGGAAGCAATAATGTATAAGTGGTGCTGAAAAATTAGGTTGGGTCCAGATTGTAGGACTTTAAAAGCTAAAGGTTTACATCCTAGAGGCAATAAATAGGAAATCCCTGGAATCACGAGGTCAGAGCAAGGCTTAAGGAAAATACAGGCAGTGGTATGTAGGGTGGCTTGGAGGGGGAAGGAACAGGGCAAGGGGACCAATTAGGAAGCAATTGTGAGAGATGATGGGGACCTGAACAAAGGTCATAGCTGTGTGTGTTGAGATAAGTGATGGGATGTGAGAGGTGATGTGGAGGTAGAAATGGCAGCATTTAGCAACTGGTTAGATGTGTGGGGTGAGGCAAAGAACAAGGTGTCCTCACCTCTCTATTCCACTTAACACTGTTTTTGTAGTTGTTTGTATTTGTGCCATGTCTTTTCTACTGGATTGTAAGCTCTTTGCAGGCAAGGGGTTGTGTGTTGTTTAGCTTTCCGTCTCCCCCAGGACCCAGCATGGTGCTTTGCCCTTAATAAGTATTTGATTAATTAACTCTATTGATGTTTAATTGTGACTACAAGGACACTGTGCTATGTGGACTCTGACAAAATTTCTGGTTTGTTGATTCCTGCCTCAAATTTTTAAAGAAATACTTTGTTGTTCATTTCAGAATCATCCTACTGTTTGTGACAGTGAAGCCTCAGCCAGCACCGATCTCCTGGGAACTGATAGGATTCCACAGAGGCGTAAGTGGGGGAGCCATGGAGACATATTTTGGAGCAGCACATCTGCCCTAAATCTGTGAGGAAATAGTGAGGAGGTCACTCCTCAGGCAAGAGGGCCCTTTCTAGAACATATATTTAATTTTTTTTCTCCAGGATTCTCCTGTGGCAGGCTATATTTGGGGGTCTTGAGAGGTGCCCTGGCATTCCATAGAGCCAGCTTCCCTGCCTTCTTGGCATAGTTGGGCAGACCTTATAAGTAGTAGCGTTATACATCTATGTGTTCATGAAAGAGTTGTGGAGAAACTGTTTCTAAATTTTTGTTTGTTTGAATAACTTAGATTTTCCTGTATGGTGTGTGGCTATAAATAATGCAAGTATTTTTTCAAGGAATACACTAGAACTTAGATATCTGAATACATCTATTCTCCTACACTTACAAATAGTCCAATAGTGCCGACATTACCCAGAGTGTTTCTGGGGCATTCATAAGTTGCATATTATTTTAAATAACTTGTAGCAAATCAATACACCTTTAGGACTAAATGCAAATCCCTTGAGTCATTATTGGAAACCTACAATTTAAGGGCAATACAGTGCTTTGGGCAGAGCCCTGGATTTGGAATCAGAGGAATTAAAGATCTTTGGTTCAAATACTGGTTCTGCCACTTACTGCCTGTGTGACCATGGGCAAATCACATCACTGGGCTTTATTTTCCTCATCTGTAAAAGGTGGAGTTGGGTCTCTAAAGTCACTTCTACTCTAAATCTTTGATTCTGTGATCTGACTTCCTCCTACTTTTTAAAGCTTATTCACCTGACTATCTATTTCTTGCACATTACATTCCTTAGATTTGGACTGTCCTATTTGCTGTCCCCCAAACTCAGCATTCCATCTCTCACTTTTTGCTTTTGTGCATTCCTGATACCTAGAATGTGCTCTCACCTTATCCATCCCTTAGCTTCCCATCTTTATTCAAGGTTTAGCCCATATGCCATCCAAGCAAGTATTGGTACTTAACAAGTGTTTATTGATTGATCTTCTTCCGTGGGAAACGTCTTCTTCGTTGCTAGTGTTCTTTCCCTCAAATCATGTTTATATGTTTTGTTCCACCAGTGAAATTTGTAAGTTTCTTGAAGGCAAAGATCTTGGTTTTTTGTTCTATCTCAGCATCTCCAACATCTAGTGAGTTGTCCTGCACATGTCAGATGCTTAGTACATGCTTGTTGGATTGGATATTGGGTGAATTTGATTTTTTAGAAATAGCTAAAAGTCGTTTGGAGATCCACATCAGGTGAATAAGGTAAATGCCAGTTTTTGAAGAAACAAAAGATAGGACTATTTAAAAAAAAAAAAGACTTTTTTCCTCATGTGGATCATAAATTGCTTCCAAAAAACAGTTGCTAAAGAGATGTTCCAGAAATATTTTAAATGATGGTTTGTCCGTAGAATGGAGGGTATCACAGGGTCCCTATTTTAAAGGACAACACTCATTTGGAGTGCATAAATTCTGTGCATTAGTATTTCCCCCCAAATCACTCTTATTACTACTACTTACTACTACTATTACTACTACTACTACTAATAAGTAATGCCTTATGTTTTTTTTTTTTCGAGTGATCTGCCTAGCAAATACAAAAAAATCTCTACCAAATCTATATAAATCTATACCAGAATAACTGCACTGGGTGTAGATTGTCATGCCATGCATTTTAGTTATATTCTTGGCTTCTGGAAGTCAATCATTACTTAAATTAAAAAGTAAACTTAAAACAATACCTTTGTTTTTATTTTTTGTTATATAAATTTAAAAAAATTTTTATTTTCAGTTCCAAATTCTCTTACTCCAGCTCCTTCCCCGTCATTGAAATGGCAAAAAATATGATTCTTATTATATATACGAAGTCAGACAAAAATGTTTTTCTGCATTATCCATGTTCTGGAGGGAAATGCAAGAAAATTAAAGAAAGGAAAAAAAATAGGCTTCATTCTGTTCTCTGATTCCATTAGTTCTCTAATGAGAAAGATAACATTTTACTTCATGAGTCCTTTGAAGTTATGGTGGATCATTGTATTGATCAGTTGATCACTTTATTGATTAGTAACTGAGTCTTTAACAATGGATCATTATTACAATATTGCCATTACTGTGTACAGTGTTCTCCTGGCTCTACTCATTTCACTTTGCATCAGTTCATATAGGTCTTCCCAGGTTTTTCTGAATCCATGCCTTTATCATTTCTTTTAGCACAATATTATTCCATCACAATCATATACCACAATTTGTTCATCCATTCTCTGGTTGATGGGCATCCCCTCAACTTCTAGTTCTTTGCCACCTCGAAAAGAACTGCTCTAAATATTTTTGTGCCGGTGGGGCTTTTTCCTTTCATTTCCATCTCTTTTTCAAGATAAGTAGGCTAGAATAAAAGTACACTTTATTGTTTGGCTTACTTAGCAATGTTTGCTACCAACTCTAGCTTGGATTTTGGAATCTGCCTAAGTTCCTATGAATTATCATATCTGGGACAGTGGACATACTCCTTAGGTATGTGTTTGAGGAAGGATTGTGACCAATCCATGCCAGTTATTTTACATTTATTTATATGTGTGCATATCAGTCTCCCTGATAGAATGTAAGCTTCTTGAGTGGAAAGGTGTTAGATATTTGCCTTTGTACCCCTATCAACTTGCTTAGGGCTTGGCACTTAATAAGTGCTTAATAAATACCTACTGACTGAAAATATGAGGATGTTGTTGATAATCTCACTTGCCCTTATGGGTGGGGAGCAGATGTGGGAAATAAAAATATACTGGCTTTTCACGAATGGACATATAGCTGTGACAGGTTTGTTAGTTTGCCAGACTAAAGCTGGCAACAATCTCTCTTACCTTCCATTTGAAACTGACTCTTGGAGGAGGGAACGTAGGAGTAGAATGCAGGGAGATGTAACAGTGATTTCTACTTTAGATGAGAGAAATAGGCTTAGAGTTACAATTTTTAATTTCACTGAAATGCTTCAGCAAACCTGTGGCACAGGAAGTTGTGAGCCTTGCATCTTAGGCATCTACAGATGGCTAAAAATTTTTCAGTTACTTATGTTTTACTCATTTTCAGCCAACTGAAAAATGCCTTACCAAAAAACATTTATTAAGTGCCTACTCTGTGTCAGACACTATGCCAAGTATTGGGTCCAACTCCTCAAGGAGCTTACAGTCTAACGGGGAAGCAACAGGAAAATGAAAATGTACAAACTAGCGATTTAAATAGGAAATAATTAAAAGATAGAAGGCACCAGAATTAAGAGGGATTGGGAAGGGCTTCCAGTAGGAGATGGGATTTTAGGTGGGACTTAAAGGAAGCCAGGGAAGGCATTAGGTTGGGATGAGGGAGAACATTCCAGGCACTGGGGACAGTCAGAGAAAATGCCCAGAGCCAAGAGATGGAGCGTCTCCTTTGTGGAACAGCCAGGAGGCCAGTGTCACTGGATCAGAGTACATGGTGGGGAGTGAAGTGTAAGAAGATTGGACAGGTAGGTGGCAATTCCCAACAAAGACTCTGGTGAATTCATAGCTTGTTTTTAGCAAATGTAGGCAAACTTTATTTGCATTGCTTAAATTGTAAATTTTGTTGGTAAAGGAATTTTTTTTCCATGTGCTAGCTCCAGATAATTTGACCAGAGTGAAAATTGGCATAGTAGCACTTTGAAATTAGGGCTTTTGATTCCTGTTTCAGTCAAAGGAGGTGTATCTGCTGGAGATGGGGCTGGAAATACCCTTTTTCAAAGAGGAGGGAAAACCTGGAATAGTTTTCTGGAACTGGGAATCAACACCAGGGAGAAGTTGGCACACGTCAGAGACTGTAAAACAGGTATAAGACTTTTATGTTATGCAGTGTCTTCACTGTTTGTTCATTTAATACAAGGGGATAATTTTTGAGTCTAAAATACAAAAGATGTTTGTGTTTTGTGTTTTAGTTTTCTTATTTGTAGAGGCAGTGTAGTGCTGCTAGGTGGCACCATAATGCACAGAGAACTGGGTCTGGAGTCAGAAAGATCTGAGTTCAGTTTTGTTTGTTTGGCTAGGCAAATGGGGTTAAGTGACTTGCCCGGGGTCACACAGCTAGTAAGTGTTATGTGTCTGAGGCCAGATTTGAACTCAGGTCCTCCTGAATCCAGGGCCAGTGCTCTATCCACTGTGCCACCTAGCTGCCCCTGTTTTTGTTTCTGGTTTGTTTTGTTTTGTTTTTTTTGAGTTCAGTTACTGCCCCAGACACTTACTGTGTGACCCTGGGCAAGTCACTTAATGTCTGTCAGCTTCAGTTTCCTCATCTGTAAAATGGGAATGATAATAGCAACTCTTTTCCAGGGTTGCTGTGAGGATCAAATGAGATAATATATGTAAAGTACTCTGCAAACCTTAAAACCCTGTGTAAATTCTAATTATTATTATATTATCATTAATAAAGTGTTGCGCACGGACCCAGAAAGACTTGAGGCCAGATTCCTTCTCTGACATTACCTTTTAGCGGTGGTAATCTGAAATTCCATGGTCATTAGCAGTTCTATCAAGGATAAGATGGCCTCATATCTGTTGATACAAACACGGAAATCTGTTTGCTTTTTTCAGGTTCCAGTGGTGCTCCAGTGAAACTGGTCACTAACCTCTTTAATCTAGGTTTGCCCAGAGAATGGCATCTCTTCCAGTATTATGTGGTGTTCGATCCAGACTTAGCATCCAAGCGACTGAGAATTGCTTTGCTTTACAGTCACAGTAAATTCCTGAAAAAGGCCAAAGTCTTTGATGGTACCATGCTTTTTCTCTCAGAAAAGCTAGAAGAAAAGGTATAGTATGATTCCTGTTTTTTTACTACTGTGGATTATCATTCATTTGTCAATTGGAAGCATCTAGAAAGAAACTACAAAGGTTTGGGTTGAAAAAAGAAAACTTTAAATAGTTTTAGACCCATTATATGTTCTGGAAGCACTTCTTGCTTTTTAGAAATAGTAGACAACCTCCTCTTTCTCCCATTTGGGGGGCCTGTAGTGGGAGGGAAGAAGCTGGGTGCCTCCTTGGCTTACTCCCTTTCTGTAGCACTGTGTGCATGCCGACCAAAAGCCTCCTTGATTAAGACGTCGTCAGCCCTTAGTACTATAGAAACTAGAGCCTCATATCCTATTCAGCCTTATCTCCTTGTATTTATTTGCTTCAGCTTTTACTTGGACACTGTTCTTTGAGGAAAGAACCATATTTTTCTGAAGTAAGCGCCAAGTTTGTAAATGCACTCCTCTCTCCCTTAATGCTGTTCCTTTACTCTTACTTCTAAACCTTGTCTCTGTTTTTACAATTGCCCTCTCCCCCAAGACTTTTCTTTATTTTTTTTTTTTAAAAGAACTGGTAACATTTCTGAGAGATTTCATTACAAAAATTCAGCTCCTCAAATTTGATTGCCTTGCTCATGTTCCTTTACTTTTTTAATCTTTTGTTCTTGAAATAAGCAAGCTTACCGAATTTGTGTCTGGATATAACCTTTGGATTTGTCACTTATGCGTCAGGAGCAATTTACTTATCTTTCCTAAGCCTCACCCTCCTCCTCCATAAAGTAGTATTGTTCTTACTTTGCAACCCGCTGGGTTGTAATGAGGTTCAAATGAGAAAGTGTATTTGAAAATGCTTTGTAACTGGAAAGGGCAGTGTAAATCACATTTATTCTTATTACAGTTACATTATACACTTTGTAAAACAGAGCCTATTTCTATAGAAAAGCTAAGTCAAAGATATTATATTCAGATTTGTGGTGCAGCAGATAGAGCATTGGACCTGGAGTTAAATCTGTTTTCAGTCATTTACTGCCATGTTGTCCCAGGCAAATCATTTAACCTGACTCAGGCTCATTTAACTTAGTTTATAGCCCCTATGTCACAGGGTTGTTGTGAGGATCGAATGAGATAATATTTGTTAAGTGCTTAGTAAACCTTCAAGTGATATTTAAATGCTATTGTTATCATCATTATTATTATTGTTATTGTTGTTTACTCTTCTAACCTCTGATCCTTCCACTCATTAAAACTTTTTGTTATAAACTGAAAAACCATCTCTAAAATCAAATAAATATAGAAAATAAAGCCATAGAATCTTATATTAACCCTTAGCATTTAACAAGGTAAACCAAATGAATTCATAAACAAATCCTCTCAAAATGCTTCTGTTCAGTTTTCCCTAACAGGCCCCTCTGAAATTTCTTCCTTCCTTTCCTTCCTTTCCTTCCTTCCTTCCTTCTGCCTTTCTCTCCTTCCCTCCTTCCTTTTGTCCATCCATC
>NW_020947122.1:4790581-4966609 GCF_900497805.2 Vombatus ursinus
CCTTCCTCCCTCCTTTCCTTCTTCCTTTCCTTCTTCCCTCCCTCCCTCCCTTCCTTCCTTCCTTCCTTCCTTCCTTCCTTCAATGTATACACAATTCCGATTCTGCTGATTTTGTTTTATATACTTTCACATGGTCTTTTCGTATTTCTTTGGCAATTTTCTTGTATGCTTCATTGCTTTTAGTAACTCCATTGGGCCCTGTTAATCTACCATAATTACTAGGATTTAGACAGGAATATAGGCAGCTTCCAATTTTTTGTTATTATAAAGAGTACAGCTATGCATATTTTCTTAAAATGATGAGTTTTGTACCTCTTATTACATTTGCTGTGTTGCTCTCCAAAATACTTGCCACTAATCTACAATCCTACCAACCAGCCATGTTTTTTCCCCTACAGCCCTGCCAATATTGAATTTCATTTCACCTTTTTATAAGGTTGATATCAGTAGCATTAATTGAAATTCCACAACTTGGCAGCATTTTACAAACTGCTGCCAGAAATGCCCTCATTGGGCATCCTTGAGGACCATCTCCTTTGATGAATCCTCAAGGCTGCTCAAATGGTCACTGTACTTACTGATGTAACTTAAACTTGTTCCAGATAGTTACATTTAAGGTACTGAAAAAAACAATAGTGCACTATGTTCTGGTTATGTAGCATTTTCATTTAATTTTGAGTTGGAGAATCTTTCAGGCATAAGCTTTTTTTAGAATTTTGCACTTTGAGGTAATTGAGTATTTGTTATCATGTTACATCAGTAATCCTTTTCTTTGTGATCTGTTTCATTATATTATTGCTAATTGAAAATATTCTTGAATTGAATTGAAGATGGTGTAGATTTAGGGACTGTGTAATATTGGTTCCTGCTGTAAATATGGTGTTCTGTATTCAGTATGTCACTTTTTGAACTGACTTTTGCTCACCCACTGTAAACGTTTGTGATTTCTCTTTTGGGATATATCTGAAAATGCCTGGCCCACTTATTGATTTTCAGGGGCCTTCATTGTACCTGTAGATGCTGCAGGATCATTTTGCCTAAAGTAATCTATTTGATGACCGTACTGAACAAATAATGCCTTTTACATGGTATTAGTAACACAGCCACAGATACTGTCTTTTGGCCGTTAAAAATATTCTTCAGTAGGATTAATCATTACATTTAGATCACAAAGTTACATAAAGAATGATTTCCTAGCACCAGCTAGTTTTCACACACTGATAAGAGGTGGAAAGTATTTTGAACAAGTTTAAAAAACACTGTATAAATGTTAGGCTCAATAACTATGGATATTAATTATTTTTCTATGAACTATTTGTAACAATTTCTTTTCTGTTAAGATTTGTTTTCTTTCTCTGTAAGGCTGATTTTTTTTTTTGCTCACTTTTGCTCTATAATGTTTCATTTTAGCAGTCCTCTTTAACTAGTGTTTCAATATTCCATCAGGACTATTTCAGTGGAAACAGTCATTTAACAAACATTGATTAAGCAAATACTGTGTACAGAGCACTGCGTTAGGTGGTTCCTGGGAAATACAGATAGAATACATTCCCTGTCTTTGTGGAGCTCATGGGCTAGTAGGAAGATAAGATACCAATACAGATTGTTTAGTGAGATGGACTAGACCTTTGATTTAATTAGTATGGAAAACTCACCTGTGAGGAAAGTCCTTCCACTAGTGCAGGTTGGCACTTCTCTGCAATTTGTAATCTTAGAGAGTTGGCTAATTCACTGAGAAGTTAAGTGATTTGCTCAGTGTCAAATAGCTAGCATATACCAGAGAAGAAACTTGAACCCAGATCTTCCTGGCTTAGAGGACAGCTCTCTACTTACTATAGCATTCTGCTTCTCTATATTACTGATTAATATAATATGCAATATTATGTAAGTGTGTTATAGATAAGCAAAACAAAGTCATGTGAAGTCAGTGAGAAACTGGCACCAGTGAAGGAGATTAAGGAAGATTTTGTGGATGTCATAGCATTTGAGATGTCCTTTAAGGATGAGTATGTGTTCAATAGGTAGATTTGAGCTCTTGATATTATATAATTTGTCTTATATATCTTGAAAATTAGATTTAGATCCAATTTAATAATTTATATACAATTATATTTATATCTATATATTAGATGCAAAGTTGCTCAAGCTGTTATTGCCATTGAAAAATGTCTCTTGGAACTGCACACAGCAGACACATAATAAATATTTGCTAAATAAGTAGAATAAATGACCTCCCTGAAAAGCATTGGTGCAAGGGACAGAACAGTGGCTTTTGAGTGAGAGGATATGGGTTCAAACCCCAGATATGCTATTTATCACCCAGCAAGGAAGTGTAATGGATAGAGTGCTGGGTCCAGAATTAGAAAGACCTGAGTTCAAATCCAGCTCAAACACTTTCTAGCTATGTGACTTTGGGTAAGGCACTTAACCTCTGTTTGCCTCAGTTTCCTCAACTGTAAAATGGGGATAATAATAGCACCTACCTTCCAAGGTGGTTGTAAGGATTAAATGAGAACATATGTAAAGGGCTTAGCGCAGTGACCAGTGCATAATAGGTGCTTAATAATATTTTAAAAGATTTATTAATTAGGTGGCACAGTGGATAGAGTGCGAGGTCTGGAGTCAGGAAGACCTGAGTTCAAATGTGGCTTCAGACACTTACTAGCTGTGTGACCCTGATCAAGTCACTTAACTCTGTTTGCCTCAGTTCCTCATCTGTAAAATGAGCTGAAGAAGGAAATGGCAAACCACTCCAGTATCTTTGTTAGAGATCCCCAAATGGGGGTCATGGACACAACTGAAATGAATCAACAACAGCATCAACAAACTAATAAATATTGATAAGAAAATTTGAAAAGTGCATAGCACAGTGCCTAGCACATAGTAGTTGCTATATAAATGCCATCATTATTATTATTATGATTTTGAGTAAGTCACTTCATCTCTCTGGGTCTCAATTTCCTCATCTATAAAATGAGGAGGTGAAAGAAGATGACCTGTGTTATGTCTTTGCACTCTAAACGTATGTTCTTGTTGCATTAGTTTTCTTCTTGTAAGAGCATTTACATTTTATATTTTAATTATTTTTATATTTTATAAATATTTATAATTTTATATTTTTATTTTACTATATTATATTATTATATTTATAATTTATAAATATATTGTACATTTTAATTATTTTTCTTTTTTGTGATCATTTTTAATCCTTTTTCCCCAAACTCTTCCTCTACATGGATCTACAAAGTTCCACTTTCCACTGTCTAAAAAAAATATCATGACCTTATGTATTTAGATTGCTCACCCATTTGTAATTTATTGTGCTATGTGGAATAAAAACCTGTTCTGAACTTATTTTCTGACACACTAGTTTCCATTTTTCCCAGTAGTTCTTGCGTGCATTTGTTTTAAGGGCCGATACACTAATTTATTCTCACGTCCAAGCAGCTGACTTGTGGTAGTCTATGTGCTCAGCGCCTAGCCTGCCCCAGCCTCTCTAGCAAGTATAAGGTGCTGTTAGCACTACATGCTTCCTGCTTCTTTTGTCTGCTTTGATTTTTCCAAGTGTCCCAATAATCTTGCAGACAGCTGTTTTGTGGCACAAATGAGAGTTATTGTCATGTTATTTTTGTCTGGAGGAAGGAATTACCTTAATAAAATGTTCCTTACTCTGTAAAAAATTGTCTGTATGCCATTTATATTTTATGTCAGTTGCCAGCCACACATTTCTAGTCCTCGTTTAGCAGGTTTGTAAGAGTTATTGAGAGGTTGCTTAATATAAGAATTTTGCCACCATAACCTGAATTTAAACTAATGATTTTTAAAAAAAAATGTGGCTAATGTAGTTCCTAATAGATGCCTTTCCTTTAAAAAAAAAAAAAGCCATACATAGTGTAGAATCAAATTCTGCTTCAAGAGTTAGTTCATTGTCTTTGGAAACAATAATTGATAACAAAAACCCTACCTATGTTATTAGATTAAAAAACCTCAGCACTTATAATGTTCCTGGCGAGTGTTCATTATTTAAATGTGTCTTCTCGCCTTCCCCAGATAGTAAAGCGCCTGTAATTCTGAGATCTCTGTGCTTTAGAGCTGTGTCTGCAGACATCAAGCACAGTATTTTATTTTCCAGATTTTCTTTTTATAGGATTTTACTGTGCTGTAATAGTCATTGTTCATTACTCTTGTTTTCATCTTCAGTACGTTTCTTTTTGAAATGTAATTTTGGTAGTTCTTTCCTCTTGGTAGAGAGGTGGGGGATTATGGGTGCAGAATGTTGGGTTGGCTGTTTTATTGGTTAGTTTTACTAACTGTTTTTTGGTGTTTTAAGGTGGTGTTCAGTAGAGATGGGATAATATGGTAAGAGCAATACCCTAACCCCTCTCTCCCATGCAAGTTACGTTAGATTTTCCTTAGGTATTGAGACATTCCTCGAGACCTGGTTGGCTTAGGCTGTTTGTGTTATTATTGTTCATCCTTCATTTTCAAAGAGGACCATTAACATCATGGGATGATGTCTTGACTTGCATATGAATTGGATTTCAGTGAGGCAGAGTTGCACAAAGTTGTCAGCCTCGTTTCACTCTCTCTTCATATCACTTTCTTCTCACCTGAGCACTCAGTATCAGGACTGGTGGATTGTGATGGGCAACTTGGGGAAGGGAACTTCACTCATCTGAACTAATTAGAGGTCTTCTCAGGTCATACTTGGGTCAATGCCCTTCTGCTGCTGTGACCCAGTAAATCTTTTGTCAACTGTTGAATGTCTCATTTTGTTCTAGTATTGAATCCAAACTACCAGCATCTGAGTCAGGCCTAGGCTGCAACAGCTATATTGGGCAGTGACTGGTAGAAAAAACAAAAAGCATTAATAAAAGTTAAAAAGAAAATCTAAGTTAGTCAGTAAATTCCCTGTACCACCACATTAGTCTCTTTAGACAACATTGTTTTTTCCTCATTGGAATTTTCTCTCTGGGCCTTTAGAATTTAATTCTTTAGAGCTTTTCATTCCTTCTGGAAAGATTATTCTGTAAAACTTTAGTCTATAACATACTACCTAGCTGATCGCTATACCCTTTGAAATTTTCTCTCCTGAAATCTAGGGTTTTGAATTTTGGCTATAATGTTTCTAGGAATTTTCATCTTGGGGCTTCTTTCAGGAGGTGACTAGTGGGTTTTTTGTAGGTTCACTTTGCCCTCTAATTCTGAGAGATCTGGACAGTTGATATCCAGGCCTTAGCTTTTGGTCCCAGCTTCCAGTAGTCCAGTGAGTCTTAAATTAATTCTCTTTAATCTGTTTTCTAGGTCAGTAGTTTTTGATATGGTAATACCTTATATTTTCTTCTTTTTTTTCAATTTTTTGACATGATTTTCATATTTCTTCTTGTTTCATGACATTATTAGCTTCTGTTTGGTACATTTTAATTTTCAGGAGGTTTGTTGTTTAGGTAAGGTTTTGTATCTCTTGTGCTAAATTGTTAATTCTCTAAGTCTCTCCTTCCTTTTTCAGTTCTTTTCTCTATCACTCTCATTTCATTTATAATTTTAAAATTATTTAAACTCATTTGTAATATTTGTAATATAATTTTTATACTCTTCCATAATTTTTTCTAGGAATTCTAACTGAACTTGTGAGAAAGCTGTGTGCTTCTTTGAGGTTTTGCTTGTAGGTGTTTTAGAATCATTTTATTCTTCTGAGTGTGTCTTGAGCATCTCTCCCACCCCCCAATCACTGTTTTTTTTTTGTTTTGTTTTTTTGCTTAGTCATTCTTCTACTCATATGCTCCAGATAACCCAGCTTTCGGGCTTGGCTGGGAGTATTGGGGTCTCAGTTTGCAATTCCTGCCCTTCTAAGAGATACCCCTCTGCTGCTTTCTGGAGTGAGGGGACTGAGTCTAAGATCTGCTCTTGGCAACCCTATGCTCGGGTCTTTAGGTACTGAATCTGTGCAGAAAACCAAGCTGCTTTGCCTGGTCGAGGGGCTGGGCACTTGAACATCTCTGACAATCCCCCTGTTGCTGGCCAAATTCTGAGCTCTGGGTGCTGAGTTAGTGCTCCCCACTGCTTGGGGTGCCAGGTCAGGCGTGGGTCTGAGTCCCAACATCTGCTCTTTGGGCTTCCTGTGAGTTGAGTTAGTGATTAGTTCTGGGCATTGTGACCAAAAGCTCTGGGCACTGAGTCTATGATCTTTGCTCACCTCTACTCCCTAGTTCCTGTTATGGTTACTTGCCTATAGGTTGAATTTGTGATCTTGGGCTGAAAAGATGACCCAATATAGTTCCTCTTTTGATTTCTCTATCACTACTTTGGTGTTCTTTGATAATTTTTGGAATAATTGTTTGCTCCATGGGCCAGACCCTGTTTCTCAGACCATAAATTCTGTATTCTTTTAGAAAGTAGGAAGAATTGGGCTATTTTTTCCAGGTTGTTTTCTAGGATCAGGGAGGTACTTTGTATAACAACAACCATCAAAACATTTTTTTTTACTGATTGCTGTGAATGTGATGATGATGATTAATTACATGCTAGCACTTGGACTTTTAAAGCTCCTTTCAAGTTGTTTTATATTAAACGTGACTTTATATCTTGATTCTCTGTCTTTCTTAGGATGAAATGTAGATTATTAAATATACAATGCCTATTAAAATACATTTTTTTCTTCCCACAGGTGACACAATTGTCAGGTGAAACTCAAAAAGGCATTTATGTAACAATTACCATTACATTAATAAGTGAGCTACCATCAAGTTCTCCTATGTGTATTCAATTTTTCAATATTATCTTCAAAAAGTAAGATATTTTAAACAAAAATTCTTTTAGGTTAATGATGCCTGGGTTACTAAAATTAGAAAACAATTTATAGATAACATTAGGAATAGTGTAATTGTATGGAAGTGTTCTTCCATTTTGGTGCTGAAATGAAACTAGTAGAATCTTATATGTTATTGTGCCTTGTTTTCTATCACAGTAGATTGTTGGTGCTTATGATAAATAGTAGTTACTTATTTGTTGCTGGATAGAACACACAGAAAACTTGTGTCTTGAAATATATGCTGGTGATCAGAGGGAGGATTGGCCAAGAAATGGGAAATTTTCACATGCCCTATTGTAGGGGTGCCATCTAGGGCTCTTTTGGGGGTTGGATTATTTAGATTTGTTCACCAGCTCCCTGTCAGTTTGGAAAACTCATATTAGAGAAAAAAACTTGTGTGCAGATGAAAAAAATCACTGACACTTTCCAATCCATCTTTCCAAAATGATGGCACCTTCAAATTGAGTTGAATGGGTCTTGGTGAGGCCTTTTTTGATTTCACCGCCCTTCCCACAATGCTAGTTTCTCCCCCTTATTACCTTATTTTTTTTGTACATTTGTACCTGCTGTCTACCTTTAAGAATGTAAGCTCCTTGAGGGTAGGAACTGTCTTATCTATGTCTTTGTATTCCCAGAGCCTAGCACAGCATCTGTCATTTAATAAGCATTTAATAAATGCTTATTGATTGATCCTGCATTGGTCTTTTCAGCCACATTCACACAGAGACACAAATATTTTCTGTGATTCTGTTTTTAAGTAGAAAGAACCCCATTAATATATATATGCTTAAATCTATGCATATAAGGATTCAGGTCCTAAGACAGGTGAAGTTCAAAGAATACTGTCGTATTTAGGTTCATATTGTTGTTTCAATATTGTTAGTACCTGTTCCTCTAAATCTACTGTTCTGTTTTCATTGTAAGCATTTATACCTCAAACCCACAAACTACAAATCGAATCTGAATTTGTTGTTTTGTTGGTTGTCTAGACTTAGGAAAATAATGGAGAGAAAATGACAGCAGTCAGATCAAACATGAAAGTGTGCCATGCAGCTGGTTGTTAAATACTTCTCAGCATACTTCTGATTGTTAATAATAGAAGTAGTCACTAAGAATTCTAGGCAGCTAGGTGGCTCAGTGGATAGAGCTCCAGTCCTGGAGTCAGGAAGACCTGAGTTCAAATCCAGTCTCACTTACCAGCTCTGTGACCTTGGGCAAGTCACTTAACCCCATTTGCCTCAGCTTCTTCATCTGTAAAATGAGCTGGAGAAGGAAATGGCAAATCGCTCCAGTATCTTTGCCAAAAAAAAAACCCCAAATGAGATCACAAAGAGTTGAACATGACTGAATAACAAGAAGTTCTGACATCGTTGTGGAGTGCATACCAAATTTAAATGTCTCCTTATAGGATCTTACGGAAGCTGTCTATGTATCGAATCGGACGGAACTTCTATAGTCCTTCAGATCCAGTGGAAATTCCTCAACACAAGTATGTTACTTGAATTTCTTGTTATTTTAAAACTGTTATCATTTGAGCAGTTTGATTTATAATACAATATTCTACCGTCACACCGGAGGTCAAAGATTCTCTGCCTGGTGTGAGATGTAATAGATTTTTTAAAATGTTGGTTTTTCACCCTGGCAAGCAAGTGTAGAGTTGTAGTAGAATAAGCTGCTGTTGTTGTTTTCTTAAACAAAAACAAAAATCTGTGCTATATTATCATGTGTTCCAGAAGGAATCTAGAAAATGAATTTTATTTGTAAGATGAGAAATAACTGAGACTTATCTTAATATGTTTAATCTTCCAGCTGAAGTGAAGTTAGGGGAGCCATGGAGGTCAAGGTGGACTCATTCCTTAAATAGACCCTGAAGTAGGAAAATTTACATAGCTATTCAAATCAAGGAGAGAACAACTATCAACTATTCTAAGGTATCAGAGGAGTTTTAGACAGGTTTTAGTCCTAAATTGGGAAATATAAAGGAAATAACACTTTAAACCTGCCTCTCGGTTGGTGATGACATAATTCTTCAAAGTTAGACCTTAGGACAGTGAAGTATTGGTCAGTTAGAATACAGATGGTTGGTTATGTGAAGAAAGTGTTATTGTCTCAAAAATATAAGGGATTTGGGGGACCTTGATGACTTGCTGTACAGAAAGGAAGAATATAGGGTCCCTGGTAAACTGTCACTGAATACATCAATCAGTTAGCATTTATTAAGCACTTAGTGCCAGGCATTGGGGATATACATGCATGTATACCCACGTATCTATCTGTCTGTCTGTCTGTCTATCTATCACTCTTGCCCTCAAGAAACTTAAATTCATTTTTTTAAAAACTAAATCTTATTTTTTTCAAAGATCCACCTTCTCTCCTTCCTACCTTGTTCCCTTTTCCACCCCCTCACTCACAAATTCAGTTTGAATCAGAGTTGTGGCAATGATTGGAGAGAAGGGGATATATAGGTAAGTGATGTTGTAAAGGTAGATGAGATTTGATGATGGTTATATATATGTTGAGTGAGTGAGGGTGGAAAGAATGACAGTGAGGTTGCAAACATGAGTACCTAGGATGATGACGGTATGCTCAACAGTGATAGGGAAGTTCTGAAGACAGATGGGTTTGCGGATACAGAGAATGAATTTTGTTTTGGATATGTTGAGTTTGAGATACCAACGGTACATCTAGTTCAGAATGTTCAATGAGCAGTTGGTGATGCAGGACTGGGTTCAGGAGAGAGATGAGAACTGGATACATAGATCTGACCATTATCTGCATGGATATGATAAAGGATCCCATGGGATCTGATGAAATCACTAAGTGAAAAAGTACCGAAGAAAAAAAAAAGAGAAAGGCTTCCCAAAGAGCCAGGGAGGCACACCTGCAGGTGGTGGACATGATGTGAATGAAGATCTGGGTAAAGAGACTGAGAAGGGGCATTCAGACAGGTAGGGGGAGAACCAAGAGAGAGGTCAGGGTCAGAAAAACCTGGAACTATCCAGGAGGAAAGATGGTCAGCAGCGTCAGATGCTGCCAAGAGGTCAGTAAGGATAAAGATTGAGCCAGGTCCCTTAGACTTGGAAATTAATAGATCATTGGTAGCTTTGGAGAGAACTGTTTCAATCGAATGATCAGGTTGAAAACTAAATTGCAGACAGAACAAAGAGGACATGGAAGCAGTGAGCATGGACTGTTTTTTCAAGGATTTTAGCTGTAACGCCTTGTAGAAATGTGCTCTTCTATGATAAGTCATGGGGTGGTTTTAATCTAGTGAAGATTTTATTTTGAGGGTGGAGGAGAGTTAGACGTGTTTATATGTAGCAGGGAAGAAGCCAGAAGATAGGAAGAGATTTAAGATTTGAGGGAGAAGAATGATGATATTAGAGGTCATCCAGTTCAACTCCTTCATTAACTTTAAAAAAGTATTAATAATCTTTTTTTCCAAATTACTGATATTTCCCATAGAATGTCTTCCTCTCCCTTTTCCAGAGAGCCATTCCTTGTAACAAAAAATAAAATGTCCTCCCTCTTAACAGCCCCACCCCCTCTCCATTTGTTTTCTTGTTTAAATTCAATATATTTCTACACTTGTCTGTCCGTGTGTGTGTGTGCGCGTGCCTGTATGTTCAACCCACTTTTCTTTATTTCAGACAACAGTGAGTGAGACTGTCACTCACTACTTACTTCATATTTGTATATTTTTCTTTTTAAACATCCTAATTATGAGAAATAGCAAATCCCACCCCCTTCTTTCTCCTTCCTACACTTTTCCCCTCCCTTCTCTTTCCTTCATCAGATCTTTAGAACAGAATCAAACCACCTTTAAGTTCTCTTTTTTTATTTAGCAACTTCAGTACCCTTTGAAGACATAAAAGTTCTGAAGCTGCACTTAGTTCTTCTTCCCCACAAGAATGTTAGCACTCCATCATCATGTAGTTCCTCTGAATTATTAAAAAATGTAGCTTTCTAAGTTCCTCCTGATTCCTGTGTTTGTATTTAAGTTTGTACTTAGCTACTGGATAGAGTGCTGGATTTAGAGACAGACCTGAGTTTAAATTGCATCATATAATTACTATTTCTGTGACCATGGGCAAATCACTTCTGTCTCCCTCAGTTTACTTATCTGCAAAATGGTGATAATCGTAACACCTACATTCCAAATTTTGTGAGGATCAAATGAGATAACATAGGTGAAAGTTGTTGCAAACCCTAAAGCACTATAGTTATCCCTTCCACATTTTGACTTTCTCCATCGCAATTTTGATATATCGTGGGTCAGCGTAAGAAATTAAATGTGAATTTTTTGGGAGTTTTGTGAAAACCACAGATGACATGCAAAGACCAGCAGACAACACAGAAAAAGTTTAGAAACTCAGAAATGCGTAAAATATATGTATAGTATTATATAATATCAACCCAAATTTTACAATAAGGTATTGTCAACACCTCATAAAAGAAAAAGAAAAAAATCAGACTTCTCTGGTAGGAAGGGAGGGCCCCTCACCTCCATGATGTGTAAGGGATAACTTTATATAAATGCTAGCTCTTATTGTTGTTGATGTTGTCATTATTTTGGCAGAAAAAATACTCATACTAGTCAGTGGTTAGTCAGCAAACATTTATTAAGTCAAATCACCTGTTAAATGCCAGGCACCATGCTAAGCACTGTATACCATGACATCATGGGCCCTTGAAGTAAAGAAGTCTTCTTGTTTAGTCGTATTCAGTCATGTCTAACTCTTTGTGAACCCATTTGGGTTTTTCCTGGCAGTTACACTGGAGTGGTTTGCCATTTCCTTCTCCAGCTAATTTTACAGGTGAGGAAACTGAGGCAAACAGGGTTGAGTGACTTGCCCGGTGTCAGAAGCCATATTTGAACTCAGGAAGATGAGTCTTCCTGACTCCAGGCCTAGCCCTTTTTCCACTGAGCTACCTTGCTGCTTAATAGAAGTGTAGTACCCATGAATGATTTTTAAACATTTTAATTTCTTTTTCTATAAGACTGTCCCTGTGGCCCGGATTTGCCATTTCTGTCTCACAGTTTGAAAATAAGCTCATGTTTACTGCCAATGTGACCCATAAAGTCTTACGTAATGAGACAGTTCTTGAATTCATGACTGATCTATATAACAGAAAGGACAAGTCACACTTCATAGAAACCTGTGAAAAGGAGTTGCTAGGATGTATTGTTCTCACAAGGTAAGGATACGGCATTCTTTACTTGGTTGCATTTGTCTGTTAATGATTCACCGTGATTAGGAGCAGAGATGGAATGATAATGAAATGAGTCAGTGGACTCTTTTAGGTCCAGAGTCATTGCATCTTCCAAGGTGACAGTTAGCTAATTTGATAATTTATCTATGTAGATATGCTTGTAAGCCTACAGAGTTGGGCATGGTATTTGTTATTGTTATTCAGTCATTTTTCAGTCATGTCCTATTCTTCATGACCCCATTTGGAGTTTTCTTGGCAAAGATACTGGAGTGGTTTGCCATTTCCTTCTCTAGCTCCTTTACAGATGAGGAAACCAAGGCAGACAGATTTAAGTGACTGCCCAGGGTCATGCAGGTAGTAAGTGTCTGAAGCTGGATTTGAACTCAGGTTTTCCTGACTCCAAGCCCTGCATGCAATCCTCCATACCACGCCACCGTTCCTGGACATGGTGTTACACTCTTGCATATTATACTTCTGCATCCCCTACTACTAGGGAGTCTGAGGCTTACTTGAATTCAGGAGTTCTGAGCTGTAATACGCTAGATTGAGTGTCTGCACTAACTTTGGCACCGGTAAGGTGAGTTCTCAAGTCTGGGGAGCCACCATACTGCCTAACGAGGGCTGAGCTAGTCAGAAACAGAGCGAGTCAGTCGTGGGATCAGGATCCTGAGAGGCTGCTATATGTCCAAAATGGGTGAGATAAGGACACCTGGGGGCTTAAAAAAATAAGTGAGGTGTATGTCACTCCCTTACTCAAATTCCAGTGATTCCTATTGACTCTGTAATCCGATATTATTTCATCTTTATCTCATCTTTTAAAAATGTCTTATTTTTTTGTGAAAGCTTTACAATGTACATAATATATGGAAGTCCACGTATATTGTTTATAAATAAGTAAATATACAAATACTAGGGGGCTTGCTTAAGAATTTTTTGCTGATGGCATCTACTCTGCCATTGATTGTGCATCCTATTAATAAAAAATCTTTAAGCATGTACCACCCCCTTCAATGTGTATATTTACCAATTTACAAACTTTATTTAGGTACTATGTCCAACCTAAGACAAAAATGGGGAGGGGGAGTTGTAGGAATTTTACTCAATTGTTATTGCTCCAGAATGCTGAACCTGCCCTCTGAAGGGTGCGTGACACAGCCATAAGATGATCTATTGAGAAGGTGGTGAGTATGGGTGGGAGTGGGGTGGACTTTTCCCAGTGGTACCTACCTAGCTTCAGCTTTGAGTGTCCCAATACCAATTTAGGTTGTAATAGCCCTGAGGGCTGGGGCAGAAGGGGTAGGTTGGAAGCTTGCATTGAAAAGGGAGAAGAAAGTAAGTATTGGAGGGCATATGGGTAGGTGTGGTTGTGTACATCCTATGATGTACACAGGGGTGATGCAAGAATGGTGGGATTTGATTCGTATTCCATACCCTAGTTGATTACAAGTCTTGTAGGGTCATGCCACAGTCCCCTGGGCCCAATTTTGGAGCCTGGTAATCTAAAGAGTTATTTTGACAGGAAAATCAAATTGTCCAGGGTCACTTGAGTTATATGTATCAGAAGCAAAAACCCTGAACCCCATGTCTTTCATTTGGTCAAAACCAAATCTGTTTACTCACTGCTGTTTGTCTTGTACTCTTGGAAAATTAATTTTTTTTTAAAAAGAATTCTGATCTTCACCCAGGTACAATAACAGAACTTACCGAATTGATGACATTGATTGGTCTGTGAAGCCGACTGATGCCTTTCAGAAACGAGATGGCACCAAGATCACCTATTTTGATTATTATAAGCAGGTATGTAAAAATTATGGCCAGGAAAACAATTATTCTATAAGTTGAAATGAAAGGGAATTCCTTTGCCCTAAGTCTGTTGAAAGGGCAGTTAGGTGGCACAGTGATAGAGTGCTGGGTCTGGAGTCAGGAAGACCTAAGTTCAAATCTGGCCTTAGACACTTACTAGCTGTGTGATCCTGGGAAAGTCACTTAACCCTGTTTGCCTCAGTTCCTCATCTGTAAAGTGAGTTGGAGAAGGAAATGGCAAACCACTCCAGTATCTTTGCCAAGAAAACCCCAAATGGGGTCACGAAGAATCACACATGGTTGAAATGACTCAGCAACAACAAGTCTATTCACAGGTTTATGTTCTTTGATGGCATGACTAAATTTTTTTTCATTAAAATAGATGTGTTTTAAAACATATTAAATAGCAATAAATAATGAAAAAAGATTACAGTAGTACCTCACTCACAATGGAATCTAGTTCTATGGCCTTGGGAAAGTCTCTCCACATCTCTGAATTTCAATTTCCTTATCTATGAAATTGAGAGTATTGGATTGTGCATAGGCTGTAATTAGAGAAAAATCAGGAAAACGATTTCTTACATGTATTTCTCTCCTCTCCTCAGTGGAGGACCATTTGAATAATAGAATTTAGCTGCATTATCTAATCCAGAGCTGTCAAACTTGGAGGAATCAATTAAAATGTAATTGGGAAATGTTTAATAAAATATATAAAAATACAGTACAACATAGATAATGTTAATTTGTGGTTTTCTAAGTCAATATGTAACCGGCATGGATCCCTTTCTATTTGAGTTTGACACCACTGACATTCTGGACCATCTCACTTGTTATAGAAGAGCAAACTATGGACCTAGGTCTCTGGCCCTGGTGTCAGAAAGACCCGAGATCAAATCCAGCCTCAGATACTCCCTAGCCCTTTGACCTTGGACAAGTTACTTAAACTCTCTTTGCCTCAGCTTCCTCAACTATAAAATGGGCCAGGGTTGTTGGGAGGATTAAATGTGATAGTATTTGTAAAAGCACTAAGCATGTTGCCTTCTCATCTATAAATTGGGAATTGTAATAGTTGCTTTGGGATTATTCTGAGGAAAATGCTTAGGAAATCTTAAAGTACTTAAAAAAATCAATGCCCTTATTATAAATTTCCTACCTCCCAGGCTTGCTGTGAGGATCAAATGAGGAATATTTGTAAAGAGAGTTATGCACAGTGCCTGGCATGTAGTAGGCATTCTGTAAATGCTAGCTGCTATTATGATTATGATTATCATTGTTATTATGAAAGTGAAGAGATTTGCCAGGGCTTTTTTTTTTTTTAATATCTGGGCTTGTGATTTCATTGGCTTAGGGAACTCATGATATGGAAATTCCTGTTGATGCAGACTGGTGACTTTGTAGCTTATGGTTTTTAGAGAGTTTCCCCAGGAAGGCACTTCGATGTAATGGGTGGAATGGTGGACTTGAAGTCAGAAAGACCTTAGTTCAGATCCTGTTTTGGGCACTTACTAGCGTTATGATCCTGGGAAAGTCACTTAACCTCTTCGGGCCTCAGTTCCTCATCTGGAAGTTAAAGAGTTTGAACTAGATAGTGTCTAAGGTCCCATCCAACTCTAAGGCTGGAATGTGTCAAAGGCATTACTCGAACCCAGGGCTTCTTCACACGAAGGCCAGCCCTCTGTATACAGCTAATAATTGAAAGATCAAGGACTTGAACACAGATCTCCTTACCCCAAGCCCAGGGCACCTCTCCCTATACCACATTGATTATTTTGTACTCGGCCCTCAAGCTATCAGAAATCCTGAGACTGAACTCCCTTTATATTTCTTTTTCTTAGTCTTAACTAGAAAACATTTAGAAGAGCTGCAGATGCTGGGTATGAAGTAGTGTTGCATTTACATTTCTATAGCAGGATATGTTATTTAAGGGGAAATGAGCTCATTACACAAGAGTACTTATATAAAATATGTCACTGATTATTCTCAGCATTAGGTTCAATCACTAATCTAAAATGAACTTACTGGAGTATTTCTGATTTTTATTATTAAAAAGTTTTTATTGACATGGAAGAACTCTTGCCTCTTATTTTTTTAATTAGAATTGTTATTAGTATAAAATAGTACCCAGATTTCTCATAAATTTTAATTACAACCCCTTTCTGAATAGGATCAAATAAATTACACAGAGGATATATATTAAGTAGAATCTTTGGAAAGCATTTTTTTTTTTTTTACTATTTTACTATTGTTTTGTTTTGCAAGGAAGAAAATAAAATCCGGTTTTGGACGTTAGTGAGTGAGATACCATCCTGAGAAAATGAGGCAGCATATAGTGACAGGGATGGTGTGTAGAAAAAGCACTGAATTAGGAATCAATTAAAGTCAGCATTTATTAAGTATTTACTATATGTAAGATTTGGTGCTGGGAATAGAAAGAAATGAAACAGTCCTTGCCCTCAAGGAACTTGCAGTCTATTGGGGAAATAATACGTACATGTAGAAATGTATAAAAAATATAGGCAAAAGAAGTATAATGGATTTTGAAGGAGAAGACACAGGCATCAAGAAAGGATTTATGTAGAAGGTGGTGTTTGAGCTGAGTTTTGTAAGAAAAAGGAGATTCTTAGAAGGGATCAAGTTTCTAAATATGGGCTCAAGAAAAGCTTAGGCAGAAGGTATCATCCCAAGGGGTCTGTGAAGGAAGCTATTGATTCTGAGGGACAGCAGTGGGGGTGGAGTGCATTCCAAGCATTGGGGGCACCTTGATTTGTGTCTGGCTCTTCTCCGTTATCTATGTACTACATGATCATGAGCCTGAAGTGATCTGAGCTTCCATTTCCTTATCTGTAGGGTGTAACTAGTGGATAGAGCACTGGGCCTGGAGTCTGGAAGGCCTGAGTTCAAATCCAGCCTCAGATACTTACTAGCTTCGTGACTCAGGACAAGTCCATTTGCCTCAGTTTCCTCAGCTGTAAAATGGGAATCATAATAGCCAAATAAATATTTGTAAAATGCTTAGCACAGGGCCTAGCATGTAGTAGGTGTTAGATAAATGTTGCCTTCCCCCTTCTCCGTCTCACTCTGCAACTACCTGCCTCCTGAGTTTATTGTGAGAAATGCCATGTTTACAAATTGTTGGGGTTTTTTTTTTTATAGATCATGGGATCATAGAGTTAGAACCAGAAGGCCATTGAATTCAACCTTTCATTTTACAAATGAGGAAACTGAGGCATAGGGACATTAAAGAATTTAACTTTGCTCAGGATAGGATTGTAAATTTAGAGCTTGAAGGGGCCTCTAAGGTCCATCTAGTCCAACCTTCTCTTTTTATGTATGAAAAGACTGAGGACTAGAGAAGTGAGCCTCACATAGCTCACCCCCTTTTTTTTTGTAAGGCAGAGTTAAGTGACTTGCTCAGGGTCACACAGCTAGTAAATGTCAAGTTTCTGAGGTCAGATTTGAACTCAGGTCCTCCTGATTTCCAAGGCTAGAGCTCTATCCACTGCGCCATCTAGCTGCCCCCATAGCTCCCTTGCAAAAAAAAAAAAAAACTCTTCCCCTTGGTCCACTTCCTTTACAGTTAATGCCTATCATCATTGGTCAATCAATCCCATGGCAATCTTCATTGATCATTAAAACAGTTGGAATAATTAGTTGGATCAGACCACACTGAGTCCAATTTATATCTAGCTTAGTCTTCAGCTTGAGATGTTACTTAGAGCCTTGAGAAAATTAAATCATGAGCTGCTGAAGGAGATATTAGATGGTCATTATATGGTCATTCTGAGTAAAGAAGTCAGGTTATCAATCAGAATCATAAGCATGACCCTAATAAATGGGAAATAGGAATAATAAATAATAATAATAAATAGGTAATCAATAGGAACAAAGTAGAATGTGCTAGATTAATGTGAGATTTCTCATTCAAAATGATACGGTTTCAGGGCAGTTAACTGGCACAGTGAATAGAGCACCGGCCCTGGAATCTGGAGGGCGTAAGTTAAAATCTGGTATCAGACACATAACACTTACTAATTGTGTGACTCTGGGCAAGTCACTTAATCCCAATTGCCTCACAAAAAAAAATTAAATTAAAAAAATGTTAGCTATCATTATTTTAAAAAATTATATGGTTTCATGCAGTATGGATTTCTCATCCACAACCTTGTAGTTATGACCGAAATTGTTATGGGTAGTATAGGGAATATGAAAATGATTACAAAAATGAGAGCCTGTGCTCTCAGTTTGTGATCTGGTAGGGGAAATAAGATACATATAAATATCTAAAATGTTAAGCAGAACATTACATGGCTAAAGTTAGATGAGATTTGGTTGAGAGTTGGTGTTGATAAAAAAGGCTTTGTAAAGGGTGTTGCAGAGGGTGGAGTATCACAGAATCAAAGAATCACAGAATCTAAAGGTTGTAAAGGAATCCAGGGGCCAGTTTATCCAATCTACACCTGAATAAAAATCCCTTCTATAGTATTCCTAACAAGTGGTGATTGAACCTTCGCTTGAGGACCTGCAGAGACAGGGAACACACGTAGCCACCCAAAGCAGTCATTCTGCCTCAGTGACCCTCTGAGGTCATTGAGAATAGATTTAATCCCTTCTCCCCATAACAACTCTTTGGATACTTGAAGGTATTGATCATGTCTTCTGAAAGTCTTCTTTCCTCAAGTTCTTCAGCTGGTGGCATGTTCTCCATTCATCTGACCATCTTGGTGGTTTCCTTCTCCATTCCAGATTGTCTGGTGCCTTGCCTAAAATGTGGTGCCCAGCACCAAAAACAGTATTCCAGATGGTTTGATCAGAGCCAGGTACAGTGGAAACTTTTATTACCTTCCCTGCTCTGCTGCCATTCTTAATGGGAATGGCATAGCATTAGCTTCTTTGATGGTCACCACATTGCTAACTTATCTTGAACTTGCAGTCGACTAAAACCTCCAAATCTTTTTCACAAGAAATAATGTCAGGAGATACATCCCCCATCCTGTGCTTAAGAGGTTGATCTTTTAAAGTCATATGGAACTTTAAATATTTCCATATTATTGTATTTACTATATTTCACCCACCAGTCTAGCTTGGTGTGAGATCCTTTTATTATGTAATAGCCTTCAGGGCATCATAAAACAACTTTGGATTGTTACTATCAGCATAAAACTGAATTTCATCTGCATTCTTAACTGAGCCAAGAATCCTGCATCTTTCTAAGCTTTGCTTGTACTTTACTTTTGTTGGAATTAATTGGTGCCTTCTTAGAGATGGATGAACTATCCTGCTGGTAAACCTTGTGGAGCTCACGTTTTTCGGTTAGCAGCTTCTGAATTTCCCCATCATTTTCATCAAACTAGTCTTGATGTTTGCGAGTGTTCTGACCCAGATGAGCAAATGCAGTGCTTGCTATACACCGAATCTCTGAAAGCTGCCCACTCCTTTTCTGCTCCACTGTTGCCAACTGTGTGTTGGCTCAACTTTCCCTCCAAGTTAACAACAAACTGTTCTCCTTCAGAGAAGAGCTCTAATCTGTTGACATTAATTCTTCTGGTAGTCATTTTGCCTTGGGGCTGTCGCTTTTGTTGAATGCAAATATTTAGCTTAAGTTCTTCAGCTTGAAAAGACTACAAGCCAAGACCAAAGTGGAAGGAGTGCATGATTTTCTGTTTGCAGATGATTGTGCGCTCAATGCAACCTCTGAAGCTGAGATGCAACAAAGTATGGATTGATTCTCTGTTGCTTGCCTAACAATTAACACCAAGAAAACACAGGTGCTCCATCAGCCACCACCACACCACCCATTCATGGAACCATCGATTACAGCAAATGGAGAAGTTTTGAATGCTGTGGCTAAGTTAATTTACCTTAGTAGTATACTCTCCAGGGATGTACAGATTGATAATGAGGTTGACACATGCATTGCCAGAGCTAGCTCAGTGATTGGGAGTCTCCGAAGGAAAGTGTAGGAGAGAAGAGGTATTAGACTGACTACCAAACTGAAGGTCTACAGAGCCATTGTGCTGACCTTATTGTTGTATGCCTGTAAAACCTGGACAGTGTACCAATGCCATGCTAGAAAACTGAATCGCTTCCATTTAAATTGTCTTAGGAAGATTCTGAAGATCACCTGGCAGGATGAGGTACCAGACAGTGAGGTCCTTTCTTGAACTAAATTGCCAAGCATTCAATCTCTGCTTCAGAGAGCACAACTCCAATGGGCTGGCCACGTTGTTTGAATGCAAAACATGTGCTTGTCGAAAAGAATATTTTATGGAGAACTCACACAGGGCAAGCATTCACATGGTGGTCAGAAGAAGTGTTATAGGGACACTCTCAAAGATCTTTCTTAAGAACTTTGGAATTGGTTGTGTGACATGGGAGACACTGGCAGAGGACTGTTCAGCATGGCATGCCCACATCAGAGAAGGTGCTGTGTTGTGTGAGCGAAGCAGAATTGAGGTAGCTCAAGAGAAATGCAAGATATGCAGACTTAGAGAATCCACCCCAAAAGTTCACGTGGACTATTTGTGCCCGACCTGTGGTAGAACATTCCGAGCTCATATTGGTCTGATCAGCCACAGTTGGACACACTAAAACTTGACTCTAGCATGGCGATGTCATTTTAGTCATCTTCAAAAATGAAGGACAACAACCATTACCAGACTCTATCATCCAGCAGGCTGTTTGTCCCTCTCAACTTTGTGTCACCTGCTGACATTTGAAAGGCCTATATTGCATTCATTGATTAAAAGTGTTGAGAAGCACAGGGCCAAAATAGATCCTTGGAGTACTTCACTAAAGAACTTCCTGTAAGTTGGGAATCAAACCATTTAGTAATTTAGCTTTGGGTTTCAACTAGTGTCAAATACACCCAACTGCGTTATCATCTAGTACAGTGACGCCAAATTCAAATAGCTATGGATACCTCCGGGCTATGTATTGACTCAGAAAACCCACAAGTTAATGTAATCTGTGTTATATTGTATTTTCATTTATTTTGTTAAACATTTCCCAATTACATTTTAATCTATTTTCAGCTGCGCAAGCAAACAAGCCAAGTTTGACACCTCTGATAGCTAGCTAGCTTTTGTATAGCACTTTAAGGTCTACAGAGCACTTTATAAATACTTCATTTTATCTTCACAACAATCCTGGGAGGTAGTTGCTGTAATTATCCTCATTTTGTAGGTGGGGAAACTAAGTCTGAACAAAGTGAAGTGACTTGCCCAGAGTCACATAGCTAAGAAGAAACTAGATTTGAACTCAAGTCTCCCCAACTTCGTGGCTGATGCTTTATCCTTTGCTCCACCTTGCTATCTCTAGTATTCAAGTACTTAGTTCTCCGTTGTCCACAGTCATTGTCATATGCTTTGTTGAATTTTACTTTTACCATGTCTACAGAATTCTCTGTTTAGCCATCTAGTAATAGATGGATCCCTCTACAAAGAGTTAATGAAATTCAAGGTGCGTCAGCATTGATGGGATATGGGTGTTATAACAGTTTCGGAGGCTGAAGAATGACAAGGTCAGGGTCTTACATTCTGCAGTTTCTTAACTTTTCCTTCTTTAATCTTGTATTTTATAGCAATATGATATCAACTTATCTGACCTAAGCCAGCCAATGCTCGTTAGTCAGTTGAAAAGTAAGGGAACTGATAGTGGTGAAGTCCGGATTGCTCACCTGGTTCCTGAACTCTGCTTTCTCACAGGTAATTCTCATGTTTAGTTGGTAATTCTCTTATGTTTAGTTGGTAATGAGAGACAGAAAGGCATAGTGAACAGATAGCCAGCCTTGAAGCCAGGGAGATAACCTGGGTTGAAGTCTTGTGTAAATTATTCTTCTGATTCTGCTCACTTCACTCTTTATCAGTTTATTTAAGTGTTCCTTGTTTCTCTGAAGTAATGTCTTCTAGCACAGTAATATTTTATTACATTCATATACCATAACTTTTTTAGCCATTCCCAAATTGATAGGCATCTGTCCCAGTTTCCAATTCTTTGCCACCACAAAAAGAGATCTATAAATATTTTTGTACTTGTAGCACCTTCTTTTCTTTCATTGATCTCTTTGGAGTATTGCCTGGCTCAGAGGTTTAATAGTTTAAAAGTTTAATAGCTTTTGAGATTTTTATAGTTCCAAATTATTTTCCAGAATGGCAAAATCAGTTCACAGTTTCACCAACAGTGCATTCTTTTATTTCTTGTTTTTTGGTTGTGAATTTGACTTTTTTACTTTTGATATCAGTAATTAGGTTTTTATTCATTTAAAAAATCAGGTTAGCTAATGGCTTATATATTTTATTGATTAACCCCACCCACCAATAACCCAGCTCCTAGATTTGTGTATTCAGTGGCTTTTCATTTTCACTTTTGTTGCTGTCTCCCTTGATTTTCAAGATTCCTGTTTTGGTGTTTAATTGTGAGTTTTTAATTTGTTGGTTTTCTAGGGTTTTTTGGTTTTTGGTTTTCTTTTTTTAGTTACATGCCCAATTCATTGATCTAGTCTTTTTCTATTGTTGATGAAAGTATTTAGAAGTAGAAATTTTCCATTAAGTACTGCTTAAGTTCTGCACTCTCTCAATTATAGTATGTTGTCTTGTTATTATAGTTAATGACAATGATTGTTTTTATGATTTGTTTTTTGATCCCTCATTCTTTAAGATTAGGTTATTTAGTCTTCAGTTATTTTTTAATATTTGCTTCAGAGGACTTTTCTTGAATATAACTTTCATTATGGTACATAAAAGGTGTGTTTAATTTAATTCTGCTTTTCAGAATTTGTTTGTGAAGTTTGTATGTCATAATATAGTCAGTTTTTTTTAAGGTGCCATGCACACATAAGAAATATGTACACTCCTTTCTATTTCCATTCAAAATTCTCAAAATCTATTAGAAATAATTTTTCTAAAATTCTGTTCAGGTGACTCATTTTTTATTAGATTTATCTACACGTGAGAGGGATAAATTGAAGTCCCCTATAATTATAGTTTTGCTATATATTTCTCCCTATAACTAATTTAATGTTTTCTTTTAATAATTTAGATGCTATGTCAGTTAGTGACTATATGTTTAATATTGATATTAATTCATTGTCATTTAGTTTATCAAAATATGTTTTTCCAGTTTATCTTTTAATTAGGACTCTTTTTGTTGTTGTTGTTGTTGTTGTTGAGATCATGGATGCTATGCCTGCCTCTTTTTTTTTTTTTTACCTCAGCTGAAGCATAATAAATTCTACTTCAGCATCTTGTTTTGATTCTGTGTATATTCCTCTGTTTCAAGTGTGTTTCTTTTAAATAACATATTACTGGATTCTGATTTCTCATCAAATCTACTGTCTTCTTCCTTTTTGTGGGTGAGTTCTATTTACAGTCACAGTTATGATTATTAATTGTCTAATTTTCTCCATCCTATTCTCCTATACTTTTCATTCCTGCTACTTCTTTAAGAGTTTGTTTTGCTTAAGACTCCCTTAACTCCCTTAACTAATATTCCTTTCTGTTACCTTCTTTCCCATAGATCCTTTACCTCCTGTTTCCCAGTTGAGTGTAATGTATTTCTTTGCCCTACTCTGTGTGTGTGTATTCTCTCCTTTGACCAGTGTAGAAGAAAATGAGATTCAAATATCATCTGCTCCACCCACTTCTTCTCCTTTTTGTATAAACTTCTACTTGTGCACCCCAGTTATATCACATAATTTTTTCTATCCTTCCAGTCCTTAACCCCACCCTGGTGTGTTCTTCCCTTCTCTTTTCATTCTTCTTTTAAGATCAAAACATAGTAAAAACCATTTCCATGCTCTCTAATCAGAATTCCTCTATGATTCCTGATGATAGAGTTCTGAGAGAATACATGTATCATCTACTCGTTTTAGAATGTAAACCATTTATCCTTGTTTAGTCTTTTTTGACTGTTTGCTTATGTTTACCTTTTTTATGCCTCCTTTGACTTCTGTGTTTGTATTTCAAAGTTTCTATGCAGCTCTGGCCTTTTTATCAAGAATGCTTGGAAGTCCTCTATTTCATTTAGAGTCAATTTTGTCATTTGTAGGATTATGCTCAGTTTTGCTAGGTAAATTATTCTTGGCTATAAGTCTAGATATTTTGCCTTTTGGAATATCATATTTTAAGCTCTTCATTCTTTTATAGGGGTGACTGCTAAATCATGAGCTTAATTAGCTCCTCAGTACTTGAATTCTTACTTTCTGACTGCTTACAGTATTTTTTTTTTTGACCCAGGAACTCTGGATTTTTGCTATATTCTGAGAGTTTTCATTTTGAGATTTCTTTCAAGGGGTGACCTGTGGATTCTTTCAGTTTCTACTTTTTTCCTCTGATTTTGAGAGATCTGAATAGTTTTCTTTAAGATTTCTTAGAATACCATGTTTAGGATCTTTTTTGGTTATGAATTTCAGGTAGTCCAATGATTCTTGAATTTTCTCTGTTTGATCTATTTTGCAGTTGAGTTGTTTTTTTTTCTGTGTGATTCCTTACATTTTCTTCTATTTTTAAAAATCGTTTGACTTTGATTCAATATTCATGATGTGTCATAAAGTTATTAGCTTCTCTTTGGTCAATTCTAATGTTTATGGAGCTTTTTCCTTGGTTAAGACTTTGTATCTCTTATTCCAAGATGTTAATTCTCTTTCCATATCTTTCTTCCTTAGCTCTCATTTCTTTTCCCATTTTCCTCTAGCTCTCTCATTTCATTTTCAAAATCAATTTTAGCTCTTTTTAAAATTCTTGCTTCATATCTTCAAGGAATTCTGGTTGGACTTGTGTCCAAGTTGTGTTTTTCTTTGAGACTTTGCTTGTAGATGTTTTAGAGTCAGTCTCTTCTTCTGGATTTGTGTCCTGAATATCCCTTTCTCCATAACAACTCGTTATGGTGGGATTCTTTTTTGTTTGCTCATTCCTCTAGCCTACTGCCTAACTCTGAGATTTATTTTAGGGCCAGGCTCTGCACGTTTCTGAAGGGAATATCTGATCTGAGGCACTGTACTCTTAGATCCTTCTGCTGCTGTCTTAATGTATTATCTTATTCTAGGACCTCAGGTACAACTCAGGCTAGAGACCTTAAGTTTTCATTGCTCCCAGAATGATGTGATCAAGAGTAATGCACACTGTCCTCCTGGTCTGAACTCTGCAAATTCCTGACTTAGGTTTGGGTTTAAGCTTACATACCTGTGGGTTTGTTCCTAGTTGGTAGTTCCAGTAGACTGCTACTGGACTAAGCCACTATCAGTAAGCTGGAAAGCTCTTAAGGTTTATAATGACATAACTGTAGGCTCCCTTTTGGTCTGAGATTCTTCTCTTGGTTATTTATTTTCAGCTTTCATTCTGGACTGGAGGTTAGAACTGAGTCCCTGTTCTGTTCCTAGGGTTAGAGCCACACAGCTCCTGATTGCTTTTGAATTTGTTCCTCATTTAGTACAAAACCTAGATTCTGTGACCAGTTATCATCTGCCACCTTTGGTTACATGTCCATTCCTAAGTTTGCCCTTGATCTGTTACCTAGAAATGAGTAGGGAGCTGCAAGGCTACCATATTCCTGTATTCTGCACAATCTCAGGGTCCCCCTGGGACCTCTTCTCAACTTTGGGTACAGCCAACTTGGCCTTCTTTCAGGCCCTGTGTCCTCGAATGCTGTGTCCGACATACCTCTGGCCAGACTCTGATCCCCAATGTCCAAAGTGTTCTCTGTTTGTTTCCCTGTTTTGACTTGGACTGGAAAAATGACTCATGATTTTTTTTTTCTGAATTTCCTGATCAAGACTCAATCTAGTACATTTTCTGGACCTTTATGGGGTCCAAGGGTTGTGTGGTAGGTACTGGGATACATTTCTTCCTGTTACTTTGCCAATCTGACTACATTTCACTGAACTCACTATTCTATTTTTGAATAGTGCTAATTTTTAGTAAGTTCTTTATATTGAGCCAAAATATTCCTCCTCATGACTTTCACCCACCAGTCCTTTTTCTGAGATAAATGAGTCTGATTCTCTTTGTACTATGCAGCCTTTCAAATATTTCCAGAATATAATCAAAATAAGTATTTGTTAAATAAATGAGTGAATATGCATCAGATTTGGAAGTTTGAAGAACTTTTAATAGTACAATTGATTATTGAATTCTTGTACAGTTACCTCAGTTGTGAAGCCAACCTTACTTTAATAAACTGCAAAAATTGTGACTGAGGTGAGGGCTTGGAGTGATAACGTTTATGGTAAATTTTTTCCTTTTTGGGTTCTTTCAAATTTAATAGGTTTGAGCAAAAGAGTGACTTCAGATTTCCGCTTGATGAAGGACCTGGCTACAGAAACTCATCTAAACCCTATTCGCAGGCAACAGAGACTATCTAGACTTGCTGATAACATTCAGAGGTAATTTATTGTGATACAAAACCTTGCTTGGAGTATATTGTTTTCTTTCTCATCTAAAATCCAGGTTCTAAAATCTCACATTCTACAGAATGGCTGGGCACAACTTTGCACGCTTCCTGGTTAACCTTTTCTGTAGAAAAATAGAGAGGCCTCATTCTTGTTGGATTTGGATATCTGTAAGCAGGAATACAAATGCCTGAGCCTAAGTATCTTATGTGGTAGGTGAAAGATGAAATGACTGAGGAAAACAAAGATTCGATCTTCCAAGGATATTGATTTAATAAGCAATGCAAGGCAATTGCCCAACAAAAGAAGACCAAGCCCTCTCCTCAGCTTAGGTCTGGACAAAATACAGTGGGAGACAGACTTTTATACATTAAAAACAATTAATCAAATGAAGCCAGTTAATTGAAAGCAAACAATACAACATTAACTAATCTGATTTCTAATTGGAGGAAAGATTAGGGACATTCCAAGTTGGGAGGGGGAGAGTAAACAGGTACAGTCCCCTGACTTCAGAGAAAGAGGTGTCCCACTCCCTAAACATCTGTAACCAGTCAAGGGAACATGGAAACAATAACTGATTGGTTAGTATGGGGCCAGTTTTCAGATAAGACAAATGGGTTGCTCGAGATGTGTAATTGTTAGAAAACTCTTTGCATCAGTCTTTGGATCTGACTGGGTGTCTGATCAACATAATCTAGGTCCTTGGTTAAAGGTCTTTAAGCAGCAGGTAGAGGTGGTCCAGTTTCCCAGCCACGTAGGGCTAAGTTCAAACAAGGCAATACGGTTTTTTACCCAGTTCCCACAATTGAATAAGTTTTCTCACAAGGCAGAAGTTGGACTACACCCATAATTGAATAGAAATGAACCTAGCTCCAGAATTGAGTCACAAGAAGGGGTCAGTGTGATTCACTCAGTTCCCACAGTTAACCACTTGCTGTCCTAATCCCCTCAATTCCTTTGTTTGGCATCCTTGAACTCAACTACAGAATCCTGTTAGGGACAGATTGAGTATAACCTGTAAGTCCAAACTAGGAACATACCATTGACTCTTCAGTTTGGCTTCTGGTCCTCCCTTAAAGTATAAATACCCTTACCCCAAAATGAGAATGGCTTGCATTCTCCTGAATCAACCCTCCTCATGCCCTGAAAAGCCTCCCTGGCCTCTCTACTTGGGGATGGATTTTTCACCCTGAGTTCAAATCCTGCATATGACACTTACTACATCCGTGCCTCTGGGCAAATCATTTAACCTTCCTGGGCCTTAGCTTCTTTATCTATAAAATTAGGGGGTTGGTCTGTGTGATGTCTGAGTTCCCTTCGGCTAGATCTGTGATCCTGTGATCTTCCTGTCCACCTGGGGTCATGTGCTTGGCCTCTTGTCTGTTCTCCATCTACTTCCCCTGGCCCCCTGGTAATTGGCTTTAGATACTTGGTCCGTCCTTACACACAACATTGTGGAGTCAGTCCTCCTGATTAATTTCCATGGTGCTCTTTACTTACATCACTTGTCTTAGTTAGTGTCATGAACAATGACCCTCACACACATAATGCCTTGGATGCTTGGCATGTGAAATAAAACGATTTTTTGTTTGTTTTGTTTTGTTTTTATAAACTTTTTTTTTTTACTTTTTTTGATGAGGCAATTGGGGTTAAGTGACTTACCCAAGGTCACACAGCTAGTAAGTATCAAGAGTCTAAAGTTGGATTTGTACTCAGATCCTCCTGACTCCAAGGCTGTAAAACATTTTATTAACTCAGGTCATTGGATATCATAGAAAGACCAGTGTGATAATCACTAAAGACTGAAAGGGAACAGTGTCTAGGGAGAGCCAGAACCACAGTTGTGGCTTTCGGGCCCCTCTCTATCTCTCTTTATCCTCCTGAGTGTCACCAGTCTGAGTTCCTGGTGATTATTTCATCAACTCAGAGATTTCTGTGCACACTTGCCTTCCCAATGAAAAACCCTCACTGGATGCAGTTTTGTTTTATTCAGTCACCTTCTGACTACATATATTTATTAGACTTCATTCCAAATCAGCACGATTAGATAATCCCACCAGAACTTTTCCTTGTCCACTGGAGCCAGCTAGGTTCAACCTACTGTATATAATAATAAATAGCATTTACGTAATGCTTTAAGGTTTGCAAAGTGTTTTACTAATATTACTACATGTATCTTCACAACAACCCTGGGAGGAGGGTGTTTTTATTATGTCCACTTTACAGATAAGGAGACTGAGGCAGACAGAGGCTGAGTGATTTGCCCAGGGTCACATAATAAGTATCTGAAGCCAGATTTGGAATCAGCTCTTCCTGACTCCAGGTCCTGTGTTCTATGGCCAGCAGCGCCACATAGCTGCCTATATTTGGAGTTTTGTTTATTTGCTATATTCTTAATAGAACAGTTTGGAATTGGTGTAGTGGATGTAGAAGGGATCAATGAAATGATAAAAAAAATGAGCAGCCATCTGAGAAATCCAGAAAAAATAAGGAGGGAGAGTTTACCGTCAGTTTTTTTCCCACTGTTTTTTTTTTCTCTGAAGATGAATGCATTCATAATTTCATGTTAAATTTTCTTCTCCATAGAAACACGGAGGCTCGTTTTGAACTAGAGACCTGGGGACTACAGTTTGGATGCCAGGTGTCTCTGACAGGCCGCGTAGTTCCTTCAGAGAAAATACTAATGCAGGACAGTATAGTGAGTGTTGTCATTTTATTTTCATTTGGAAAGAGGTATTTTCATGCCTGTAAGTATGAACAGTTAGAGTGACTGATGGATCACTTCCTATTTAATTATTCTGCCCTCTTAACTCTGTAACCCCAAAGTCTTCCTCGATCTCTCTTCTGTCAGAGCATCCTTTATTTTCCCTCTTCTCATTTTCCCTGATTTCCTTCAGGTCCCCTCTAAAATTTCACCTTCTACATAGAAGCCTTTCCTGATCCTCTGTGATGCTAATGCTTTCTCTCTAAGATTGTCTCTGATTTATCTTGTTTGTATATAGGTATTTGTATGTTTTCTCCTGCATTAGACTATAAGCTTCTGGAGAGCAAGGGCTATTTTTTTGTCTTTCTTTGTATCCCCAGGACTTAGCACAGTGACTGGCACATAGTAGGTGTTTCGTAAATGCTAATTGACTTGTTTGGAAGGACACAAGCATTATTGAACTCCTACTATGTGCTAGGCATTGCACTGACTGTTAACTCAATTGATCCTCACAACAATGCTGGGAAATAGGTGCTATTATCCCCATTTTATAATTGAGGAAACTGAGGCAAACAGGTTAAGTGACTTGCTTATGACCAGACAGCTAGTAAAAGTCAGAAACCATATTTGAACTCAAGTCTTCCTGAATCCAGCTCCCACATTCTATCCACTGTGCCATCTGCCTACCTCTGAGGAAATTACTTAATTACTCACTGTGCTGAGTGGAAGATTGTAGATGCTGTTGTGTTAAAGTGTTGTACTCTGAGACTTGTTAGAAAATGTTATTTCTAGCCACTGTTTAAATATAGGCTCATAGAAAGGTCCTGGGTAAGTCACAACCCTGCCTCCTATCAATTGGCTTTGGATCCAGACCTCAAATGAAGGGGTTGGACTTCATCTGTCAAGCTCTAAATCTGTGTGTGTTCTAAGGAACTAGAGAATTAGGAGGTTATCTTAGAGATCGTCTGTCCAATGCCCTTGTTTTATAAATGAAAAAACTAAGGCCTAGAAAGGTGAATTTATTTGCATAAAATTAAGCACCTCGTTAGTAGCAAAGCTGGTATTAGACACCAGACCTCCTTACTCCCAGTTCATTGTAATTAAAGCAGATTCTCTTGATACCATTGGGAACTTATGTGCCTGAGGCATATAAGTAATTATAAGATCACTGTGCTAGAATGTATAGAAAGTAGTCAGGCAATGGATTCAAGTCCCATCTTTACCACTTTCAAACTGGGGGCTTGTAGGTAAGCCATTTACCTCTCCTGGCCTCAGTTTCCTCATATATCAAATGGAGATAGTAATTCCTATAATTACCTACTTTATAGAATTGTTGTGAATAAAACGATAAAGCCTTATATTGTTGTGAGACGCAGCATGGTCTGGTGTTTAGAATGCTGGGCTTGGAATAAGGAAGCCTTGGGTTCAAATTGCACTTGATACTAAGTAGCTGTATGACCTTAGGCTAGTCATTGGAACTCTGATACCTCAAGTATCTCCCCAGAATCATGGGTCTGGTGATGGAAAGGGACTTTAAACACTATCTTGTCTAATTCACTTATTTTACAGCTAAGGAAACTGAGGTCCAGAGAGGTTATGTAACTTGTGCAAGGTCACATAGGTGGTAAGTGGTAGAGTCAGGATTTGAACTCAGGTTCCCTAGACTCCTAGTTGTTTGCTCTTTCCCCTGTACCACACTGCCTCTTTATCAACTTAGACTGTTTGTGATCTGGGTTGGTGGATGGAGTTCTCACAATGAAAATTTCTCCTTGCTAACAAAGTCCCAGATCCTTGCAGCTCTTGCATATTATGATACATATGGCACTTTATTTAATGATAATAAATTATCCTATAAAAATGTTTTATTTTTAGCATTAATTTTTTAAAATGTTGAGTTCCAAATTCTCTCTCCCTCCAGTCCCAGCTGCATCCATTGAAAAGACAAATAATATGATACTGATTTTACATGTGAAGTCATACAACACATTCCTATATTAACCATGTTGCAGAAAAAAGGCAAGAAAAATAAAGAAAATTTAAAAAGTATGCTTCAATCTACATTCAGAGTTCATCAGTTTTCTCTCTGGAGGTAGATAGCATTTTTTTTTAACTTAGCATTTTTCATATCATGAGTGCTTTGGAATTGTCTTGAATCATTTTGTCAATCAGAGTAGCTGAATCTTTCACAGTTGATCAGTTGATAATAGATTATAAAGATGAAGGTTGCACAACAGTGATCCCATAGTTTTGATCATTTCTTTTTTATTTTTAAGCTTCTGAAGGAAAGTCAGTTGGGGCTGCCTCAGGAGGTAAAAGTTTGTGCGCTGAAGGTCTTTAAGCGGAGGCAGAATGACCTCTTGTCAGTGTTTTCATGAAAGAGATTCTTGTTCATCACTGAGTTGAACTGGATGACCCCTGAGCTCCCTTCCACACTCTGTAATTCCATGAAATCATTTCATTCCACTAGACCTAAGTTTCTGTATCAGTAAAACGAAACAAAGGGGTTAGAATAGATGGTCTCCAAAGTCCCTTCCACATTGGCCATGAGTTGAATTAGACAACTCTGAGGTCACTTCCAATCCCATAATTCCATGAAGTCAATTCTCCCTCTAGACCTGGGTTTCCATATTGGTAAAATAAAGGGGTTAGAATAAAGGATCTCTAAGATCTCTTCTACATTAGTCATTCTCTGGGTTTCCGTAGCAGTCATTATTGGCATGAGCGAACTCTGCTGAACATTTCTGCTTAGACCAGAATCCCATTGGATTGCTCAGTATGTGACTTTGATATGACTGCCTTCTGAATGGAATCACTTAATCCTGATGTTGTCCTCTTTCTCAGTGTCAGCCCATGTCTGCTGCTGATTGGTCGAGGGACATGCAGCATTGCAAGATATTAGGAGCTCAGCCCTTGAATAACTGGCTAATTGTGTGTAGCCACAGAAATGAAGATGCAGCTGAGAGCCTCCTGAGTTGCTTGAGAAGAGTGAGCGGGCCAATAGGATTTCTCGTTGGGAAGCCCAAAATGTGAGACTATTTGGAGAACTAGTTTATGGTCTTTTTTTTTTTCTTTAAATTCAGACATAACTTGAAGCATGAGTAAAAAGACTTCTTTGTCAGAAGATATTACCTAATGTAAACAGAGAGTCCAAGAGAGAGGAATTTTACAACAAGTAGCATTTAGAAAAAGTTTCTTTTATGGCGTGTGCCAGGTTATAACATTTCTAGAAAGGCGTGTTTTCATACGGTCCCTAAAAAAGGTGTTTGAAACATTTTAAATATTTTTGTAAACTTCTCAGATCAGTTGTTTTTGAAACTTAGCAGTAATAAAAGAATAATTAAACAAAGAGGCTACTTTGAGCATATAATATTGAGTTTAAATTTAATTTAAAAGGAAAAGAGAATTTCTAGCCCAAACCCTTACATAATAAAAAAAGGTACTAGAATCAGGAGACTTAGTTTTGAAGCCTGGCCCTGCTACTTTGTATTTGTGTCGCCCTGATCAAATCACTTCTCCTCTGGACTTCTGTTTTCCCATCTAAAACAAAGGGTTTGAACTTGGGTGGTTTCTAAAATCCCTTCCAGTTCTAAATCTACTAACCAATAATTCTCCTCTTGTAGTGTAGATAGTTTCCTAATACTCATTGGAGTTGTTTTCTTTCTTTGTAAAAATAGGTACGTGCTTTGCACTTTACTGACATTTGATGTGCTTATGAAGAGAAGCAAGCACTGTGAGATTCTTTATTTAATATTCTTTGTCTCCCCTCTCCCACCTTCCTTACCTACTTCTGCCCTGGTGAAAATAATATGTTTTCATAGGCGGAATGGGGTGAATATATGACTATAAAATCTTAGACCTAAGAAGAGCCCTCAAACATCGTAAGACCATAGGACTTAGAGCTGGAAAGGACCTTAGGGCATTTTGTTCAACCTGTAACCAAATAGGAATTTCTCCTACAACACTCTTTACAAGTGTCTGGCTGTCCAGGTTCTACTTGAATACCAGCAGTGATGGGGAACTCAAGGCAGCTCATTTCATTTGGGAGAACCTCCAGTTGTCAGGAAGTTTTCTCTTAGCTGGCTAAAATCTGCTTTTTTGTTGCTTCTACTCATTGCTCTGAACAGAACAAGCTGAATTCTTTTTTGTCATGATAGTTCTCCAGAAATGTGAAGACAAGTATCATGGCTGACCTAAGTTTCCTCTTCTCTAGTTTAATCATCTCCAGTTTCTTAAACTGGCCCTCCTCTAGCATGATTTGAAGTCCTGTACCCATCTCATACTTCATTGTGTCATTGTTTTTCCTAAAATGTCACGTCAGAACTGAGAAATATTCCCCGTGTGGTTTCACCAGGGCAGAACACTCTGGAACTACCGCAATGTGGTAGTTTCATTTTATGCCTTTATAATCAAAGAACAACAGAATTAAAAGGAACCTTAGAGATTATCTGTTGCAATCTTCTCATTTTGGAGATGATTAAAAGGGCTTGTAGAGGAAAAGTGACTTCCCCTTGGTAACTATTACTGGAGGAACTGGGATCAGAAACCACATCTTTTAATGCCCTGGTTATGTCACTCTTTGCTCATGCCGTAACTGTTTCTATCTTTCCCATCTTTCAGTCTAGCCAGTGTACTGTAGAGCCATTTTAGCAGAGTAAACCATACTCAAAACTCAAAATTAAACTTAGTTAATAATGAATCTTGGTACAACAGAGCAAGGCTTCTTAATAATCTCAGATGATCCCAAAGCCTCATTTTAGCTAATCGTTTAAAACTTTTTTGCAATAGAGTTTCTTTCTTGAGATGTTAACAAATTGCCTGGGTTGAGCACCATTTTCTCTTATCTCCCTTTCCTTATTCTGTAGGAAAATAGAGTAATGAAAGGAACAGATTCAGGCGTACAGAACAGAGTGCATAGGGTCCACAAATTGGAGAATAAGTCCATGAAAAGTTAAGAAAAATAGATAGTGGAGCCTTTTCTTGCTTATAGGTTTTATTGCTTACGGCTGGCTCCTCCTCCTTTTTGATTGAAATAAATCATCTCCTTTTAAAAAGACTAGGGTGATGATTTTCAGGTAGAGGCTAAATCTACATGCATGTCATGGAATTGGATGTGACAAAAAAATTAAAATCTTACAGTGGCCACGGATCACGCTCACCTGCCACAAGAAATCAGGAGGTACTAGTCCTGCCACCTGGAGGCTTATTCTTAAAAGGCTCCTCAGATTTAAAATGACTCAATTATACAAGTATATAGACATGACCAACTAATGCAGAAAACTAAAGTAAGATCCTTGATTTTGAGCTGGAGCGGACCTGAGAGGTCATCTAGTCCATTTGCCTCATCTTACATGTGAAGAAACCGAGCCCCAAAGAGGTGTAAGTGATTTGACAACAGTCACGCAAGTATTAAGCGGCAGAGTCAGGATTCAGATCAAGGTCCTTCGCTCTGGAATACAGCACACCTTCCCCTGGTCTTCTTCCCAAGCTCCTTGGGGTGCAGGAGTAATGTTTTATGTATTAGTCCCCTATGGCACTGAGCTTAGTGAGTGGCACATAGTCATGGTGATGTTCAGTAAATGCTTTGGTCGATTGATTGATTTGATTAAACTGAAGGGGAGAGTTGAGACAACTACCCAGAGGAGGCACTTATTAAAAAAAAAACAAAACAACAACTGCTCTCATGGTAAAAGAAGAGATCCTTTGACTGGTATTAAATGAAATGGTGGATATGAGTTAGATTTTAATTAACTTCATTCAGAAATTTGTCTGCCTAGATACAATGGGAGGGAACATTTTCCAGATTTTTCCCCTAGATTTTTCCCATATTTCTCCCCTGATTTTGCCGGAGTCTTTGCTTCAGGCCATTGATGTGATAATGCCTGTGATTCGAAAGTTCTATCCCAACTTCGTTTTAAAGTTGCAAAATAATAACAACAATGGGCAGCTAGGTGGCACAGTAGAGAGAGTGCCAGGCCTGGAGCCAAGAAGACTCATCTTCTCGAGTTCAAATTTGGCCTCAAATATTTACTAGCTATGTGACCCTGGGCTAGTCACTTAATCCTGTTTGCCTCAGTTTCCTCATCTGTAAATTGAGCTGGAGAAAGAAATGGCAAATCACTCCAGTATCTTTGCTAAAAAAAACCCCAAGTGGGGTCATGGAGAGTCAGAAACGACTGAAACAACCAAACAACAACAACAACAACAACAAAATAACAATAATAAAAATCCTTAAAACCACAGACATTCTGCTTCCTGAGAATCACAGAATCTCCAGGTTGGCAGGGGTTTCCAAGGCCTTCCAGGTCAATCTCCATCTGACCAAGTCCCCTTGACACTCTCCCTGACAAGTCACTAAATTAAAAATTTAATTGAAAACATGATTTTTGAACATATTAAGCTAGTCTAGTAGTGAAAGTACCCACGTTGTACACTTGGGAGTTTTAATTTGCTTCAAGTAAAATTTTTTTTCACTAAACATTTTTACTTTTTAGGAATATCCATGTGTAGTATTTTTAATGCTATATGATGAACCACTGTGTGAAGTATAGAAAACTATAGATCTTAAATATTCATTTTTTTATGTAGCATAAAAGTACAAGAAAACACAGCAGCATTTATACGGGCTATACAACAACATGTAAATCCTGATATACAATTGGTATGTAAAGGCTGATTTTTTTAATTATTTATTGTCTTTTATATTTCTTATATTTTCTTACTATCTCCACATCATGTCTGAAAGAGAGAATTTCAACATACATATTCATTCCTATCCATACCTATGTCTGTTGTCACTGATCATCCTGTAACTCCAGGTACTCTGAACAGCACAGTGGACAAGCTGGAAGCTACGGCGTAGGTTGTAGTCCTAAATATCAATGCCAGTTGGATCCTCCAGCCATCATTTTAATTGTTCTTTCCTTTTGTTTTTTAAACTTATGTTTAGATATTGGCATTAGGATGCAGAATATTCCATATTTTGTCTTTTAAGAACATTACTACTTGATGGAGATTAGTGGATTTGGAGGTACTGGGTGAGGTTTGGCAGTGCAGTCATTTCATTTCACCAAAGCTAGGGGTGGGTGGAGAAAAGAGGAAAGGAGATGAGTCAGATGACCAGGAGCGACCAGGAAGGTGTACTTCCACATGGCGTAGGCTTGCTCCAAAGTAGGGGATGGGCATTAAAAGTACCAAGCAGACAAATATCATTCTTCTCACTTTCTACCTGCTTCTCCTTCCTCCACCCATCACCCACTTCAAGTATTGGTAGATGATAAGACCTGAGTCCAAATATGGCCTCAGAAACTTACTAGCTGTGTGACCTTGGGCTTGTCACTTGACCCTGTTGTCCTCACTTTCCTCGTCTGAAAATGAACTGAAGAAGGAAATGGCAAACCATTCTAGTATCTTTACCTCGAAAACCCCAAATGGGGTCACAAAGAGTTGGTCACTATTGAAACGACTCAACAACAACAACAGATAGAAGCAAGGGATGTCACAGCTGGAAGGGTACCTTAAAGAATATCTCGTCCAACCCCTTAATTTGCATAGGGAAGAAACTGAGGCCCAGAGAGGGAAATTGACATGCCCACGGAGTCATAGTTAGTGACCAAGCTGGGACTTGAACCATGGTCAGCGTTCTTTTTAATGCTGTACCTCACTGCCTGATTTTTTTTTGTGTCTATGATATAAAAAGGTTATTATTATAATAGCTAGCATTTATATAGCTCTTTAAAGTTTGCATTTTACAAATACTATCAAAATGAGTGTAATGCAGAAGATGGCACTATCCTTACTTAGAGCAGGAGTTCCTAACCTGGGGTTTGCGAACTTGTTTTAAAAAATATTTTGATGACTGTTTCAGTTTAATTGGTTTCCTTTGTATCTTACGTACTTCAAAACATTATTCTGAGAAGGGCTCTATAGGCATCACCAGATTGCCGTGGGGTCAGTGACTGAAACAAAAAATGGTCAGGCACCTCTGGTTCCATATTAAGAATGTGTCGTCGTTGTGGGACTAAGACTACAGCGGGTAGAAGAAAATGACCCTTTGAAGCATAAATAATCGTCTGACTCTGCTTCCTGTTGCTTCTGTTTAGGTGATGTGTGTCCTTCCTTCAAATCGGAAGGACTGCTATGATTCAATTAAAAGGTTTTTGAGCCTGGACCATCCAGTTCCAAGCCAGTGTGTTCTGGCTCGAACCCTGAGCCGGCAAGGAATGATGATGAGCATTGCCACGAAGATTGCAATGCAGGTGGTCTGCAAGCTTGGAGGAGAGTTGTGGGCAGTAGAGATACCGGTGAGGGATCTGCTTATGGTACTTTCTTTGAGGCTGGGTAGGAGAAAGTCCCCCATCATCTCAGAAATCATTTGGCTCTTTTATAAAGCTCAGTCCGAAAGTCAGTCATACAGCTTTGTGAGGTGCCCAACATTGTTCTCAATTCAACTTAGTAGTCTTAGGGAGTTGGCCCAGGCATTAAGAGGTTAAATCATTTGCCCAGGGTCATACAGCTAGTATGTGTCAGAGGGAGGACTTGAACCCAGGTCTTCCTGATTCTGAAGTCAGCTGTCTCACAGGAGGTAGAGGAGCAGTATGGGAAGTCCCTGGAAATTGGTACGACAGCGACTGCCAGGGATGGCAGTAGGGGCTCCTTTTTGACAGCTGCCTTTAGTTCAGGGGCAAGGAAAGAATCACGGTGGGGGATCTTTAGCCGCTGGTCAATCCTAGGGTGGCAAAGTGGATAGTGTACTGGGCTTGGAGATGGGCCTAGGTGTGAATCCCACTTCTGACGCCAACTGGATGACCCTGAACAAGTCACTTGTCCTCGGAATTTATCTACTAAATCACAGAAAGGTTGTTATCTGCTTTGGGAAGTTCATGTGTTGGTGAAATCCCAGATTCTTCGTATATGTGTGAATGCCACTCAAAGGAAACATATCCTGGGTCCTCTCTCTCTCTTTCTTTCTCTTTCTTCTTCCCACTTCCTTTTCCCTTCCTCCTTCCTCTCTGTCTCTCTCTCTCCCTCTCCCGTTCTCTCCCTCCTTCTCTCTCCCCTTTCCCTCTCTCTGTCTTTCTGTTTCTGTCTCTCTCCCTTTTCCCTTTCTGTCCCTCCCTCCTTCTCGCCCACCCTCCCTTTCCCTTTTCTTTCTCTTTCTGCTTCTCTCCCTTTTCCCTTTCCCTCCTTCCCCCCTGTCCTTCACTCTCTGTCTCCATTTTCCTCTTTTGCCCCCCTCTTTCTCTTTCTTACATCCTCAGCTTTCGTGGATTTAACTATTATCTCTATGCAGATCTGACTCCTAGAGCAATAGATCCAGCCCTAGCCCACATTAACACCTGTGTATCAGGCATTTCAAACTAGATGTATCAGACATCTAAGCATCTCAGCCTGGACTCATTACCTTCCCCCCAAAGTGATCCGTCTTCCAGAGGACACCAGCATTTCCCCGGTTATGCAGGTTTGCTACCTTACCTGGCCTACTCTGCTTCATCCCTCATATCCAGTCAGCTGCTAAATCTTGCTGTGTCCACCCCATAACATGACTACTTCTTCTATTCACATATCTACTGCCTTAGTCATTAGGCATCACCTGGCCTTTTTTTTTTTTTAAGGCAACTGGGGTTAAGTGACTTGCCCAGGGTCACACAGCTAGTAAGTGTCCAGTGTTTGGTCTGAGGCCGGATTTGAACTCAGGGCCTCCTGACTTCAAGGCCGATGCTCTACCCACTGCGCCACCTAGCTGCCACCTGGACTTTTTCAGTAACTTCCTATTTGGTCTCCCTTACTCAACTCTCCCCCCCATTGCATTCCATCTTCAACACAGCACCAAAGTGATTTTTCTTATATCTTAGTCTAACAGTGTTACTTCCCTATTCAGTCAACTCCAGGGGCTCCCTATTGCCCCTAAATATGAACTCCTCTATTTGGCTAGGAAACCTGGCCCTAACTTACCTGTATGGCCTCATTCTATATGACTCCCCTTCCCTCATGCTGTCGTCTAGCCATTTTGGCCTTCTTGCAGTTATTTTTACATTGCACCCCATCCTCATTGTCTGTGCCTTTGTCCTGGCCATCCCTCCATGCCTGGAATGCTGTCCCTCCTTATTTCCACCTTATCAAATGTCTTACTTGATTCAAGCATGAGCATGAAACCGTCCTTGATCCCCACAACTGCTAGTGCCCTCCATCCCTAAATTAGTTTGTATTTATTCTGTATATACTTGTATCACTCAACAAACATTTCTTAAACAGGTACTGTATGGGGACTAGATGCTAGGGATACAAGTATAAAGCACAAAACCATCGCTGCTCTCATGGAGCTTACATTCTAATGTATATGTTGTCTCCTGTGACTGAATATAAGCTCCTTGAGGGCTGAGACTTTTAAATTTTGTCTTTGCATCTCTAGTATCTACCACAATGCCTAGTGCTTAATAAATGTTTATTAGTTGGTTGATTGATAGATACTTTGAATCCCTTCCTTATTACCCTTTAGGCCCATTGTTGTTTTTCTGCTTAGATCTTTTCTGTTTCTCAGTGAACAATAAATTTGACTCTGATATCCCCAACACCTTTATTTCCTCCCATCACTTATTGGTTGGAAAAATTATTTTCCATAAACTAAATCCTGTTTGAGAGAATTGCCCTCAGATACGCTTTGCCACGTTATTGAATTGTGAAAAATGGAATTTCACAGCTGAAGTCGCTCATGGTGGTTGGAATTGATGTCGGCCGAGAGGCACGCACCGGGGGACGCTCAGTAGTCGGGTTTGTAGCCAGCAGCAATTCCAGAATTACCAGGTACATTTTCAATTACACTCTGCCGAATACTCACTCAATTACTTTCAAGCTCTTATTTGTGGGAGAATAAATACCTTTTAAACAGTGTTTTAAAGTTTAACTGCTTTAAGCCATACTATTAAGACATAGTTCTGAGTCTCTTCATCTACCTGTTGAAATTCTTCCCTTTTCCCTCTCTTCCCCCATTATGGGTTCACCTCTTCACTGAAATCCACCTGCCCTCCCAGCTTGAAGGGATTGCTTTCTCCTCGGATTTCTTTTTTTTTTTTTTTTTTCTGTCAGGCAATTGGGGTTAAGTGACTTGCGCAGGGTCACACAGCTAGTAAGTGTCAAGCGTCTGTTCTGAGACCGGATTTGAACTCAGGTCCTCCTTACTCCAGGACTGGTGCTCTATCCACTGCGCCACCTTCCTGCCCCTCTCCTCAGATTTCTTATCTAACCTGGCGTGTACCTTCCCCTTATCTTTATTATCTGATTTGTTTGATAGTTATTTCAGAGACAGGGTAACATAGTAGATAGACGACTAGCCAGCCTCAGAGTCCCCAAGACTCACATTCAAGTACACTGCCTCTAACAGCATACTGGCTTGGTGACCCTGGGTGAGTCAAGATCTTTTGAATCCTGGCTTCAAGTCCAGCTCTTTATCCATCGTGCTAAATCGAGTGGCTTTTCCTCAGTACTTATCCTCCTCAACCTCACTGTAGCCTTTGATCCTATTGATTACTCTTTACTCTTTGATTCTCTTTCTAGTCTTTTTTTTTTTCAATTGGAGGCAACTGGGGTTAAGTGACTTGCCCAGAGTCATATAGCTGGTGTCTGAGGTTGGATTTGAACTCAGGTCCTCCTGACTCCAGGTCCGGTGCTGTATCCACTGAGCCACCTAGCTGCCCTCTCCTTTTCTTATACCTTACTCCCTGACACATAGCTTTTGATATAGGGACACTGGCCTCCTTGATGGTCCACAAAAAGACACTGCATCTCTGGGCTCCGGGCATTTTCTTGGGCAGTCCTCCATGCTTGGAATATTCTACCTTCTCATCTCCACTTACTGACTTCCCTAGCTTCCCTATGTTCTATAGGAAGCCTTTCCCAACCCCTCATAGTTCTAATGCATTCCTTCTCTTAATAATTTCCTATTTGTCCTATACATAAATTGCTCACATATATTTGTTTGCTTGTTGTCTCTGCCATTAGATTGTGAATTCCTGGAGGGCAAGGACTCTTTTTTGGTATCCCCAGCATTTAGCACAGTGCTTGGCACATAGTTGTTGTTCAGTCCTATCTGACTCTCCATGACCTCATTTGGGGTTTTCTTGTCAAAAATACTGGAGTCATTTGCCATTTCCCTCTCCAGCTTATTTTGCAGGTGAGGAAACTGAGGCAAACATGGTCAAGTGACTTGATAGTAAGTGTCTGAGGCAGGATTTGAACTCAGGAAGATGAGTCTTCCTGACTCCAGGCCCAAAACTTTATCCACTCTGCTACCTACCTGCCCTGGCATGTACTAGGCATTTAATAAATGTTTATTGATTGACTGTGCCGCCTTCCTTTAAAATGGAACTTTTGAACTTAACGATCTCTAAGGTACCCTCTAGCCCTGATTCTGTACGTAAAGTACAATTTTTAATTTATGTCACTGAAGAGGAATTTATTTGTATTTTATGATTAGAAGTCTGAGTTTTACTATCAACTTGTACACTTCCTTTTAATAGTCTAATTTCAAAGTGCTAATGAATAAGTGCACAATTTCTGCCATCCCTGACTGTGATTATAAAGGAACTGATGTCTGCTCCACTAAAGCCCTCCTATAGCTCCTTACCATGGTAGATCCAGGCTGGGTCCCTTTCATTAATTTGGAATGTTTTATAAATGAAAGATTATTATGATCAAGGAAAGAAAAACCATTTTAAAAAGGACAACGAAAAAACAAAGAGGCTGGCCCAGCTTTGGGGTTTTGCACCATGGTGCTTCCTGACAGGAAAGAACATTGCATTCAGAGTCAGAAGAGCTTGGCTCAAGGCTTGCCGTCTTGTCATTCACTAGCCCTTTTACCATGGGCTAGTCACTCAGCCTCTCTTAGTCTCAGTTTCCTTATCTGGAAAATGGGGATAATAATACTTATACTGTGGCCCCCATAGTTTTTGTGAGGGGTATAATTTGTAACTGTAAAGCACTAGATAAATATAAACCACTTTTATTATTCCTTCATAAACGTCTTCTCTGGGGCAGTCTGGAGGTCGCCCTACATTCTCCAAGGCTATGCCAGCACAGCATAAGGTCAGGCATGTCCTGTCCTTCTGGAAAGTTTGGACTTGGATACTAGCAGTACTCTAGAAGAATGTCGGTGAGCCTAATCTAGGGACACAGAGCATAGCCAAGCACCCAGAGGCTCATCACCGGCAGTTTAGACGCTAGATGATGAACTCTTTGGCCTTAATGACTCATGAAACAGATGAAAATGATTATGTCCTTCTCTGTTTCTTCATTGATGCTTTTTATCCTTGACTATACTGCCCACTTCTTCATCCTACATCCTCTATTCTTCTTCCTCCATGTTTGTTCCGAGAAGTCTCACTGAATTAGAGTTGGAAGGAAGCTTAGAGACCACCTGGCTCAACTTGTAACCAAATAAGAATTGCAGCAAGTGTTCTTAACCTGGTGATTTTCGTACCCGCCTCTTCCCCCTTTAATTCCCTTGAGCATCGAGCCTGGATCATCCCATTGGATTCCATGTATCTAGCATAGTGCCTTGCACAAAGTAGCTACTCAGCACATGTCTTATAGAAGATGGATGGTTTATAAGATGAGTGTAGTCCTGAACTAGCTGTGAGAAAATTCTGCTATCATTAAGAACTCTGGGCTGTGTTGCTCAATTGAATACATCACTTCTCTAGACATGAAATTCTTGCAAGGCCTCCTTATAGGGTCCTCTGGATAGTTCACCTCCTTCATTGTCAATAAATCTTGTGTCTGAGGCTTCTGGGATGCTCTGAGAATTGATGATCAGCTTCCTCTTTTGTGACACCCATTGCTGTAGGTAGGTGTCCAGACATAATGATAGTGTTGATTTTTACTTAGTATTCCGCCATATTGTTCATGTTCAAAATGCTTTTTAATTGTCAGCTAATCAATTACAGTAGAAAGTGAGCTTGTCTCTGAAATCGGGGTGAATTTATCAGATTCACAGTAGGGAATATAAAAGGAATGCAGAGTATAGAGAATATTTTCTGAGGATTGATCCATGGAAGCATCAGTTTGCGCTTTAAACAGTTTTGGGAGCAGGATTTAAGTTTTTCCGTGTATTAGTTCCCTTCCTTTGATCAATCAGTCAGCCAGTCAGTCAGCAAGCATTTATTAAGCACCTTGTTTAGTTGTTTCAGTAGTGTCCAACTCTTTGTGACCTCATTTGGGGTTTTCTCAGCAAAGCTACTAGAGTAGTTCATCATTTCCTTCTCCAGTTTGCTTTACTGATGAGGAAATTGAGGCAAACAGGGTTAAGTGACTTGCTCAGGGTTACACAGCTAGTAAGTATCTGAGGCTGGATTTGAAATCAGGAAGATAAGTCTTTCCGACTAAAGGCCCTAGCACTGTATTTACTGTACCACCTTGCTGCCCTACTCTGTACCAAATGCAGGGAATATAAAAGTAAGGAAGTCACCGCCATAAGTAATTTACATCAGGTGATACTGATTAAACACCTACTGTGTGCAAGACATTGAGTGTGAGAAAAGGTTTCTTATAAGGAATGTATTTCCTTTTTCTTTTTTTTTTAATATGAGACAATTGGGGTTAAGTGACTTGCCCAGAGTCACACAGCTAGTGAGTGTTTTGTGTCTGAGGCCAGATTTGAATTCAGGTCCTCCTGATTGCAAGGTCCATGCTCTATCTACTGCGCCACCTCACTGCCCCTAGGAATATATTTCTTAATTGGACAATATGGATCTAACTAGATATTGTTCATATAGTGTTTCTGATGTTTTCTGTCAGCTCTGTGGGTGACAAGAGGGATTCGCCCTTTGCCATGATGATATCTGTTAGCCAAACTGGACGAACATCAAATGTTAGGAAGGATAGAGAGATTATATTAATCTAGCCCATGCCATTTGATTCTTAAAAATTTTTATTGATAACATTTGCTCTTATATCATCTTTATTTCTCAATGTGTTTCTCCCCCTTCTTTACCTGGAGAGCCATTTTATTCTAAAGAAGAAAGAGGAAGAAGAAGCAGTTCAGCAAAACTAACATATAAAACCCAGGCTGGAAGTGTATACAGTCTTTTACACATACAGTCCCTTCCTCTGCAGAGAAGCAAGGGAAGTGCACGTTTCATCTCTCCTTTAGGGCCAAGCTAGCCCTTGCTGTTAGTAATCAGTGATTGTTTCTTTCCTGGTTTCAGGCTAAATCTGGGTAGAATAAAAAGGGGAGCGATGAATTAGAGAGTAAGAACCGAACTACCAGTCTTTAGAAAATGTTAAATGTTGCAGACTGACTTCCTGAACTTTGTTTTCTCTCTTGCTTCTTTTTTTTTAGATGGTTTTCTCGCTGTATCCTTCAGAGCGCAAAGACGGATATTGCAGATTGCTTGAAAGTTTGCATGAAAGGTACTGTGGCATGCACAGGCACATTCAGTAGCTATCTACATTTATAGGACTTAGAAATAGGACAAAACAAAAACCAAAGGCAAGTATGAGGATGGAAATCATCAAAATCAGGGCAGAAATTAATAAGGTAGAAAACAAGATAACATTTTAAACACTGGATAAAGCCAAAAGCTGATTTTTGTTTAAAGAAGGTCAATCATTTAATATATAATTAGCAAATTTAATTTTTAAAAGGAAAAAGAAACCTTGAATTACCAACATTGGAAATGAGAAAATAAATATAAAAGATGTAAAGCAAATTATCTCGACTAGTACACATAGCTTTATTGCTAATCAGTTTGAACTTTTAAAAGAAATGCTTAAATAGCTATAGAAATATTAAATATGTAAATTGACAAAATTAGAAATAAATAACCTAAATAGATCAGTTTCCAGAACGAGAAAGCAAAGGGTCAATAAATATTTATTAAGCTCCTGCTACTATGTGTGGGGAGGGTGAAGGAAATAAGCATTTATACAGCACCTGCTATCTACCAGGCACTGTATTAAATACTTTACAGATACTTATCTTATTTCATCTTCATAAACACCCTGTGAGTTAAGGGCCCTTAATCACTCGATGTCAGTAGGGGGGACACCAAGGAAGAGGTCGCCAGGTCACCACGGTCACTCAAGCTGATTTCTTCACTTGTCCCAGCATGTGAGAAAGTTAGTAGCTTCTGTAAAAAAAAAAATAATCTAAAAAAAAGAAAAAAAAACAGGTAAATGCAATGAAGGCATTGCCAACCCCCCAAAATAACTAACCTGGAGGGGTGGTCCCAAATTATTCAGGAGTAGCACTCTGCTGGCATAAAACTAGGCAGGCTTTGGGAATTGAGGCTAGCAGTCACCAGAGTTTTGGGATAGGGATTGCTGGGGAGAAGGTTAGAATTAGGCATAACTGTGGAATTGGAATTGGAAGGGTAGTTGGAAAAGCATTGTTTTAAGGATCAAATTAGATAATAATTGTGAAGTGCTTAGCACAGTGCCTGACACATAGGAAGCACTATGTAAATGTTAGCTATCATTATTATTATTTACCAAAAAATAGGAGAAGTGGAAATATTTTCTTCATCAGCTTATGAGAATGAAAATTTGGCAACTCATACTTCTCTGATTGAGCTTATCTTTCACAGGTGCACTCAACAAGTGGTACAAATGTAATCATGGCTTTCCAGCACGCATCATCGTGTATCGTGATGGTGTTGGGGATGGTCAGCTCCAGACAATTGTGGATTATGAGGTTCCACAGCTGCTGAGTAGTCTCAGAGATTCCACTTCTAGTTACAGGTAATTAACTGTTATCTTTCCTTTGCCCCCACTCAAAATTGCAGCAAATTTAGTGTCACATTATGTTTGGTATGAAATATTGACATTGCATTTGTTTGATAAGCAGAATATGGCGGCTGTGTCATTGTGCTCATCCCATGGCACAGCTGAGGTCATATTTTGATTAGACTCCCTTGCTCTAGTATTGACTCTATAGGGATTCAGGGTGTGGGTGTGTGTGTGGGGGTGTGTGTGTGTGTGTGTGTGGGTGTTAGAGGTAGAATTAGATAGTGTTAAGGATATACAAACATATATATATGTGTGTATATATATATATATATATATATATCTGAGCTACATGTACAATTGGGAGGACTTCGTAGGAATGGTTTGAGGAAACTGGAAGGAACAGTGTAATCATGAGTCTCTTCCTCTGCCACTTAAAAATGCCCACAGTGAACTGATCTAACTATTCTGGAGAGCAATTTGGAACTATAGCCAAAGGGCTATGAAACTGTGCGTACCCTATGATCTAGCAGTACTGCTACTACATCTATATCCCAAAGAGATTTAAAAAAAGAGGGAAAAGAACCTATTTGTATAAAAAATATTTATAGCAGCTCTTTTTGTTGTGACTAAGAACTAGAAGTTGGGGAATGGCTGAACAAGTTGTGGTAGATGATTGTGATGGACAATACATATTGTGCTGTAAGAAATGACAAGCAGACAGATTTCAAAGTACCTGGAAAGACTTACATGAACTGATGCAAAGTGAAGTGAGCAGAACCAAGAGAACATTGTACATAGTGACAGCAATATTGTGCACTGAATAATTGTGAATGACTTAGCTTTTGTCCGCAATACAATGATCCAAGACAATCTAAAAGGACTCATGATGAAAAATGCTGTCCACATCCAGAGAAGGAACTCTGAAGCATACTATTTTCACTTTCTTTATTTCCCTTTTTTTGTTTGAGTTTTCTTCCACAAAATGACTAATATGGAAGTGTTTTACATGATTGCACATGTATAACCTATATTAGATTGCTTACTGTCTCAGCAAGGGGGGGAGAGAAGAGAGGGAGAAATAGAATTTGTAACTTAAAATTTAAAAAAATGTTAAAAATTGTTTTTGCATGTAATTGGGGGAAATATTATTTAAAAAACACATTAAAGTAAAAAAAAATTAAATGCCCACAGCTCTTAGGAATAAAGGCAAAAGAGAGTGCTTGGTTTCAGGCTAACTCTTACCCTTAGGAAGCAAACTTATCCTATCCAAAGAAATAGGTATAGAGTATTTGTCTTCCAAATAATACAAAGCACTTTAGAAAGATCATTATCTCATCAGATCCGCCAGAGAGCCTTTGAGATGGGCAAATGACCAGTGATGTCACCTTTGTTTTACATGAGATGTTTCACTATTTTAAAACTATAGAAGGAGCCATGACATAGTCGATAGAGAATGGGAGAGCCAGGAAGACTTGAGTTCATGTACTGCCATTGATATGTACATGGCTATGTGTTTTCTAGGCAATTTTCTAAGATCATCAGTTTCAGAGAAAGTGCTGACCTGTATTAGTAGATGGGAATGCCTTCATTTGGGAGTTTCTTGTGTTAATTAATCATTGGTCCAGTCTCTATTCCAAAAAATTGTTGCTACTTTTTTAGCCACGGAATGTGAGATGGAAACATTGGGGACCTTCTTTTTATCTCATTCTTTTCTCTTTTTTTTTCCTTTCTATAATTCCAAGCCCCAAAATGTCAGTGATTGTGGTGAGGAAGTCATGCATGCCCAGATTCTTCACCGAAATGAACAGAACACTGCAAAACCCACCACTGGGCACTGTAATAGATTCAGAGGCAACACGTCCTGAATGGCAAGTATATATGGGAAGATGCCTTTCAAATTCTATTCTGCTTTTAAAAATAAAGAGGGTGCTGTTCAATACATCTTTGATTTCCTTGATATCGATATTCTCTATGGTGATACAGAATGCAACCTATCCAGGTCTGCCCATCCAACTGGACATTGGTCAGGGTTGGGGTCTCCAGATGTTGGAATCATTGGAATGCTGGAATCCTGGGAATTCTTCAGATGCTGGAATCAAATGAGATAATGTCATCATCATTATCATCATCATCATAACAACAATAACATTAACTAACACTCACTTTGTGCTCGGTACTGTGCTAAGCACTTCACAATTATTATCTCATTGATCCTCACAGCAACCCTGGGAGGGAGGTGTTAGTATTATCACCATTTTACAGATGAGGTAACTGAGGCACACAGAAGTTAAGTGCCTTGTCCAGGGTCATATAACTAGGAAGTGTCCAAGGCCAAATTTGAACTCCGGTCTTCTAGTCTCCAGTCCTAGCTCTCTATCCACTGCACCACCAACTGCCATAAAGCATTATACAAATGCTAGCTTTATTAGTACTATTTTATCCCACAAATACTTCTCCTTATTTCTCTTTCCATTTCCCCCAGATTAATTCTGTTCTTTTTTATCTATATCTGTCCATTCCATAGGTCACTGACACATATTAGATTGTTCAGATGTTACAATCACCTGAAAGTTCACACTAAGTAAGACAAAGTGTTTTGCAAACCTTAAAATGCTTCACACATACCAATTATTATTATTGTCATTTATTAATGTTCTCTTCCCTCCCTCTCTCCTCCTGGCCACTTCTTGTTTCCCTTCACTTTCCCTTCATTCTTTTCTTTTTCTTCAGGTATGACTTTTACTTGATCAGCCAGGGTGCTTATCAGGGAACTGTTACTCCAACATATTATAATGTGATCTATGACGATAATGGATTAAAACCAGACCACATGCAGCGCTTGACCTATAAGTTATGCCACCTGTATTACAACTGGCCCGTAAGTAGATAAACTCTTTAAGTATTTAAACACTAGTCCTCAGATTTTCCATGTAAGACCTGTCCAAGCCCTCACTCTGTGGGGAATGCTGTGCTCTATCATCTTTGGGGGATATATATGCCAAAATGACTGTCTAACGGGGCTTTATAGATAGCTATAGATAGCTGAGGAAAAAAAGAAAGTGAAAGATAAAGGAGAAAGGGAAAGATCTGCCCAACTGAATGCAGGATTCCAGAGAGCACAAGGAGAGATAAGGTTTTCTTAAATGAGCAATGTAAAGAAATCGAAGAAAACAATAGAATAGGAAAGACAAATGTCTTCAAGAAATTAGAGATATCAAGGGATCATTTCACACAGAAATGGGCAGGCTAAAAGACAAAAATGCTAGGGACTTAGCAGAAGTGGAAGAGATTAAGAAGAGGTGACAAGAATACACAGAAGAACTATACAAGAAATATTTTAACATCACAGGTAACGATGATGGTGTGGTTACTGATCTAGAGCCAGACATCCTGGAGGATGAAGTCAAGTGGGCCTTAGAAAGTATTGCTAACAGTCAGGCTAGTGGAGATGATGTAATTCTAGCTGAGCTATTTAAAATCCTGAAAGATGATGCTGCACTCAATATGCCAGCAGATTTGGAAAACTCAGCAGTGACCAGTAGACTGAAAAAGATCACTTCATGTCCCAATCATAAAAAATGGCAATGCCAAAGCATGTTCAAATTACCAAACACTTAAGCTCATTTCACACACTGGCACAGATTCTCCAAACGAGGCTTCAGCAATATATGAGCTGAGAATTACCAGAAAAACAGGCTGGTTTTCACAGCAGTGGAGGAACTAGAATCCAGATTGCTAACATTTGCTGGATTATGGAGAAAGCAAGGAAGTTCCAGAAAGACGTCGACTTCTGCTTCAGTGACTACACTGAAACCTATTACTTTGTGATCACAACAAAACGGGGCAAGTTCTTAAAAAGAAGGGAGTACCAGATCATTTTACTTATCTCCTGAGAAGTCTATATGCAGGCAAAGAACCAAACATGGAAAAACTGATTTTTTAAAGATAGGAAAAGAAGTATGACAGAGCTATATGTTGTCATCTTATTTAACTTACATGCAAAGTATGTCATGTGACATGCCAGGCTGGACAAATCAAAAGCTGGAATTAAGGTTGTCAAGAGAAATGTCAACAGTATCATATATACAGACAATATCACTCTGATGACAGAATGTGAAGAAGAACTGAGAAGCCTCTTGATGAGAGTAAAAGAGGAGAGTAAAGGTTGGCTTGAATCTTAACATTAAAAAAAAAAAACTAAGATCTTGGCAACTGGTCCCATCACTTCTTGGCAAATAGAGGGAGAAGAAATGGAAGCAGTGTCAGATTTTATATTCTTGGGCTCAAAAATCACTGCAGATAGTGACTGCAGCTATGAAATTAAAAGACTCTTGCTCCTTGGAAGGAAAGCTATGGCAAATCTGGACAGCACACTAAAAAAACAGAGACATCACCTTGCCAGCAAAGGTTCATATACTCAAAGCTGTGGTTTTTCCCAGTAGCAGTGTATGACTCTGGGAGTTGGATTGTAAGAAAAGCAGAGTGCCATAGAATTGACACTTATGAATTATGGTGCTGGAGAAGACTTTTGAGAGTCCCTTGGACAGCAAGGATATCAATTCAGTCAATACTTAAAGAAATTTATTCAGGCTTCTCACCAGAAGGTCAAATACTGAAGCTGGAGCTTAAATACTTTGACCTCATGAGAAGACAGGACTCATTGGATAAGACCCTGCTATTGGGAAACATTGAAGGCAAAAGGAAAAGGGGATGGCAGAGGATGCGATGGATGGACAGTATCATGGAAGCACCAAACGTGAGCTTAGATAGACTCCAGGAGACAGCGAAGGACAGAAGAGCTTGGCAAGCTGTGGTCTGTGGGGTCAGGAATAGTTGGACACGATTGAATGACAAAAGCAGCAACAAATGCCACATCAGCCATGTGGGAAGATCACAGAATCTCAGAGGTGAAAGGGACCTCTGAAGCCCCGTAACTCCGTCCTGCACCGCAGTAGGAATCTCTTCTTTAACTTTGTGGAATCTTGACTTGTTGAGCTCCAGTCAGGGGGAGCCCCCTACTTCCCCAAGCAGCACATTCCATTTGGGGAAGCTTTCATTATTAGTAGTGTTTGCCTCACATTGAACCAAAGAATTCATCTTTTGGGGCATCTCCTGGTTTTGCAGTGGCCTGACTTTCCTCTAGCATGATGGAGATAGTCTATGTAACAGGTATTCTTTGAGCCTCAAGGTTTTGGGAGAGGGCCAGGATTTATTTTAGCTCAAGCTTCCCCAAGGTTCATACGGAAGCGTCCTCGCTTTCATGTGTCATCATGGGCCTTCACATATTAAAGATTATTATTGTTTCACCCCTAAGCCCTTTTCTTTCCAGACTAATGAACAGGTCATTTCCACATAATCCAGCCTGACCCTGCTTCTCTAAGCAGAAGGACATGATAACCTTTCTCTGCACACCTTGGGTAAGGCCTCCTCACAACTGGAGAGAACTCCAAGGAGCTGAGGGAAAATCCTGGCCCTCTGCTAGAAAATGTGAAGGAGACCTGTTAGCCTGAACAAGAGAAGGCTGAGGAGTGAAACAGTAATTGCCCTTAAATATGTGAAACTATGACGTGGAAGAGAAATTAGAACCAGATAATAACCATTTATTAAGTGCCTCCTGTGTGCAAGGCATTGTGCCAAATGCTGTGGATACAAAGAAAGACAAAAAAATAAGCCAATACTAAAAAAAAAGCCCCTGCTCTCAAGGAGCCCACAGTGTAATAAAAAAGACAATGTGCAAACAACTATGTACAAGCAAGATATATGCAGGATAAACTGGAAATAATCAGCAGAAGGAATGCATAAACTTTAAGGGAGATGAGCAAAGTCTTCCTGCAGAAGGTGGAATTTTAGGTGGGACTTGAAGAAAGCCAGGGAAACCAGGAGACAGAAATGAAGAGGATCAAGTCAAGGGGGACAGCTGGAGAAAATGGCCAGAGCTGGAAGATGGAGTGTCTTGTGTGAGGAACAGCCAGCAGGCCAATGTCACTGCATCACAGAGTATGTGGAAGGGAGTATGGTGGAAGAAGACTGGAAAGGTTGGAAGGGACCAAGGATAAAGGTTTTTAAAGGCAAAAGAGGATTTTATATTTGGTCCTGGGGGTGATAGAGAGCCACTTGAGTTTGTCGAATGGGGAATTGATGTGGTCAGACCTGTACTTTAAGGAAAATCACTTTGCCAGCTGAGTGGAAGGTGGACTAGAGTGGGGAAAGGCTTGAGACAAACCAACCAGTACACACTGCAGTGGTCTGGGCATGAGGTGGAGAGGGCAAGAACTAGGAGCAGAGGGTAGAAGATAGAAATAGGTGGATTTCTGCTCCATTAAAAAGGACCCCCCCCAAACTTCTTAACAAGCTGTCTAAAAGTGAAATGAATTACTTGATTACTTGTTAGGGATTTATTCTAGTGAGGATTCTTGTTCAGGTGTGGTTGGACTTGTTGGTATTTGCCATCCCCTTGAACTAAGATGTTCTCTGATTCTGTATTTCCTTGGAAGAGTAAAGCCGGGATTGGAGAATGTGGAAACTGGCTGTCTCTGTTCTGCCCGTGAAGTCTCCAAGGTGGCTGCTTACCTCAGATTATGAGGAGAATGTGCCAGACGTTATTACTGTGGGACAAATAAGGGAATAGGGATGTGACTGAAGAGCAGTGAAATGAGGTACTTTGTAAGGTAGCTAGGTAGTGCAGTGGATACAGTGCTGGACCCAGAGTCAGGAAGACCTGAGTTCAAATGTGGCTTTAGACACTTCCTAGTTATGTGACCCTGACAAGTCACTTTGCCTCGGTCTGCCTCAGTTTTCTCAATTGTTAAAAGAAGATAATAAGAACAACCTACCTTGCTGGGTTGATGTGAGGAGTAAATGAGATAATAAGTGTAAAGTGAGATAATAAGTGTAAAGTGCTTAGTGCAGAACCTGGCACTAGCATAAAAATGCTAGCAATGATGGAGATGTAGAAAAGGAGGTTGTGGGGATGGATGAAGTGTGTGTGTGTGTGTGTGTGTGTGTACGTGTGTGTGTGTACGTATGTGCGTGCACGCACACAGAGGAGCTCCATGCTCCCCTCCCTTGTATCTTTAGATCTTGTGTTCAAGATTGTTCATTTGGGTGGTTATTGAGCAACCAGGCATAGGCAGCCTATGTCTAGCCCAGCACAAATTCCATCACCGTTTATGACCCCTTATATACGTTGTCTCATCTTTCACTGTGATATACAGTTCTCTGGTGGTTGAGTTTAGTTATTGTTTAAACAAAGCAGGTCATGCTAATTATTAGCAAGGAGAAAAGCCACAAGTAAATTGAATTGTATATGGAATTAGTCATTAGGAATTTTTAGGAAAGAGAATTTTAAATAGAATGCAGCTCGTAAATTGACACTCCCTTAATTTCTGTGAATGCTTTTTTGTTTTTTTCTCCTCTCTTTCTCTCCAGGGCTTAATTAAGATCCCAGCCCCATGTCAGTATGCTCATAAACTGACCTTTTTAGTGGGACAGAGTATCCTCAGAGAACCCAGCGTGGAGTTAGCTGACTGTCTTTTCTACCTGTGATGAAAAGACCACTTAGCCCCACTGGGAGAACAATTTCAGTTGTGATTCTTTGTACGGACCTCTTGTCATCTCCATCCCATCAAGGTGATAAGACAGCTAAGTTCTGCTTAATTTCCGAAGAGAACCCTAGTGCAGAAAGCCCTCATAAAAAGTGCCTGGTTTTTTGAATTAATGGGTAAAACCTTCATTATGTTAAAGGATAGTTCTTGCTTCCTGTTACCTGCCATGGATGCCACACAACTTCTTAACCTCCTAGCATGGGGGACTTTGAGTCTGTGTTTATAGAAGTTTATGGGCTAAGTCAATGGGCCTTAGTTTCTATTCAGCATTTAAAGAGGGGCTCTTTTTCATATGTTTTTCTAAGTTGTTTTGGTTAAAATAATTTCTAGAAAATAAAAGATACTGCAAGCATTTTTGCTTTCTTATTTTTTTTTTCATTTTAGGTGACAAGAGACTTCCCATACAAAACAAAACAAAACAAATTAGCTAAGACTTTGCTTTTACCTTAGCCCTGAGACTGTCACTTACTCCTTATAATTCTCTATTGGTTTTTCAATTTTATTTTTAATTTATGGAATAAAACAAGCATTTCCATAACACAGTACAATAAAAAGATGATTGTCCATGAAACTGCAAATCTACTATGCACAGCTTGCTATTCCTATCAAATATACAACAAAATTATCATGTAAATTTCTTTTTTTCCTTTTTTTCTTCTCTCCCCCCACCCCTGCCCTAGAGATAGCTACTACAAATAGGTATATATATGTAAAATTGTTCTGTTGCATACTTTAGTTTATCAGTTTTTTCTCTGGAGATACATAGCGTCTTCCTTCACATGTCCTTTGTAGTTAATTTGGGTATTTATAATAGTCAAAATGACTTAGCTGCTCAAAGTTGTTCTTAAAACAATATTGCTGGTACCATACACAATGTTCTCTTGGTTCTGCTCATTTTGCTCTTTATTATTTTGTGCAAGTCTTTCCATGTTTTTCTAAAATCATTGAGCTCATCATTTCTTACTGCACAATAGTCTTCCATCACAATTGTATCCCACAGTTTTCCCTTCTATTTCAGAACCAAGATTTTTCCTTCAGTTCCAAATATTTACCTAGGCTTCCCCCATCTAATTTCTTTTCTCTCCCTACTTATTTTGCCCCTCTTCATTTGATTTACATACTTTTGTTTTCCAAGCTTATGTTGCCTAGGAGGTGGTTTGTTGTCCCGTTCATTCATTCACTCTACAAACATTGTTTATGCACCTACTACATATAAGGCATTGTCTAGGCCCTGGGGGATCTTCCTCTTATTGCCCATAAAACTCAAAATCTTATCTCTCAAATAAAGAGGAAAGAAAGAGGCAAACTGATGTCTTTTTGAAACAAGGGTTTAAGCACTTCACCATTGGCTTTCTATCTACACAGCCAGGTCAAAATGTATTCAGTTGGTAGTGTTGATTTTGTGCAGTTTCATATGTGAAGGGAAGTGTGCCAGGGTGGATGAAGTGTCAGAGTTGGAATCAGGAAGTCCTGGATCTGCATCCTGCTGCAGGCCCTTACTAGCAATGCCCTGAGCAAGTAGACATTTGAAGCCTGTTTCCTCATCCAAAAAGTGAGGAGTAGCACTGACCCCTCAGGACTCTTACGAGACTCAAATGAGATCACGTAAGGAGACCACGTTACAGATCTTAAACTACTCAGTACATGTTAGCTATTCTAATGTCCATTCAGATCAGTACTTTAAAATTGTGCCGTTATTAATACTGAGGCAGGTTCTGTTTCATGATAAGGTGATCCAGAGCGATGCATGTGGGCACTTTAAGACTTTTAGCTAAAGTTTTGGAAGATTACTGCTGAAGAAAGAAGAAAACTGGGGCAGTTCAGTTTCATTTATTGAACAGAAGTAAAAAAAAAATAATCAGTGTATTTTCAACATCACAAAATAAAAATATGAGCAAATAGAGGAATCTTTCTTCAAATTACTGGCATTTATTAAATGACCTCATCATGAGACTCAAGGAGGTAATTCAATTTAGTACATATTTCTGTGTGCCTGCTATGTGTGGGGTGGTAGATTAGGCACCAGGGACACAAAATAGACCTCGCTTTCAAGGAGTTAATAAGTTGATGACTTTTTATTTTATTTTTGTGTGTGTGTGTGAGCAGGGAGGGGGACTGATATGAACCATTGATTTTTTTCAGGACGGGAAATTCTTGGCGTGGAAACTCCCTCTACCTATGCAGATTGGTGACTCTTCTGTAACTTACAGTCTTTGAGACCCTGGGGACCTGAGAGGTTAAAAGACTTGTCCACAGTCACACAACCAGTAAATGTCAGAGGCAGGATTTGAACCCAGATCTGATTCCAAGCATAGCTCTCTATGCCATTATAAACTTACAGACTTCAAATGAGTGATATTTGAAAGAGCAATAAACTAAAAATCAAAAGACCCAACTCTGAGTCCAGGTACTCCTACTAACTAGCCTTGTTGCCTTGGAACAAGTCATTTAACTTATCTGAGCCTTGGTTTCCCTGTATGTCAATGGGACTACTACTTCTTGCAGTTCCTACCTCAGGAATTTCATGAGATCAAGTGACATAATGACTGGGAAAGTCTTTTTTTTTTTTTTTTTTCTTGGTGAGGCAACCAGGGTTAAGTGACTTGCCCAGGGTCACACAGCTAGTAAGTGTCAAGTGTCTGAGGCTGGATTTGAACTCAGGTCCTCCTGACTCCAAAGCCAGAGCTCTATCCACTGCGCCACCTACCTGGCCCTGAAAGTCTTTTTTAACTATAAAGAACTATATGCAATTAAGGCATTACTCTTGTATTGTATAATATATTAATCACATTGTTATATTATCTAGTAATATGATTATATTAGTAAATTAACATAATTGTAATAGTAATTCTACTTTATTCCCCAGACTTCAGACTTATTAATAATACTCAGGGCCAGCCTAACCTTGAGATAGCATGAGTGACTGCCTATTATATGGTTTGATTTGAATGATACTGAAAGGCTCCCAATTCTAGAGATTCTCTTCCCCTGGTTGCCATGTTGCTTCAGATGGAGCTAGGCAGCATAGTTTACAGAGAAGAACTGAGTTCTGTGTCTGACCCTGGGCAAGTTACTTGACCTTTTTGAGCCTCAGTTTCCTCATCTATAAAGTAGAAGAATAATAGCACCTGCCTGTTAAATTCCTGGGCCCAGATCATCCATTTGATTTGCCTCGGATCCTATTTGTCCTAAATATATGATATGTACTGATGTTTACTCTTTGTCTATGGATTATTCTTTAAACTGAATGTCACAGTCTGGACAACAGGCTTTATCCATTTGGATTTCCCTGTGTGGATAGTTAGGCTGAATTCTTTTGAGTCATTGTGGATTCCATTTGAGGTGCTAAACAGTGTTCCAAATTGATACAGTCATCACGATTTCATCCACAAATAGAAATATGGGAGAATCCCACTATATATAGTGGGAATTCTTAATTTTTGTGTGTGTGTGTGTGTGTCACAGTCCCACCCCTTTGGCAGTCTGGTGAAGCCTATGGATCCTTTCTTGGAATAATTTTTTTTTAACAATTGAAGGAAATGCTAAATTTAGTTTAAGGGTTAATGAAAATAGAGATGTAAAATTTTTCCCATCCAAGTTCAAGGATTCCTTTAGGGGACGTTGGACTTGAGGTTAAGAACCTCTGATCTATAGGAATTTTCTCTTCCATTTAGAAGCTGTACTGAATGTCCACAACTTTGGGGAACATGTCTCCCTGTTTTATATCTTGTTTTTTTTTAATAATCAAAGATTGAGTGTTACCTCTATTTTGTTCTACTAAATCAAATAGGCTTTTTAAAAAATAGTCTACGAACAGTAAATACGGTGAAGTTTTATACTCCCTATACATTTCAGTTAGAGAAGAGATCAGTGTGACTTCATAGCCATCTTCAGGTATTTGGAAAGCTATCATGTGAAAAGAGGATTATATTTATTTTGCTTGGCTTGACAGGGCAGGAAGAAGGGGTTCTGGGGAGGAGGAGCAAGCTGTAAAATGTTATGTTTGTGATTGATGAAAGGAAATGCTTCCTAAGAATATCAAACTCAAAAGTAAAATCGTGTTACTGCTTTAGGAGTATAATGATGATTGAGGTCCTTATCTTCTTTTTTTTTTTGTGAGGCAATTGGGGTTAAGTGACTGGCCCAGAGTCACACAGCTAGTGAATGTTATATGTCTGAGGCCGGATTTGAACTCAGGTCCTCCTGACTCTAGGGCTGGTGCTCTATCCACTGTGCCACCTAGCTGCCCCAAGGTCCTTATTGTTTAAAACCATTGCAGGGTAGTAGATTTGGACTCATAGGCTATCTAGGTGTGAATCTTGGCTCTGCTAATTACAACCTATGTCCCTTCTGCCAAGTCTCCTTCTCACTGTGGGTTTGAGTCTCCTCAGCTGTGAAATGAGGAGGTTGGACTTAACTTGGAGACCATAAAGTTTTTTTTTAATGTTTTGGTAACTATTTCAGTATAATTAGCTTCCATTGTAATCCTATGTGTTTTATTTAATTTTATTCAGTTAGGTGGTATAGTAAATAGAGAACTGAGCCTGGAGTCAAGAAGACCTAAATTCAGATTTGGCCTCAGACACTGACTAGCGGGGTGGCCCTGGGCAAATTGTTTAACTTCTGTTTGTGTCAGTTTCCTTATCTGTAAAATGGGGATAATAATAGCACCTACCTCCCAGGGTTATTTTGAGGATCAAATGTAATAATTATAAAGTGCTTAGCATGGTGCCTGGTATATAGTAGGCTCTATATAAATGTTAGTTATTGTTATTATTAAAAACATTGTTCTAAGGAATCCATAGGCTTCATCAGACTGCAAAAAAGGTCCATGATATGAAAAAGGTTAAAAACCCTTGTCCTAATGACCTTTTTTCCCAGATCTTTTTTTCCCTAACATCTGTTTATCTCTCTGTCTATATATTTTTATTTATTTGTTGTTTTCTAATATATAATAGTTTTTCCCCCCAATTACGTGTTAAAACAATTTTTAAACATTTTTTTTAAAGTTTTGAGTTCCAAATTCTATCCCTCCCTCCCCTTCTCCTTTCTTCACTCCCTGGGAAAGTAAGCAGTCAGATAGAGGTTATACATGTGCAATCATATAAACTATTTCCATAGATCTAATGACCTTTAAGGTCCCTTTTATCCCCGAATCTTATATTTAGATACTGCAGTGTTCAGTAAATGTCTCGAACTTCTTAGATACACAGTAATGGGTTCCTTGCTGCTTGGAATCTGTGAGTCTCTGAATGTACAGGGTGTTGACTCCTTAAAACTTTACCCCACAAGGGGGAACACAAGGACCATGGTCTGTGCCAGGCCTATAACATCAGTAGCTGTCAACCAGCTATGCAAGTCAAATAGTAGTCAACGCAGTAAACTCAACAGTGAGACTCAGAGCTGTTGTATTGCTTACATTAATTAGTTTTTCTGCACATGGTTATTAAAAATGAGGGGCAGGGAGACAAAACTGGAAAGAGTAAACAAGCAGATGTTCTTTCTCAGCTCTGCACTGTGAATGTTTTATTCAAAATAGAAATAAAAATTAACCTTTACTGAGTTTCCCTTCTTGGCCTAATTAGTATTTCCTTCATTTACAACTTATTTACTTTGTATTGTTTTGTAGAAAAGGGAATTTATTTTAGCAAACACCATTTAGAAGAAACCATACATGGAGTATAACACTTGAAATAACTTCCTAATTGGTTTGCCTGCGTCCATTCTCTGCCCTCCCCAGTCTGTTCTCAGCACAGCAGCCAACCTCATACTTTTAAGACGTCACCTCCCTATCTCTCTATTCAAAATCTTCAGTGGGTCCCTATTACTTACAATATAAAATATGCTCCTCACCCTGAAATATAAAGCCACCTGCAGCCTGGCTCTCCCACCTGCCTTTCAAATCTTATTTCATCCTCTTCCTGCACTCCCTGTTCTAGTCAACTCTGGACTGCTAACTCTATGTGACAGTTCATGTCCCACTTCTCTACCTGTATACAGGTGTCCCTTCTCTTTCCCAGCTTCCATATAGGTTGTGAACACACTCCCTCCTCATCTTCAACTGGAGATGAGAATCTATCTTCCTTCAAAGCACAGCTCAAGGGGCAGCTAGGTGGCGTGGATAGAGCACCGGCCTTGAAGTCAGGAGGACCTGAGTTCAAATCCGGCCTTAGACCAAACACTTGACACTTAACTAGCTGTGTAACCCTGGGCAAGTCACTTAACCCTGTTTGCCTCAGTTTCCTTATCTATAAAATGAGCTGGAGAAAGAAATGGCAAACCACTCCATTATCTTTGCCAAGAAAACCCTGAATGGGATCACAAAGAGTTGGATATAATTGAAAAAAATGACTGAACAACAATATGCATGTGTATCTTTCCAGGAAAACACAAGCTTCTTGGTGGCAAGGAATGTTTTATCATCTTCTCTGCTCTAGTTTTTGTATCCCCATCACCCTAACACAGTGCCTTGCTTAGTAGACACTTAGTGAATATTCATATTGAAGTGAATATGTTTCCGTCAACACAGTGTGGTTTCAACACAGTTTGGATTTTGAGTCACAAGACCTGGATTCACGGAATCACTATTTCAGTGGTAGAAGGCACTTCAGAGGCTTTCTCGTGCAGCCTGTGCAAGGAATCCCTTCAGCAGCATATCCAGCCTGGTGATCTGACTTCCATTTGAAGACCACCAGTGAGGGGAAACCTACTGCTTCCTGAGGCAGGCCGTTGTACCTTGAGAAAGCTGTAATGTAACCAAGACCAGCCTGAGGCCGATTCTTATCAGTTGTCCCTGCCTTTAGTAACCACACTGGCTTAGGCCACCCTCCACCCATAAATCAGCAGCACCCTACCATAGACAACGAAAGACCAGACCTATCATTTCCCCTAGACCAGCGCCAAAGATTCTGAGCAAGAGAGCAACATAGCATGAGGGCAGGGTTGTTGCAACTATTAGATCCTGCAAGGGAGGAGTTCTTCAGTGTACCTGGGCCTTCACAAGCTCTCTCTTGCACTCCGTATCCGGATCCAACTACCATCCTGCAATAACTCCCCAGTAAATCTCGGAAAGGGACCTGTCAGAATCATCATTCAGCGGGGTGGGGAGGTGGGGATGTTTCTGCTACAGTCAAGAGTGAAAACTCAAGTCTTTGACAAATATAATAAAATACAGTTAACATGAAAACAAAATTGAACATAATTAATATTTCTGTGATGATTCAGAATGTTGTGCCCGAAGGGTCCTCAGCATGAACATGAATTTTATTATTATGTTGTTAAACTTGTTCAAATTAATAGGAATTTTTTGGTGGTGGAATGACAGGTAAACCAGCTTTTTACTGTAATGTTCAGAATCTGAGGAACCTTGTTTTTCTGGGGAATGTTCATCCTGTAGACTTGGGGTGACTGTTGGCATCTGGCATCTGGTTTACTACCAGACCTGGAAGGAAAAAGGAGCTGGAGACCATAGACCCTGGTCCCCTGCTTTCACCAGCGTATTCCCCAAAGTCCAATGAGATATAGTGGATATGTTGGACCAAAAAATGGGAAATACAGGTTTTAGTCCTGGTATAGTGGCTCATTTGTTATGTAATCTTGAATAAGACACATAACCCCTCTTGGCCTCTTCCGCGTGTAAGATGGCGAAATAATTCCTAACATAGTGTGGTTGTGAAGACTTGAGATAATGAATATGGAAATTTTCTAAGAAATGTAAATTGGTATGCAAATGCAGATTATTAGACTATAGAGTCTGTCTCCATGGGGGAGAGGAAAGTATGCTGGACTTGGTGTCTGGAGGGCTGAGTTTGAATCTTAGCTTGACCGCTCTGTGTGACTACAGGCAAGTCCCAACCTCTCAGATCTTCGGAGTAAAATTGGGATCATAACACTTGCATTCTCTTGCTTGTGGGATTGTGAGAAAGGACTCCACAAACCCAAACGTGAGTAGTTATTACTAGCTGTGAGACCCGGGACAGCAATATTAATTATTTTGGCTTGGTTATGTGATTTTATTGGTGTGGAGAACTGTTGACATGAAAACTCCTTCCACAGATACAGACCAGCTGCTTTTCTATAATGTACAGTCTTAGAAGAGTGGTTCTTAACCTTATAACTCATAGAATCACAGGATTTATAACTGGAAGGGGCAGTGTAATTCAGTAGAAAGGAAGCTGGAGGTGGAGTCGGAGGACCTGAATTTAAATCTTGATTCTGCCGCTTGCCACTTGCATGACATGGCCTCTTGTGGTCTCAGTTTCCTCACCTGTAAAAGTACAAAATTAGACTAGATGATCTCTGAGCTCCTTTCCAGTCCTCCATCTATAATGCTATGATATACTACAAACCTTTTGTGTGCCATGGACCCCCCGGTTGTCTGATGCAGCCTGTGGACCTCTTCTCAGAAAAAAATGGTAAATGCATAAAATAAAATACTTAGGTTTAGAAAAACAATCCAATTTTTTAAGTACAGTTATAAGGGAAGGGATTTTTAAAAAATATTTTTGTAAAAATTAAAAAAAAAAGTAACAAATTTATGGATCCCAGTTAAAAGCCCCAGTCTTAGAGAATGCCTTGGAGCACTGACAGGTTAAGTTACTAGCTAGTGGTCACACTAGTAGTAGGACTTGAACGCAGATCAGATTGCCTCGCAAGGCCAACATCTATTTGCCTTACGTTGCCTATCCAACAATAACAACAACAACAACAACAATAATGATAATTCGTTTGTAGAGCTTGTCAAGACTTTTGAAGTGCTTTATTTTCTCACAACAACCCTGAGAGGGAAGTCGTACAGCTGTTCTCTTTATTTCACAGCTGAGGAAACCAAACCTCTTAAATATTGTGATTTATTCTTGATCACAGTTAGTAAGTGTTTGAAGTAGAATTCAAACCCAGTTCTCCTGACTCCATCACAAGACCTTACAAGTTTCATAAACTTCATTGAATTTCAGTTTCTTCATTGGTGGTGGTGTTTTGTCATTTTTCAGTCTTGTGACCCCCATTTGGGGTTTTCTTGGCCAAGATACTGGAGGGTTTTGCCGTTTCCTTCTCCAGCTCATTTTACAGGTGAGGAAACTGAGGCAAACAGGGTTAAATGACTTGCTTAGGGTCACACAGCTAGTAAGTGTCTGAGATCGGATTTGAACTCAGGAAGATGGGTCGTCCTGACTCCAGGACCAGCGCTCTATCCACTGTGCCACCTAGCTGCCCTTCCTCATCTGAAAATGAGGGAATTTGGTTCAGTGACAATGGAGACCATTTGACTTCCGCATATACCTTAACAGCATCATGATGTCTCATGTCCACAACTGGATAAATGTGGTTTTTAAAGATTGTGCTTTATCTGGATAAGTTGAGCTGCCTGCAACTGTGGTGTTTTCAGAAGGAGCTCAGTCCCCAGGCAGATGATTCACTTGAGTTGAAACCTGTCAGTAAAGTCAATTTGTTTCATTTATTCAGCAGGAGCTGAAAATTCTCAGTCTAGCTGTCTTTTTTGACAATAGAACCCCATCCTGCACCAAACCAGTCAGCCAGAGCAGTCATCGGGGAAACCGATTTTCCACCCTGACACAGCAGGCAATAGGGGATGACACTGTGAAGCTCAGCCGTCAGCTCCTAATTGCATTTAGTCACTGTTGCCTTGCATTTCCAGGCAGATTCATGTTTCCTCAGTAGCACTTGGGAGAAGGTCTTCGAAAAAGCCTTATTTCATTATTTATTAGCCAGGACCAGAGTAGCTTTTGGCTAGATGCTTCTCTTTCCATTCCCAACTTGCTAATTGGTCGTGAGGGTATTTCTATTTGACATTTCCCACTATTTTTAGGTTCTTCTTGGCTCTGAATCTGGATTTTTCCTTTAATCCCTTGTGACAGCAGAGAGTGCAGTCTGTGGCTGGAGAGCTGAGGCTCAGGTGTGGGAAGATGAAGGTGATCACGGGCTATAAAGACCCATAAACTTAAGGATGTCAACTGTGCCCAATTAGCCACATCCACTGCGCTCCCTCCCAGGGATTCACAAGACCTTCACTGGGTCCTTTGCACAGGTCAAACTCCAGGGTGTTGGGGAGGTGTTAATTGGGAAGTTGAGAAGGCAGTAATTCTGAGTGGGGTGGGAGGTACGAATGGGAATTCAAAGGAGTTGTAGTGCTGGGAAAGCCTGGTTCCCCTTTGTTAGTGGCTGACCTTTTACTATCCTTATAACTCACAGAATCACAGGATTTGGAACTGGAAGGGGCAGTGCTCTTTAGTGGAAAGGAAGTTAGAGGTGGAGTCAGAGGACTTGCATTCAAATCCTGCTTCTGCCACTTAACCACCTGTGTGACATGACCTCTTATGGTCTCACAATATAAATATAAATATAAAATTAAAGAATTAGATTAAATGGTCCCTGAGATCCCTTCCAGTTCAAAATCTATAATTGTATGATGTAGCACAAAGCACTTATGTATTAGTTGAGGAAACTGAAGCATAGGGGAGGAGAAATGACTTGCCTAAAGTTACACAGATAGCAAGTAGTGGATGGGTGATTCAAATCCAATTCCCTCTAACTGCAGAATCACTCCATCGAGCATTTATTGAGTGGCCACCATGTGCCAGGCTCTGTGCTCTTTACACTGCACTGCATTGTCTTTCACTGTACTTGTGAATCTGTTTATTCTATACTTTGCAAGGTTCTGTTGGTTTAGTTTACCTCTTGGGAGAATGCAATTGCTTTAAAAGGTTCCATTTGTTTGTCCGACTCTAGGAGGAGGGACCTGGAAACAGCTACTGAGGATGTTGTGTCAGCAAAGGGATAGCTTTGTCATAGAACTGACTAGAGCCTAGGCCAGCTGATGGCCCATTTCTGGAGCCTGTGGTTCTAAGGTCCCACCTGTATCCACAATTAGAATGGCTTCAAGGAAGAAAAGGAACTTGTCACATTTTGTCTAGACCAAATGCAAATAAATCTACTGCTTTTATATCCCTGTTCTGGTCTTTTGGCCATCCTGCAGAGGTAGCCCTACTTTAATTGTTACCCTATGATGTGGTGATTGATCATTGTGGTGATTGATGAGTCCCTAAGCCTCAATTTCCCTATTTGTAAAAGAAAGGAGTTGGAGTTAATGTCTGAGTTTCCTGGCAGCTCAAAATCCATGATCTGAGACCAACCTCTTCATTTTACCAAATGAAGAAACTTCATTGGTGGTGATATACTCCACTATGCAGCTTCTACTGTGCAGTGATATAGTAGCGATACGCTCTACTGTGCAGTGATACGTAGTAATTTACTCTACTTCAGCCTCTCTAGAACGCTAAATGATGCCATGAAGAAATATGAAAATGAAGATCTGAAATACTCACAGGAAGAGTTGCATGAAGTGATGCAGAGGGAAAAAACCAGAATCAAGAGACAAAACATGTAGTGAATACAACAGTGTAAATAAAGATAGCGTTACAAGACAAAAAAAATTGGGCTAAAGACAATGGACAGAGTTGGTGCCACATGATTAAAGTCAGAACTCACATCTTTCCTTTCTGTTAATAACCAGGTAAATGACAAAAGTTTCTAGTAAAATGTACTACTAGGTTGGGTTTTTTCTGGGGGGAGAGGGAAAATATTCTTCATATTGGGGATATGTTTGAGTATTTATTGGGTGGTGGATAGAGTGCCAGGCCTGAAGTCAGAAAGACTCATTTCCCTAAGTTCAAATCTGGCTTCAGACACTTACTAGCTGTGTGACCCTGCGCAAGTCACTCAACCTTGTTTGCCTCAGTTTCCTCACATATAAAATGAGCTAGAGAAGGAAATGGCAAATCGCTCCAGTATCTCTGCCAAGAAAAGCCCAAATACGGTCACAAAGAGCTAGATGTGACTGAACAAATTTTTTTTTTGCAAGGTAGTTGGGGTTAAGTGACTTGCCCAGGGTCACACAGGTAATAAGTGTTGTGTCTAAGGCCGGATTTGAATTCAGGTCCTCCTGACTTCAGGGCTGGTGGTGGCTATCCACTGCATCACCTAACTACCACCCCCCATCCCTCCCCACCCCACCTTTTTTTAAAGAAAGTTAAAGGGTTCCATTCTATGAAAATTAGTTGAAGGGCAGCACAATGCGACCCATACTCAACTACTATAGACTCAACTGCAATTCAGTTCAACAATAAATATTTGTTAAGTACACACTTGCAATTCCTGTTTTAGGGAGACTGAGTTTGGAAGTTGTCTTGAGTTCAAGAAGTTCTGAGCTTAAGTGGGCTAAGCCAAACAGGGATCTGCATAGTTAAGCCTTAATGTAGTGAGTCCCTGGCAGGCCAGCAGGCCAGCAGGTTGCTTAAGGAAGGTCAAAAAGACAGAAACAGTTCAGAGTGGGATTGGGCCCATGGGTGGCCACTGGATTTCTAGCCTAGGTAAGACAGGGAGATCCAGTCTTAAAAAAATTAAAATAAATATTTGTGTCTGCTTCGTGCAAATCACTCAGATGAAATGAGGCACAGTCCCTGGCCTTGAAGAGCTTACACGTTGATAGCAGGGTTATACTCAAATACTCAGTGTTCATGAAGATCTGTGATCTCACTGATTCAGAAATTCCCTCTCACAATGCAGAACTCAACCCATTCATTCCGCCCATCCTATGCTATTCTTATCCCTGTCCTTCTATTAATTATCCAAAGCCTGGCAGCCTTTCTCACGCATGGGTTCTCCACTGGTTATCTCTTGCTCTCTCTATGTGACTTGCATATCTTTTTTTTTTTACTCACTTTGAGAACATTTGTTATTTACTTTTCCTTTGTGAAATCACCAATTTTAAGCCAGGGGGGACCTTAGGGACATTCTCATCCAACTCTTTCACTTTACTTACAGATAAAGACACTGAAGTCCAGAGAAGGCAAGTTGTTTCCCAAGGTCACACAGGTAGTAAGTGGAAGATTCAGGATTCACACCCAAGTCCCCTGACTCCAAATCTCGTGCTCTTTCCAGTGAACATCACTGCCTCCATATGTTGCAGCTTTCCAATGGGGATGTTCATTTTTCAGTTCCTTGGAGACTATCATTGTATATGTACAAAAATATCTATAATAAGACAGAATGTGAGAAATGCAAAAGAGAAATCTTAACAAAATTCTACAAGAAACTATAGAAATCCTTTCCAAGTAGGGAGACAAGAGAAGGCATCAAGGTAGCACCTGAATTGGACTTTGAAAGAAAGGAGGGAGGGGTTTTAAAGGGCTAAGACAGATGGTGGTTGATGAGAAGTAGAGGGTTCCAGGGGGAGGGTTCAGTAATCCTAGGAAGTACAGTATGAGCAGGGGCCACATTCTTCTGGAGAGATCATGATGAAAACAGGAGATGGGAAGTCATTCATTTTGACTGGAACATAGAAGATAAGAAGAAGAATAGAATGAACTCATGTTGGAAATTTAGGTTGGAGTCAAATTGTGGAGAGCTTTACAAGAATAAGGAATGTAGGGGCAGCTAGGTGGCACAGTGGATAGAGCACTGGCCCTGGAGTCAGGAGGACCTGAGTTCAAATCTGTTCTCAGACACATGACACTTACTAGCTGTGTGAACCTGGGCAAGTCACTTAATCCCATTGCTTAGCCAAAAAATACAATTAAAAAAAATAAGGAATTTCTACCTTTTTAAAGTCACAATAAAAATTCAAGCTCCAGAATGGCCTAGTAAATTCAGAGCCAACCTCAAACTCAGAAAGACCTGGGTTCAAAACCTACCTTTAACATATACTGGCTATGTGACCAGTCCAACCTTTAACCTCTCTGCACTCTGGACAACTTTCCAAGAGACGCAGAGTAGGGTCAACCTGAATTGGTAGCAGGAGCTTCCTCATGTGAATGTTACCTATGAAATTACTGGATGACTGAATGAACCAATGAAGCCAAAGGTCCAGTCTCTGTCCCTAATAAAAGCTTACAGTAACCCTTACCAGCACAGTCCTCACAGCAACACTGTGACATAGCTAGAGTAAGCAATGGGGAGGGATTTGAGCTCAGCAGTGATAGGATCAGAATGATGAGGCTATCGGGGGAACAAAAGCAATCTTAGGCTCAATTAAAAAATGGAGAAATGATTGTTCTGCTATTCTCTCTCCTGCTCAGAGTAGTTCTGAATTACTGAGTTATGATCTGGGTACCACATGACAATGATACACTAGAGAGGTGGGCAATCATGTTGATAAGGGAGCTTGAGATCATGCCGTCCATGCATCCACCGAAAGAATGGGGGATGTTTAGCCTGGAGAAAAGAAGACTTAAGGGGGACCCAATAGTTGTCTTCCAATATTTTAAGAGGTATCCAGTAGAAGATGGATTAAATTTGTTCTGCTTGGCCCCTGAGGTCAGAAGTAAGAGCCCTGTGGGGAAGCTGCAGAAAAAGCATTTTCCAGCTTGAGTTAAAGAAAAGCTTCCTAATAAGTAGAGTCAGTTAACAATCCACATTTATTAAGCACCTACTTTGTGCCAGGCGTTGTGCTAAGTGCTGGGGTTATGTTGTTATTCAGCATGTCCGACTCTTTGTGACCCCATTTGGGGTTTTCTTGGTAAAGATACTGGAGTAGTTTGCCATTTCCTTCTCCAGCTCATTTTACAGATGAGGAAACTGAGGCAAACAGGGTTAAGTGACTTGCCCAGGGTCACACAGCTAGTAAGTGTATGAAGCTGGATTTGAATTCAGGAAGGTGAGTCTTCCTGATTCCAAGCCCAGTGCTCTATCCGCTGGGCCACCTAGCTAAGGTTATAGAGAAAGTCAAAAATAGCTCCTGCCCTCACAAGGAGCTCACAGTTTAATGTGGGAGACAATGCGAAAATGACTATGTACGTACAAGTTACATACTGAGTAAACGGGGTAATCCCAGAGGGAAGGGCAGCAAAGTGAGATGCAGGGGGTTCCTGCATTAGGGATTTTCACACATAAGCTGGGTGACCACTGGTTAGGCTTGATTTAGAGGAGATTCTGAGATTCCTCCTCATTTTGAGTCTGTGATTCTGTGATCTCATGGCAGGCAGATGGACAGGCGCACCTGGAGCTCAGGAGACAGGCTGGGGATGTCAGGTTTGGGAGTCATCTACACAGAGTTCAAGAGTAGCTAGTGATAGGAGGAGGGGGAGGTTCAGTAATCCTGGCTACCATGGGCAGCTTTATGCCAAGTAGGGGCCAGATGGGCACCAATAGACATCTAAAGAAGGTATTGCCTTGGTTTTTAGTATCTGAGGTAGAAGGGGTTAAATCTGAACAAAAGAGATAGAGAGGACATCCTTCTTCTCTCTTACTCCAACTCAGCAAATATTTGTTGAACACCTCGTGCATTCATGGCACCGTGCTGGGAATTTTTTAAACAAAGAAATCTGCGGAGGGGTGGGGATGGGGGAGGTGTGTGAAGACTTGGGTTGGAAAGTCAAACTTGTAGGAGTAGAGTCAGCCCTGATCAGAGCTGTGAAGAGAAAATTAATCATTAGTATTCTTGTGCCTGCCCTTTTGTCTCTTCATTTCTTGGGCTCCTAGATGCTCAGTGTCCTCATGGAGCCACCTGGTTGTCTATGGCCTGCTCTTCCTGAACCATATGTTTTAGAGAGCGTTCACTGTCTCTGTCTGTCCCTGTCCCTGTCTCTCTAAAACTCTCTCTCTATCTCTCTCCCCTTGTCCGTCTCTGTCTTTCTCTGTCTCTCTCTCTTTTTTTTTTTGGTAAGGCAATTGGGGTTAAGTGACTTGCCCAGAGTCACACAACTAGTAAGTGTTATGTGTCTGAGGCCAGATTTGAACTCAGGTCCTCCTGAATCCAGGGCCGGTGATCTATCCATTGTGCCACCAGCTGCCCCCTGTGTCTCTTTCTCTTCCCTCATCTCTTTTTCCCTCCTTTCTGGTGCTCCCTTCCCCCTCAATGATGAGTAGTGCAGATTCCAATTTACTTTGACTTTTAAGGCCTCTCTGACAAACATAAAAATCATTAGCTAATCTTGATGGTAGCCGGTTTAGATTTTTACCTGGAACACATTTACTCCTTTTTATATAGCACTCAGTGAAGGACTTCTACAAAACCAAGAAACAAAGACAGAGTAAAAGAATGAGAGGCAGATAGAAGAGAGACAGAGACAGAGAGAATAATTGCTTTTGATTAAACTTACCTGGAAATGCACGAGCTGTGTCCAAGTTGCTTCTCTGTCTGTGTCCCACATCCCCATCTCTATACTCAGAGGAGACAATGTGCCAGTCTTTATTAATTGCTTCTGTTGCTATGTGACTAGCTGAGCCCTTCTCCTGGCACAAAAAGATAATACATGTCTTCTGATTTTTTAGGCTTTTGTTCTTTTTGAGGATAATTTGTCCCATTGTGCTCTTGCTTTATGGCCTAGGGGCGGCAAGGGGACAAGATGACCTTACAAATCTATGATTGCCTATATTTATTCAACATAAAATTGTTGATTCAAAAGGAGGAAAGCATATTAAGTTAAAGTCAGATGTTCAGATCACTGTGGCTTAGTATGTTCCCAATAATGAAGCTCCTAGGAGGAAGAAGAATTGGAAAACTAACAGCCCCTGAGCAATAACAGCCTCAACTGTGCCTACAGATACGTTGCCGTTACCTTTGTTCTCATCTATGAAGAATGTCACAGATAAGAGAAAGGGGAAATGTTGTAGGTCTTTTCTGAGAATGGGCAGCGATTTGGTCCCAGATGAATCAGAGAGAGGGCTGGCATGTCAGAACCACATGGTCAAGATGGGAGAGTCCTGGTGGGGGAGTAGGGAAATTCAGATTTCTAAAAGAGTCCTGAGAAATTAAACACTTACATTATTAAACAATGGACCAGAGTATCCACTGGGCAAAGAGACGCAGGTATCATTGGTGCTGTGATGAGGAAGAGGGCCCACTGCTTCCATTACTGTGCTACACAAACAGGAAATAGAAAAATCAGCAATTCCTCTCCATAGGATGGGGACGGAATCTGAGTATCACTTAAAGAGGATGACTGTTGTGGGATCTCCAATTTAGAGCTGGAGGGGACCTCAGGGGTTATTCAGTGCAACCCCCTCATTTCACAGACAAAGGAACAGCGATCCAGAGATCCAAGCTCACTCAGGCAGTAAATAACAGGGTTGGAATTCCAACCCAGGTCCTTTGACTCCAAATCCATTGTTTGCTCTGCAGCACACAGGCAAAGCTAGGACAAGGATTAGGTAAGGAATATAGCAGCAGCCTAGAAGAGAACAGATGGGAGCTGGAGGTATGGCTTGGAGTATACGCAGGGAGGGACGTTCTTCGTAAATTGTGCATGTATCCAGAACTGGAATTTTCCTCCTTTCCTTCTCTCTCTCAAATGAGTGCTATTCCCTGAGGTTATACATTTCGGTGTAGTGGGGAAAGTGTTGGATTTAGAGTCAGGAGAGATCCAGGTTCAAATTCTCATCCTGACACTTACTAGCTCGTAGGGCTAGCCAAGTAAATCACTTAATTCTTTGAAACCCGCTTTCCTAATCTTTAAAATGAAGTGGATAACATTTGCAATATTCATATGAGTTGTGTTTTGAAGGAAACTGGGGATTCACTGAAGCAAGTCTCTAGGTTGGAGTTGGACCCTATGTCTTTTCTTTTCCTCCATCTCTCTGTCTCTCTGTCTCTCTCTGTGTCTTTTTGTCTCTGTCTACTCTCTCTCCCTCCATCTCTCTCTTTCCTCTCTCTCTCTCCCTCCTCCCTCACATTTCTCTTTCTCCCCTCCCTCCCTCTCTCTCTTTTCCCCTCTCCTTCCCTCTCTCCTTCCCTCCCCCTCTCTCTCTGAAATAAGGAAGGAACCTGTATATGGCATTATAGATTTAAAGCTGGAAGCCCCCATCAGGGGCTCCCTCCTTTTTTGACTTCCCTCTGCCCCTCCCTTGACCTATGCTGCTCAGAACTAATCCAAACAGCTTGATTACTTACATGGCTTAGATGACATAGGAACCACCAATTCTATACCTTCCCATGAGACAGAGACCCTCCAGTGCCCATCAGCCCTGCCTCTATGCCCTGCAGACCACATCCCTTTTACCTGACCTACTGAGGTAACCTAAGGACCCTCAGCCTTGTTATCCTCCCTGGCTTAGAGTAGGCACTTAGTGAATACCTGTTAAATTGAATTATTGAATTGCTGAAGGTGCCCAGTTGACTTGCCATGGCTCTGAGTTGACCTCCAACTCACACAGAATCTCATTCTAAGTATTTTTCTAATGTAACCATCTGACCCAAGGGTCACTGCATCCTTAAGATTTTGGGGCCTTTCATCTGCCCTGCCGCTGAACTTTAAAAAAAAAAATGTAGTTTCCCCCAATTAGAATGTGAGCTTCTTGAAAGCAGGATCTGCCTCACTTTTTGTATCTCTATCCCCAGCGCTTAACACAGTGTACTTAGTACATAGTAAGCACTTAATAAATATTTTTACATTTATTTTGTTCATTAGAGATCATCTAATCCAACCCCCTTATTAAAACAAATGAACTGAGGCCAAGAGATTAAGTGACTTGTCCAAGGCCAAACAAGACAGGCAGTAAGTGGGTAGACCCAGAATTTGAACCCAGCTCTACAAATCTCTTCCTCCCAAGGATGGGAATATACACAACTCTTTGGGAGGTTTGTTTATTAGAAGATTTCTGGTTGTTTTCCAAGGGCTTGAGCTAACAAGCTCTCTTGTGTTTCCCTCAAGTTTTCAATAAAACTTTCCTTTTTCTCTGGTATTGTAAACTACAAGTTTGCAACTAGGGGGTCAGTCTCCATGCACTTGGGCCTCCAGGAATTTATCTTCCCAGTCTCCTGGTTGGGGTTGTGCTCCAAGAGACAAGAGAATTCCCCAGAATGCTTAGGGTTATGACATGAGAGTTTCTGACACAAAGATTACATATAGATTTTAATACCATAAAATTCTGCTCTCTGGCCAGTGGTCCGTAGGTTTTTATTTTGTGAAAAATCAATTTACTGTGTTACTAATGCCGGCTCAGAGACTCCCGTGTGCACTAACAGAGAGAGGCACAATGTTATAAATACAGGGTGTTCAGTTTACAATCCTCCCCCAAGTATCAGACTTCTCTCCATCTTGAAACTGGTATGTATTATTTTATTTAAACTTTGTATTGATTACTTAACACAGTCCTATTCTCCAAGTTGAATGTAAGCTCCTTGAGGTCAGGAGCTAGTTTTCCCTTTATCCCAGCACCTAGCATAGTGCCTGACATATTGCTGTTGTTCAGTCATGTTCAGTCATCTCTGACTCTTTGTGACCCCATTTGTGGATTTTCTTAGCAAAGATACTAGAGTGGATTGCCATTTCCTTCTGCTCATTTTACAGATGAGGAAACTGAGGCAAATAGGGCTAAGTGATTTGCCCAGGGTCACACAGCTGTAAGTAAGTGTCTGAGACAGGATTTGAACTCATGAAGAAGAGTCTCCAGGTCCAGCTCTCTGTCCACTGTGCCACCTAGCTACCCAACCTGACATATTATAGGTACTTAATAAATGCCTGTTAAATTGAATTGTTGAGTTGCTTAAGGTACACAACTGACTTGTTCTGGCTTTTAGTTGACCTTCCACTCATGTGGAATCTCATTCCAACTGCTTTTCTAATACCTCGTGGGACCCAAGCTTCACTGGACTTCAGTCACTCGTCTCTTAAATGGGAGAAAGGTGGGAGAGGGTTTTGGATAAAATGATCTATAAGTTCCCTTTTATCTCCAAAATTCTGTGATTCTTTAGTCTGTGACTCATTCACATCTCCCTGTCCTTAGGACACTTACTAGATAATGATGAGAAGGTAGAGAGTTAGAGTAATAATAATAAGCAACTAGCATTCATATAGTCCTTTATATAAATTATATATCTGATCCTCACAAATAGCCATTGGAAGTAGGTGTTACTATTATCTCCATTTTTTATAGATGGAGAGACTAAAGGAGATAGAGGTTAAGTGACTTGTCCAGAGTCACACAATTAGTAAATGTCTGAGGGTGGGTTTGCGCTCAGGTCATCCTGACTCCAGGCCCAGTACTCTATCCATTGCATTGCATGGCTGCCTCTAGCAGTTATAAGAAGGAAGCTACACACCATCATGGATCATTGGGTAGCATTGCTGACTCTGAAAAAAAATGCCCAACAACCTTTATTTATCCTTCAGAATGTTCTGAGAGACATTAGAGTATTAATAAGGAAATGCATGAGGATCCCTGAGGAAAATGTCAGTGTCATCAGAAGAGGCTGGCAAGAGCAGAGATACAATAATGGAACAGAGAATATGCTAATAGCATTAGTGATAGATATATTTTTGCAAGTAGTTAATGAAAGAAACTTGCATGGTGATGGGTGCAGTTGACACATAGTGCTAATGGGATAATGGAATATGTGACTAGAGGATACTGGGGACCCCACCCACTAGCTCCTTAACATTGCCATAATTACACAGAGATAGTTAACTATCAAACTCAAGGGAAGAAATGCAATCCATGTTGGGACCCAGGAACACACTAGAAATAGCAGCAAATAGAAGTATTCCCTTGGAGAGGTCATAGGGGATAGTGTGAAGGGCAGTGGACTTGGTCAGAAGACCTGGGTTTAAGCTGTGGGTTTGCCATTGACTAGCTGTGTGACTTTAGCAATTCACCAAACTTGTCTGAGTTTCTGCATCTATAAAATGAAGAGACTGGATTAGATGACTCCTAAATCCCCTTACAGACTGTGGAGGTCTCTGGAGATTATGGATTCTTTGCATCTAGTTAGAAGCTTGGTTTTGGGTAAGCCAGTGAACGAAAACATGAAGAAGGTCGTTAGAGTAGAGAAAACTTGGGGAAAAACAGAAACTGGTCCAAGATGGGGAAGCATAGAGGTCACCTAGCCCATTATACAGATGAAGAGACTGAGACTAGTATTGATGAAGCAATTTACTTAAAGTTAGTGGGACAAAAGAATTCACTTCTTCCCCTTCATTGAAGGGTTGGGGGACAAGGTGTAAGGTATTACATATATTATCAGACAAGGTCAACGTGTCGTTTGGTGTTGATGAATTAATTTTTTTCTCTTTCTTTTCAATTTTTGTTACAAAGAAATGGATTGATAGGAAGGGAAGGGCAGAAGAACATATTATGAAATGAATGTGAGATAACAACAAAAGATGGTAAGACAGAATTAAATTGCTGGATAATTTGGGGTTAGGACCAATGTTTCCTGGCTCCTAGTTCAGTTTCTTTTCCATGACAGTGCACATGAACTGTCTATTTTCATTCTTGCAGGAAGGAAACCCTATCGAAGCTCTCAGCCCTCAGAGCAGGGGTGTATTGGTAAATGTTTAATAACTAGCTTTCCCCAGGAAAAAATGTAAGCATGATACATTTTTAAGTTTAATATGTATTATTAACATTTTTTCCCACAACATTTTTTAGTTTAGACAATTGACAAAACAATAAATCAAGCCCTAATTTGTAGCATTTGATGGTTTGGGTGATTTAAATGCCCACCCAGAAAGTTTAACAATCTGTGCTCTCTAAGTCAGAACTAGCCCTGGCACACTTGTGCCTCAGAGGCTTTATTTCCTGTCTAAACCTGTCCAGGAAATTGTTGGAGCCTGGAGTAGAATGTTAAACCCCCAATTATGATGGACTTGCTCCTGGTCATTATACCTGCTGGCCTGGTCTTGCTTGTCAGGGTTTCCTGGAAATCAGGGTTTTGGGAAAGGAGGAGCAGGACTGTGATGGTGAGATCCAGTTGCTTGGATCAGACACAAAACAGAAGTCAGTACACAGATTTAACCAGCCTGGAGCCAGCAGGACAGGACTGAGGATCCATATACCAGACAAGGGTCAGGAACCTGGAAATAATGGAGGGGAGGCCCAAGTAAGCTGAGCTCAGTCTTTAGCTAACTTTGGCTTAAGTAAAATTTAAACTAAAGGAACCTTGAGATTCCTTCCAGCACTAAGAACCACTAATCAGGCAACAAATATTATTAAGAACCTACTATGTGCAGAGCACTGTGCTAGGTCTTAAGGATACAGCTATAAAAGTGAAACCATCTCAGTTTTGTAAGAGCTTACATTCTACTGCATTTCAGATTTCTCTGCAAGGTGACTGGCTAATAATAATAATAATTACAGGTATTTAAGTAATGCTTTAAAGTTTGTAAAGTGCTCTAAATACCTTATTTCATTTGATCTTCACAATAACCTGATAAGGTAAGCACTAGAGGCATTCCTGTATCTATTTACAGATGAGGAAACTAAGCCTCAGGGAAGGTAAACACAGCCTCTAGGCAGCTACCTGGCATAGCAGATAGAGCATTGGGCCCCATAGATAGAGCAACAAGACCTGAGTTTAAATCTGGCTTCAGACACTTACTAGTGGAGTGATCCTGAGCTAGTTACTTAACCTCTGTTTGCCTCAGTTTCCTCAACTGTAAAAATAGAATGGGGCAGTGAGGTGGTATAATGAATAGAGGACCAGGCCTGGAGTCAGGAAGACTCATCTTCCAGAGTTCAAATTTGGTCTCAGACGTTAGTAGCTGTGTGACCCTGGGCAAGTCACTTAACCCTGTTTGCCTCAGTTTCTTCATCTGTAAAATGAGGTGAAGGAAATGGCAAACCGCTCCAGCATCTCTGCCAAGAAAACCCCAAATGGGGTCACGAAGAGTTGGACATGAGTGAAATGATTGAACACAAACAAAACAAGGAATGATAGCAACTACCTCCCAGGGTTGTTGTGAGGATCAAGTGAGCTCCTATTTGTAAAGTGCTTGGCACAGTCCTACAGCTTACGCAGGTGCTCATTGCATTGCATTCCCTCTTGGAATTTTAACCCAAGTCCTTCTGATTCTTGTACTCTATCCACAAATGCCGATGCTGCTTCCAGGGCTCTGGGATGTGGCTGGACTAGAAGTGTGGCTTACACATTATTCATTTGAGAAATATTTATTCAACACTTAGCCTGTGGAGAGCATGGGTGCCAGGGACCTGGCTGAAGAGCTTGAGGTGAAAGGAGTTGGAGGCATCAAAGGAACCAGTTATCTTGCCTGGGAGATCAGGGAGGCCTACCTGGCCTGAATGCAGCACAAAAGAGGGAAGTTTTGTGGCTGACAGATGTGCATAATAAAGGGAGGGATGTGGTCCCGTGTGTGCTTCTACCGGCCTTTTGTTCTGTGCCTGGTTTCATTTGCACGTCAGTCCAGAAGGATCTTGGAAAGTAGGCTTCAATCAATTTCTGAATAGCTCCTGGGTTTTGTTTTTGTTTTGTTTGCTCGGCTTTCTTGGAGACTTGGCATGTAAGAGAATGTAAAAGGAATTTTTAAACCTAAATCAGGTCATTATTTGGGACCACAGTTCTGGAATGAGCACTTCTCTTAGTCTGAGGGCTTTGACTTTTAAAAGTTAGTTGCCTGCCAAGCTGGTTGGGGTGGTTCATAGCCTCCTAGCTGCTAAGAGTGGGGGCTTGTCCTCCTCTGGGAGAGGTTTTTTAGTCATTGTACCTCAGTAGGTGGAAGCAGATAGCCCAGCAGATTATTTTGAAGAGCTGAAGCCCAATGGATTAGTCACAGAGATTAGTTGGGTTTATCAGCAGCAATTCCCAGCAGAAACAATCAAGGAGCAGAGAGATTTAATGTTTAATTTAATGTTTAACATGTTGCTATCACCAGACGATGTCAACAGTCCTGAGACTTGGAGGTGTAAGTCACCTTGGCCACTTGGATTCCTGGCCTGTGCCATTTCGTGTGTTTAGTTATATGTGTTTACTTCTGTGACTTCCATTTGAGTTCCCTGGATGTGTGTATTCTCTGTATGCCTTTCCCCTTGGTTGTATTGGTAACCAGTGAGAGAATGTCTCATGTGTGGAGACGGTGTCTTTTTTGTCCATTTATTTGCAATGCTATTAGATTAAATGTCTTTTGTTTTATACTAATGTGCTCTCTAGCTGGCTGGTAAAAGTGAGCATAGTGATGGGGGCTTATGAGCTATGGTTTTAATGGATGCTGACTTGCAGAGTACCTTGAACCTGAAGTAGATTTTTTGGGTGTACACACATAAAAGGGAAAGATTGGCAGTTGCTACATTTTGCTAAGTGGAACAGGTTCAAATATACCCAAAGTTATCAAAGGCCTCAGGATTTTTGTGATGCTGTAATTTATTCAGAAGGCAGAAGTTCTCCATATCAGTTATATAACTAGGAAATGTCTGTCTAGTTTAATGATAGGTGACTACAATGCACAAAGCTGCCTAGAGGCAACACTCTGCTTTCTGGACAGTGATACCTTTCAGGTTGTACCTCACAACCTAAGGTACCTATGATGGATTCTTGGGGGACCTCAGGTGTGGGCAGACTTGAGCCTATGGAGAATCTTCAGAGTCTGTGAGCTGGAATATATTCTGAGCCAATTCCTTTTCCTTACTTTTGATTCCTAGAGTGGTCTACTATCCTAGGCTCAGAGACTCAAGAGAATATCTGTAAAGCACTTGGTATAGTCCTTGGCAGATAGTAGGGGCTATAATAATAATTCTTCTTCTTCTTCTTCTTCAGGATGGTATCTGAGTGACTAAAAGTCCAGATTTTTGCTGGTTTGAGGATCACATTACACTTTGAGAAATGTCTGGCAGTAACCAAAGAGTCTTCTGGCAGCAGAGAACCACACTGCATGATTATAACACATAATGTACTAAGGTTAATCTGGGGAATAAAATTAAGCATCTATTAATAGTTGCAGTCACTTCCCGGTGGTATCCACTTGCAAAATGGAAAATCTAACCTCAGCAAAATACTTAGTCAAATGCAAAACCTTTCTAAATTAGCCTGGGCAAACACACCTGCCAAGTGTAAAATTATCCATTGAAAATGACTGGATGACTGCTTCTAACAAGTCCATGGCATTAGTCACTGCACAGGCTCACCAGGGTTGTGGTTATTTGTTGGATATGCTGCATGGATATTGCCTTTCTGTCAAGAAGACTATTGACCAAGAATGGATTGAAATCATTAAGAAAGGGGTGGAAATTTCCCTGATCTTTTCCCACAGAATACAATTCAGGCTAGAAGGCAAATATGGTGAACCTCACTTTATATGTTAATTACACCCCCCACAATGGAAATCCATTTTAAAAAATTGTCAAAAATGGTTGAAAACAGGGTATGAGAATGCTTGTTTTAGTCCATAAATTAAAAAAAAAGAAAGTGGTAGGAGGCAGTAATGTTAAATATGCTAGGGAAATTTGCTCTTCTGTTCCATTCCATTCAATTTAATCCATTGAGCATTCAAGCAATAAACATTTATTAAGCACTTACTATGTGCCAGGCACTGTATTAAGCACTGGGGATACAAAAAGAGACCAAAGACATTCCCTGCCCTCAAGAAACTTTCAATTTATGTATTGTATTGAACATTTATTAAAATACCTATAGTCATAGGGCATTATCTCAGGAGTTGGGGCTGCAAAGATGTAATAGGTAACTGCTGGCATCTATCTGAATCCTGGGTATCAAGGTCATGTAAATGGCCACACAAAGAAGGGGGTTATAAAAATATAGGTTTGCTCAGCTTATAGTGTTATACTTGTCAAACACAGGGCAATGATACATGTGGGTGTTCTTGGTTCTGGTTCTAGTCTTGGTTCTGGTAACAAATAACAACTTCCCTGGCCACCGTTTTGCTCCACTGAGATGACACTGGAATGGTGGCAAATGAAGCTAGTGTGGAGTGGAGAATCCACCAGAACCTGCCAGTTTGCTCCAAGGCAATACTGCCTTAGAGAAGGCAGGAATTTGCCTGGATAGGGGCTTTCCAGAGAGGCAGGGGAATGCCAGGGATTGCATCACCAATGCAAAGCCTTCTTTTATGCAGGCAACAAAGAAACCTTTATGCTCTAGCTCCTTACATGGCAGAGTCTACTGTCCATCAGCAACCCCTAATTTCCATGAAGTTTGTAATCCTCTTTGCTCCCCCAGCTTCAGGACTTCTCCCTTGAAATTCTGTCTGCCACTCAGGACCTTATATGCCTCCCATATAATGTGTATTTATTTGTTACTCAGTCGTTTTTCAGTCATGTTTGACTCTTCATGACCTCATTTGGGGTTTTCTTGTCAAAGATACTGGAGTGGTTTGCATTTACCTTCTCCAGCTCATTTTATAGGTGAGGAAACTGAGGCAAACAAGGGTTAAGGGACTTTCCCACGGTTCCACAGCTAGCAAGTGTCTGAGGCTAGAGTTGAACTTAGGAAGATGAGTCTCCTGATTCTAAGCCTAGTGCTCTGTCCACTGTGCCACCTAGCTGCCTGAGATAATGCATATAGGCCTAGCCATAGCCTAACACAAAAGACAATGGTTAACAGTCCTGCTGTTGTGGAGCTTGTATATTACTTGGTGAGAAGTAGATAAGTAAATACAATTAGAAAAGGGAGTAAGCACTAACGAGTGGTATCTTCCCTGGTTGGGTTACATCTGAAGAACTGTGCCCACATCCAGAAGGGTCACTTTAGGAAGGACTTGGGCTGGAGTGAAGCCCGAGGAGTGTGACTAGGATGATGAAGTGACTTGAAAACATACCCTATAAAAGGCTTGGTTAAATAAGCTGAGTATGTTCAGCCTAAGAAAAGACTTAGCAGTGAGAAGAAAGGTATGATCACTGTCTTCAAGTATTTGAACAGCTGGCACAAGGAAAGTGGATTAGAATTGTTTTACTTCACTCCAGAGAGCAGAGCTAGAACCAAGTGATAGAGTTGGTAGACTTCTGCTTGGTGTGAGGAAATGCTTCCTAGTAATTAGTTACACCAAAGTACAACAGGAAGCTTCAAAAGGTGGTGAATTCTCCATCACTGGAGGTCTTAAAGTATAGGTTGGATATAACAACTTTTACTTGTTGGGAATGTTGTAGAAGAGATTCTGCTCAAGTACTCCCAATATAAACATTTGCTAAGGCTCTGTCCTTGGCTTTATCTTCTTTTCTTTCTATACTTTCTCTCTTGATGATCTTATGTACTCTCATTCCTTCAACTACCCTTTCTCTATAAATGATTCCCAAATCTTTATATTTGTACCATGAGTCCCCTCAAACTCAGGACTCTTTCAGTAACCCAAATTTAGAATAGGGTGTTTTGAGTTATCATGGTTGTGCAAATAGGGCTCAAGTCTTCATCCAATGCATCCTCTTTACCAACAGGTCGGGTAGAAACCACGAATCAAGAAATAAAACATTTTATTAGGATGAAAGAGTCAAGGAAATAACAGAAAACAAGAGAACAGAATCATTTTTATGAAGGAATACTACCTTTTTCAGTCTTCCATGCCAGTAGGGAGAAGGGAACATTCCCCAGACTGGAAACTAATAGCTCCATTCCTGGCAACCTGCTATGTCTCACTGTTTCTTGAGTGTATCTTTTATAGCTCCATTGGCATGGTCCAGGAACTGCTTCCATTGCACTCCACCTCCACAGGCATCATCAACTGAAGCTCAATCCTTTATTGCATTCTGACTCAGAAGCTATCATTAGCTACTTCTCTGTTGAATTGCTACGGCTATTTGCTGTGGCTTCTTTTTGCTCCAGGAGGCAGCATTATACTCTTGTGAGATTGGCCATGGACCAACATGCCTGAGTAACTAGTTAACATATCTTCAGCTATTTTGTTAGAAATCTTTCACTGTATCTGGCTAACACACAAAAAGGTCCACTGGGACAACTATCAAGGCCTTTAACTTTTTTCCTTGATTCCCTACCCCTAATCCCACAATAATCCTTATTCCCAGTTGGGTGAGGACAAGTAATTTCCTTTCAACTCTTCTCATACTCTTGGCATCTAGGAACTTGGCCATGTGAATGGCCTTCAAGCTTTGATAAGTCTCAAGCCAACAGTTGAATAAGAGTCAGGAAGATTGTGACTGACCTTTGCTAGGTGGAAATAGATAAAAAAATATGCATTCTCACTACTGAGGCAAAGGGCCCTGCCCCTTTTATATTTCTAATCCCAAACTCTCACCTAATCTCCACTTCCAAATGTGTGCTGAAGTCTCTACCTGTTGACATCACTATATCTAAAGTCAAACTCATCATCTACCCCCTCTTCCCCATTCTGTATCTCCTCCTGTCTCTCCCATCTCCATTAATAGTACCACCAACTCCAAGAAGCTGTGGCATGTGCAGCAGCCACACCACAGTAAAACCATATTGGCAGATGGATTAAACTAGGTTGAGGATAACCAACAGGCTGCAAACCCATTAGTAAGTCAGGGGGATGTCTACCCCAAGCATGTGAAGACTTCCACCTGTAGAATGGGCAGATAAGAACAATTTGTTCCAATGGACATGAAAGTGGTTGAAGCAGGTACTGGGGAGTGCTTAGAGCTTGCTCAGACATTGAAGATGCCAAGGTCATCCACTGCATCTCGGGTCATTCTTAGCCGTCCTGATTTTTGTCTTGCCACTGGACTTCAGTGACTCCAGAAGAATAAGGCTAATGACAGTGTGCAACTCTGCCTCACTTAAATCCGATTCACAGCCAAATCAAGACATTACCCTGTGATGTCATTGGTCCTTTTGAAAATGAAGGATGAACAGTCACCGCCACCTACCCTTCCAGTTAGCCAGGTGCAAAATCTTAGAGGTAGCTTTAATTCCTTCTTCTTCTTAGCTTCTGACATTTAATCATGTGCCACGTTTTGTCTATTTTATCTCAGCAATCTCTCTCAAATCAATTAATTTTTCATCCTTCTGACATTACCCTGGTTTAGGCCCTTTCCCTCCTTTTGCCTGGACTGGTAGATTAGCCTGTTTCTGTTTCCAGTTACTCCCCTTCTATTACATGTAACAATGTCGGATCATACTAAAAGTACATCTCTGATCATAGCACTCATCTACTCAGAAACCTTGAGTCATTCCTATTACCTGCAGAATGAAGTCTGAACCCCTTACTATGGACAGCAGGAACCACCATGCTATGTCCCCAACCTGCCTTTCTAATCTTATTTCCCACTACTCTCATATTTGTACCTCAAATCAAACCAGACTGTGTTTTTGCCCAATCCTTCTATTTGGAATGACCTCCTCCTGCCCTTATCACTGCCAATAAAATACTACTCATCCTTCAAGACTTTCTTCAAATATCAGCTTCTCAATGAAGCCTTACCTGAACTCTTCTCTCCTTTTCTAAATTAGAAGTGATCTATCTTTCCCCTCTACTATTAAAGGACTTTGTATCTCTCCTGTAAGTATTTATGCCATACTGTTTTGCTTGAGTTATTTTTGTATATGCCTTAACTCCCTATGAGATTGTATAAGTATGATTCATCTTTGTAAACTCCATAGTGCCAAGTATAGGGACTTAGCATAGGAGATGCTCAATACATGATTTTTTAAAATCAAATTAAATTGAGTCGAATTAGAATAATAATTTCCTAGTTTGTTTTATATGTTAAGCCTTTAAAATATATGTCACTAGGCTTTATTAAATCTGGACATACATCAACTCATGCAATGTTATAACTGGAATGCACCAGGTCATCTAGTCAATCCTCATTTAACAGATAAGGAAACTGAGGCCCAGAAAAGGGAAATGACTTGTTCAAAGTCATATATAGCCAGTTAGTAGCAGAACTAGAACAAAAAAACAAGTGTCCTGCTTTACAGTTTAGCTAACTTTCCACTACTCTATAAATTTTTCACTGAATTGACTCGCTATCTGAATTGATTTGCTAAATTGTTCAGTTACATAGAATCAACCTGTGTCTTCCCCATAAATTGTGTTAGTTAGATTAGCTTTTCCTTAAGTGTTGAGGCCTGAGTCATTGACTAGATCAGGGACCAGCGGACTCAGTTTGGTTGGTAAAATCCCCTACAATTTGAATAGGTCATGAATGGCTATATTTTGAATGACTCCTCCTCATACACTGTATATAACAAAATTTCCAATAGTTTGTGTAGTTATGCTCATTTTTTCTGTGTGTACACTTTAAAGAGCTCTAGCAATTAGAAGGCTGATGGATAAAACAGAGAATATCTCTGTGTCCCAGTCAGGAGAGATTAAATGACTCTGGGTTGAAGGAGCAATAAGATGCCTGAAGCCATTTTTGACTCCTCCAGTTGGAGATGATGTTTTGCTTCCTCAGGCCACACATGACACTCTGTGATGGTACTTTTGTTATGCAGTTACCATGTTCTATTTTGTGTTATCTGTGTATATATTTTACCTTCATATTTCAGTATGTACTTCATGAGTGCTGAGGTCAAGTATTACTTAATATTTTTATCTTTCCCAGGGTCTAGAAGAATGTCCCACAGACAGCAAATTTTTATTAAATATGCAAGCATACCTTGTTTTATTGTGCTTTGCTTTATTGAGCTTTGCAGATACTGAGTTTTTTTTGTTTGTTTGTTTTTACCAATGGAAGGTTTGTGGTAACCCTGCATTGAACAAGTCTATCAGTGCCAATTTTCCAATGGCATGTGCTTACATTGAGTCTTTGTGTCACATTTTGGTAATTCTCTCAATATTTCAAACTTTTTCATTATACACACATACATACACACACACATAATCTCTTATAGTCATCTGTTATTAGTGATCTTTGATATTACACACATTGTAATTGTGTTGGGCACCACAACTTCACCCATATAAGATGGCAAACTGACCAGCAGTTTCCATGTTTCTCTCCCTCTCCTTGGGGCTTCCTATTCCCTAAGACACAACAATATTGAAGAATATTATATAAACTTAATTAATAAAGCAGTGGCAGGGTTTGAGAGGATTGACTCCAATTTTGAAAGAAGCTCTACTGTGGTTAAAGGACCAAATAACATCACATGTGACAGAAAAATCTTTTGTGAAAAGAAGAGTTAATTGATGTGACAAACTTCATTGCTGTCTTATTATAAGAAACTGCCACAGCCATCCCAACCTTCAGCAGCTACCACCCTGATCACTCAGTAGCCATCAACACTGAGTCAAGACCCTCCACCAGCAAAAAGATTATGACTCGCTAAAGGCTCAGATGATGGTTAGCATTTTTTCCTTTTTTTTTGAAGCAATAAAGTATTTATAAAATTAAGGTATATACGGTTATCCCTTCCACATCACAGGGGTTGGGGCACAGTACCCCTGTAATCTGGAAAATCTCTGTAAATTTTTTTGGCCCTCCTTTTATAACAAAGAAGTCTGAGTTTTTTCTTTTTATTTTATGAGGTGTTTATAGTACTTTATCGTAAAATTTGGGTTAAATATTTGGTCATTGGCTCTGTGTCATCTGCTGGCCTTCTTGCATCATCTGAGGCTTCTGCAAAACTCCTCCTAAATTCCCATTTAATTTCTTATGCCAACCTGTGATATATTGAAACTGTGATAGAGAAAGTCACGATGTGGAAAGGATAACTGTACTTTTTTTTAGATGTAATACTATTATATACTTAATAGACTACAGTAGAGTATAAACATAACTTTCATATGTACTGAGAAACCAAAAAATTTGTGTGACTCGCTTTAGTGTGATATTCACTTTATTGTGGTGGTCTGGAACCAAACCCACGCTATCTTTGGGGTATGCCTGTACCAGCCCCTTAATAGCTATGTTAACATGGGCAGGTAAGTAACCCTCTATGGGCTTCCATTTCCTCATGCGTGAAATGATGGGCTTCAACTAGGTGATTACTAAGGTCCCTTTCAGCTTTGAATCCTATGATTTTATGGTTCCATGAATTGTATATACTCTGAGTGTCTATAATTGCCTGATTGGTATGTTGATTTTACTTAATATACCTTACTAGTTTGAGTCAATTGGTTTTGGTTGTGCTTACAATTGGTCTGAGGGCATGTTGCTTTTGGGGTGGTTTTCTGAGGGCTCATAGAATACAGAATATAAGGCACATGGGGGTTGCTTCCCAAAGACATAGTTATGAGAGCATCAACCCATGCCCCTTTGGTAGGGGCATGGGGCTAATAGTCACTCTACTGTTTTGTGGCTAGAGGCAGTTTAAGTATTGTTTTTCTCTCTTAAAAACTCTTACAACTCAAAAGTGACCTTAGAGATCATCTCATTCTATAAATGAGAAAATTGAAGCCCATAAAAGTGAGATGACTAGCTCAAAATCACATAGTCTCAAAGTTCTGTGAATTTTGACTACTTGGGTCCTACAGCCTTTGCAGAAGACCTAACCTGTGAGAAAAGGGAAGGCTCATAAGATATGACCCAGCTTAAATCCTGTCCAACCTTTTGATGTATGATGTAAGACCTCCAGCAGCTTGGAGTGCTGTCCCCTATATAAGATGCTCCCCAGAATAGAGAACAGAGGGAAACACAGAAAAAGCCACCCAAGAAACCAGCTATATTGCTTTAAACTTCCCTATACTGTTGAGAATACCACGAAATTGTCAATTGCCTAGGCTTACAACCTTGGTGTCACACCTGACTCCTTATTGGCACTGGCTTCATATATCCACTCTGTCGTCATGTCTTTCTGTCTTCATATCTCTAATCTATATCACCTTCTCTTCAATCACACAGCCACAATTATGGTGCAGGCCACCCCACCCTCCCACTCAATAAACTTCAGTGGCTCCCATTTTACCACCAGGATCAAATATAAAATTCCCTGTTTGGCTTTTAAAACCCTTTATGACCTTACTCCTTCTTATCTCCCAGTCTTCTTCCACTTCACTTCTTTCTAAATACTTTAAAATCCCATAACATCTGTTCATTTTCAGGTCATCTCAAAATTGTCTGTTTCCATAGAGGCATTGAATGTCTCTCACACAATCGTCCTTTTTCTTATCCCTTTCAATAAATACAGTTGTTCAGGAACACCTTACATATGTGTCCCCAGCACTTAGTACTATGGCTGGTACATAGTAAGTTCTTATTAAATGCTTGTTCATCCATCCATCCATCCATCTATCCATCCATCCATCCTTCCATCCACTATGATATACAGACCCACCAGCCTTGTAGAAGACAATGGAATAATTGAAGTCTTATCCTTTGAACTAGGAGGAATCCTTACACGGGGTAGACAGTTTTCTAGGGAAATTGGATTGCTACACACCCCCTCTCTTCCTCTCCCCCTCTCCAGGGAGAAGAAGAAGAGGTTGGGACTTGCAGGAGGGGATATTATCCAGAGATTGCAATGATGCAAGGCTGGAAGAAAGAAAGAAGTAAGTGCTGCCTTGTGCATGGGAAGATTCTCTTCTGTCTCCCCACACTACACATCTCTTATCATTGTAGAAATAACTGGAGATGGGAGTTGTTGTTCAGTCATTTTTCAGTCATGTCTGACTCTTTGTGACCCCATTTGTGGTTTTCATAGCAAAGATACTGAAGCGATTTTCCATTATTTTCTCCAGCTTATTTTATACATGAGGAAACTGAGGCAGACAGGGTTAAGTGAATTGCCTAGGGTCACACAGCTAGTATCTGAATTTGAACTCAGGAAGATGAGTCTTTCTGACTCCAAGTCCAGCACTCTATCCGTCATCCCACCTAGCTGCCCAGAGATGGGAGTGACTGATTATCATTCCATAGGGGTGTTAGTAGCATCAGGACCCAGACAGAGTGCTGGTATATGTAACATTAGGGAGGTTGGAAGTTATCTTAGGTGCTGCATATATAGAACAGAACCCAAAACTAGTCTAAACTACACTTGGGACAAATTTAGTTAAATGGGGGTTTAGGGAGATGACCCACTGGCACAACAATGGGATCCTGTGGTTTTTCAGGGGGTGGTTATACCCCATACCCCCAGAGGACCTTAAGGCAGGGTGAGTTAAGGGGATAAAAGTCACTATGGGAAGACAGGAAGACAGGAAGAAGATAGGTGCCTTGGGACAAGGCCCTGTAGACCCAATACAAGTTATGGATTTGTGGGAGCTTGGATGGACATGCAGTGGCTATGATGAGAATACATTTTGAGTATGTACAGTGTAAGAGGGGAGAGCGAGTGCAGGTAAGTCAGAAGGTTGGAAGCCCTAAGCAATGTTGGCCTTTCCATCACAGTCCAATTACTGTTTGATCACTGTGGCATGTTTGAGGGATCTGTGATGTGCCTGGGAGTAGAGCTGGTATCCTACACACAGGCTGTATCTGTGTGAATCAAGCAATGATGAGAGCTACAAAATCAGATTCCATCTAAAATGTAACTTACCTGGAGTTTGAGCAGCTGAGCTTGCTAATGGGTTTCTGTTTCCAAGGCAGAATGCATTGTGGGGCATACTGATTCCCATCAGAAAACTCCTGATTCCCTTCATCATCCTGCTCCAAGAAAATTCAGATTTTGCCTCTTTCCTCTGGACAGCTTTTATCCCCTCCTGGCTGGGTTTGCACATCCTTTCCATCTTAACCTATTTCTTTGCCAGAAAAGCCCTATGCCTGTTTCAGTCTTTGGTGTCCAGCAGCCCATGCTTTTTCACTGTCATAAGCTCCTCTACAGCACTGTCAAAATGCTGTCCAAGTACATAAATTCCTTCCAGACACAGACTAACATTCGTCAAAGCACTGGGTCCCACTGTTCTCCTCTGCCCCTAGGCAGAATTGTGCATAGAACCCTTGCATGTAAGTGGCTGTCACATTCACATTTCTAGGTTTACTCATAGGGAGGGACAGTCCCCAGACAGCTTTTCTCCATAGCTTGGTTTGACTCTATCTAATGATGCTCTCTCCTTCCTTAACAACTGACCATGCCTACCCCTCCTATAAGCTTTATTGGTCCTGAGGTAGGCTTAGGGGATGAGTCTAGATATCCCTAAAAAGAATAGTTTCAGGACTGTTAAAATGCTGAAAGCTCAGAAAGAGCGAAAGATGGCCAGGAAAGCTGCTGTTTATTCTTCATTCTCGAAGAGGACCAAAGACATCAGGAGGGTGATGTCTTGACTTGCAAGTGAATTGGATTTAAGTGAAGCAGGACTGTGCAAATTCATCAGCCTTACTATCTCCTCCAGAGTCATTGGAGTCCAGTGGCAAGACATGGGTCAGGACAACTAGCGATGGCCCCAGTTGCAGTGGGAGACCTTTGGCCTTTTAAAATTAAGGTCTTTTAGGGGGCAGCGAGGTGGCAGTTAGGTGGCGCAGTGGATAGAGCACTGGTTCTGGAGTCAGGAGGACCTGAGTTCAAATATGGCCTCAGACACATAATACTTACTAGCTGTATGATCCTGGGCAAGTCACTTAACCCCCCCCCCCCAAAAATTAAAGTCTTTCCCAAGGGTCAGGCAACAGAGTTTTTTTTTTTTAAATTGCATTAGGGAAAAGAGGAGGATCAAAGAAAGGATAGGCTACTTCTTGAGGTGAATAAAATTTGTATAACTGATGTTAGAGGAAAAGCTTAACTATTCAATTCTTATTTTATTTCCCTTTTCTTTGTCAAAAAGAATGATTTTTGGACTCAAGAGAACATGGTCAATAGAAAATTTATACCAAAGGTAATAACTTAAGATTAATTAAGATAATAAATCTCCACATCCAGGTGAACTATATCCAGGGCATTGAATGAACTAGCAGATGTGATTGATTGCTGAAGTACTGTCAGTGATCTTTGAAAAGGGGAGAGAACAAAAGAAGTACCACAGGAGTGAAGAAAGTCAAATGCTGTCTTGCTTTTCAAAAGAGAGAAGAGAATGGAATCTGCAAAATATAAATCAATGAACTTGGGTGGTTTCTGGCAAAACAGAATAACATGTAGTTAAAAGAATGGTTAGAAAACATCTGAAAAGGCAACAATGATTACAAAGAGCTTGTTTGGCTTTATCAAGAGCAGATATGGGTGGACTGGCTTATTCACTCCATCTGCACCTATGCTGGCAGGTTGAGGTGAGTCCCCAAGGTACCATTACACTGCTATAATTCAGTCTCAGGGTCCTGGGTGATAACCTTGATGTAGGGGAAGTATACATCACAACTTTAGCACCCAAGCCCCAACTGATGTGCTTCTCACTTAAACAAATTAGCCAAGATAATACAATTAATTTATAATAATGAAACATTGTATAATGCAAAGTAAGAATACTCATAACATAATCATCCACCCATAATCCTATATCACATTCGCTAACCAATGGGGAAGAATGGGTACAAACTTATGGAAAAATTAGCAGGGAGGCACATGAGTAGGGAAACTCATATATCAAGGGTAATTAAGATCTTTGATCTGTAGTGTCATTGATCTCCTTAGAGAACAGTCTGAACCACACATCATTTTCTGGGTGGGGCTCCTTCCCTTCTGAACCTCTCTGCTCTCCTGCTAAGTAGAACTACTTCTCTGGTGACTGCTAATCTAAAACTGCTGAAGCAGTGGTAATCCTTTATTGAAAGCAGAGACCCTAAGCCTAGGGTCTGCAGAGCTATTCAGTCTTCCTCCTTGGCTGAGCTATGAAGCAGTAGTAGTTCTTTCAGCAAAATAGTTCTCCTAAATATGGAATCTGGACATGGAATTCAACTCTTTTCACTATTATCTGAGAGATTTCCCCCTCTCAAGTTGTAGGTGTCAGGAAAAATCAAGGCAGACACATCTCTGAAGAGTATATACGTTTCAAGCTGTAAGTGGCAGTAAAGAATAAGGCAGTTTACAATTCAAATGTATACATTTAGCCTTTCGGTTCCTTCCTCTACTCTCCATCCTTCCCCTTTACTCCCCATTCCTTCTTTCTTCTCTGCTTTCAATCCACTCCGTTTCTGTCTCTAATCACAGGCTAGTGACTGACTGATTCCTGCCTCAAAGTCAGGGTCTCATTGTATGATGTGACATCTTTTTCTTAGAAGGAGGAACCTATATTCACATTTCTGGTATAGCACCACAGACGGGCAATGTACAACTGTCCCATAATTATTTTTAAAAATTCTGGTGATCAAAGTTTCCTACCTATCATCCTCAAGGTCCTCACATTGATATGTAAATAAGCTGCTGGAAAATAAAACACTGGTCATCTCCACCTTCAGTTAAGGCCTTTCTCTCTGAGAGGCTACTTTCTCATATGTCCTCTAAAGTCTGTGCTCCTGCTCAAACACTGAGAGGCTGCTTTCTCAAACAAATGTCCTTTAATCAGCCTCTTTCCATAAATAAAAATGTCAAATTAAGAAAAAGGAGTCTTATAATAGGATTTAGAGCTAGAAGGGAACTTAGAGGCCATCTTGCTTTTTTATGAACTTTACAGACATCAACAAATATGATCACTATTGATCTAACTGTTCTGGAGAACAATTTGCAACTATGCTCAAAGGGCTATAAAAATGTGCATACCCTTTGACCCAGTAATACCACTACTAGGTCTGTATCCCAAAAGAGATCAAAGAAAAAAGAAAAGGACTTATTTGTATAAAAATACTTATAGCAGCTCTTCTTGTGGTGGCAAAGAATTGGAAATTGAGGGGATGCCCATTATTTGGGAAATGTCTTAAAAAGTTGTGTATATGATCATGATGGAATACGATGGAATTGTGCTATAAGAAATGATGAGGAGTATGGTTTCAGTAAAACCTAGGAAGTCTTATGTGAACTGATGCAAAGACAAGTGAGCAAAACCAGAACGTTGTACACAGTAACAGCATATTGTTAACAATGATCAACTGTGAAAGACTTAGCTACTCTGATCAAAACAAACAATCCAAGACAATTCTAAAGGACCCATGATGAAAAATGCTATACACCTCCAGAGAGAGGGAGAGAGAAAGAGAGAAAGAGAGAGAGAGACAGAGATCTAATGAACTCTGAGTGTAGATTGAAGCATACTTTTTTAGACTTTATTTTTCTTGGGGGGGTTTGTATGTATATTTTCTTTTGCAACATAGCTAATATGGAAATATGTTTTGCATGACTTCACAGGTGTAATTGATATCATGTTGCTTATCTTCTCAAGGGGTGGGGGAGAGGTGGGAGGGAGGGAGAGAATTTGGAACTCAAATTTTTAAAAAAATGAATATTAAAAATTTTTAAAGATGTCATTGGGAAATATTTAATGAAATAAATAAAAATATATTTAAAAACCCAAAACCAAATATGATCACTTCCATATGCAAAGAGGAATGTATATTAAGCCATGAATCTTTATTATATACAACTTATTTTTTTTAAAGAATGAAATAAATCCCCATAGATTCCTGCTTGCCTGTGTCTCCTTCTCTTTAAATAAACCCTCTCCCTTGTAACAAATAAATATAGTCTGATGAAATTAATCCACCCATTGGCCACCTGAAAATGTATATATCATTTGGTACTTCTAGACCATCACATCTCTGTTAAGAAGATACCTCTTCTTATTTTATATTTATAAATTATAATATCGTATCTATCTTGTTTGCTGCCTTGACGCAGGTTGCTAAGGACTAAGGCTAATATTGGTTCCTTCCTATTCCTTCTGGGAAGGTCAGTTTGAAGGGATCAAATAAAAAGAAGAGGAAAGTATGATTCCCAATCACCACTTTCTCTTCATTTTACAAACGAAGAAACCAAGGCACAAATAGGTTAAGTGACTTGCAAGATCAGGTCTCCCTGATGAGGCCAGTTCTCTAACCATCATATAGTATCGCCTTCTCAGTGTCCCTAAGCTACTCTTTAAGGCTACCAATTGCAGAAGTTTGCTTTTCCACAGACTAACTCATATACCTGAAATGCACTCTTAACTCTTAGAATTCCTCGCTTCCGTCAAAGCTCTGTTCTAGTAGCCCTTCCAACATGAGGCTTTTCCTGTCCCCTCTGGCTGCTAATGTTACCTTGTATATGTTGAGTATATACATATTATGTATATACTTATGTGTACATTTTGCTTTTTTGGATAGAATATAAACTCTGAGGGTAGGGGCTCTTTCATTCCGGTCTTTGTATATCTAGCACCTCATGACACGTGAAAGACCCTTAATAAATTCTTGTTGGCTAATTAATCTGCATTGGTAGATGGAATTTCCTCCCCAGGAGCTCCCTGCAGTGACTAATGAAATCACAGGTGCAGATCATCTCCTCCCAACCCTTCCCCTCCCCAAACAAAAAAACCCAAGAACTTCTAACACCGTAACTTGACAAGAAACGGTTGTTGCTGCTGCTGTTTTGTCCTTCATTCTCGATGAGGACCGTGACATCAGGGAAGTGATGCCATGACATGCAAGGGAATTGGATTTAAGTGAGGGAGGGCTGTGCACCTCCCTCATTTTTTCCTCCGGAGCCATCTGGGTCCAGTGGCCAGAAGTGGATCAGGACAACTGGAGATGGCCCAGGATGCAGTGGGGACCTTGCCCTATTGAGCTAAAGTCTTTAACAGGTCTCGGTTTGACTGAGACAGTGCCCATTCAGTGATTAAGGTTTAATAAAATGAGGCAAAGAATGGCCTCTTTTAAAAAAAAAATAAATCTGGGAGGAGAAGACCCTCAGGGTTTCTGGCCAAAACAGAAACAATTGTTATTTACTTTCATTCTGAGCCAGTCAGGACCCAAACAGTGACCAAGTAGGGCTTGGTCTGGGACCAGAATGAGTTGCGGTTTAGAAATGGTACAAAAGAAATCATCAAGGACATGTATAACCAGAAAAGGAATGAGATGGCCATTTATTAAGAATGAAAAAGAACATCAAGATAACCTGAGAACTACACGGATACTCAGAGATTTTTTTTTATTATTTAAAGAAAATGGGAAAAGCTTCAAATATGTTGGATGGATCTCTTAATGGAAGATTTGTAGAAAGATATAGACAAGAATCATACAGGTTGGGAAAGTTCCGGAGTGACTCCCCTCACAAATGAGAGCATCCATTCAAACATATAATTATGGCTAATCATTGATTTACAAACTCTGATTGACATCTTCCTGCCTTTGAATTAATTAAACTGGTTATAGACCTTGTTTCTCAGAGTATACATACAGGTGATTCCATCAAGCCCTGGGAATCAGGGAAAAGAAAAAAATCCCATCTCTGAGGTGGTGGGGAAAAAAAGGATAGAAGAAAGCAACAGCCTCTTGCTTTAAGAGAGGCATTTTTTTTTATCATTTAAAATACCCACTAACTTATGCATGAAATAGGGAGCAAAGCAATTTAATTTCAATTAAAAAAACCCAAATATATCCCAAATTAACATATTTCCAAATGAACCTTTCATATTCCCCACGAGCCCCCCAGACTTTTGCTCTTTGTTGTACACAGAAAAGTCAGTCAGGAAATATGAATTCTACTGATTAAAAAAACTTGCACCATGAAAATCCTCCTACCAAGTTAGTTCAGGAGAGACACATCCAATTAAAATGGACAACATTTTCAGAAACCCCAGCCAGGCATTTGATCTCTTCAGCGCTTTCTCCAAAGTGTCAGTGTTACCTGAGGCAGTTCCTTTCTTCCTATATGAAATTTAGGTCAGTCAGTGCATAATATACAACAACAAGGGAGGCTACCTTCTTCTCCTGTCCTCCTCTTCCAACCCCCACCCCCGCTCCTCTTTTCTTCCTCCCCTTTCTTTCCTCCCTCCTCCCATGACCACAGTGCTGCACTGGGAAACACAAAATCGGACTCCCTTTTGACACTGTGGGAGCCCTTGGTCCCTAGGAATGATAGTGACTGTCAAGATCTTCCACTGGACTTAAGGATGTGGAGTAATTGAAGACCTAATAGTAAATGAAATCACGGCATAATAACCCTCCTCTTGACTTCCCTGTCAATGCCACTACTCCCCTATTCATAGGTGCATAGGATTTTGAGCTAGAATGTTCCTTAGAGATCATCTAACATATTCCTTCATTTTACATATGAGGAAATTCAAAGCTCAAGGGCCAAGTAATTTGTCTAAGGTCCCATAAGTAGGAAATGACAGATCTGGAATTCAAACACATGTCCTTTGACTACAAGTCTAGAGGTCTTTCTAGGCAGTTAGTCAACATACATTAATTTTTTAAGTAGTATTTTGCTTTTTCAAATTACATTATTATCATTATTATTATCCTATTTCACAGTTGAGGAAACTGAGGCAACATGGATTAAGTGACTTGCCCAGGGTCACACAGCTATTAAGTGATTGAGGCCAAATTTGAGCTCTGGTCTTTCTGACTCTAGGCGCATCCACCATGCCCCCTAGCTGCCTCTAGAGCAGTGGGACACTATACTGTGTCAAGTTGCTTTAATTGTGAGGCTTGGCTTTGCTACTAACTTCCTGTGGTACCATGGGCAAATCATTCACTTCTTTGGGCCTCAGTATTCTCATCTTTAAAATGAGGGGACAGGAGTAGAACTTTTCAAAGGTCCCTTGCAGCTCCAACAGTCTATGACATAACAGTAAGTCCAAACCCTTAAGCCCGAGCTCTAACGTGGTCTCTATAAGAAGCATTTATTAGGTGCCTCTTGCAGGCAGGAAGTGGTAGCAGATCTTTGGAGAGATAAAATGTGTAGGTAAGACACAGCTTCTACTTTTATGAAGCATACAATCTAGTAGGGGGACAAATCACCTATACAAATAGCTATGATACAAAATGCAGAATGACTAGTGCCTTAGGCAAGAGTGGGGAATCTGTGGCCTCATGTGGCCTTCTAGGTCCTAGGGCCAGGCCTTTTGACTGAGTCCAAGTTTTACAGAACAAATCCTTTTATTAATGGGATTTGTTCTTTGAAGGTTAGATTCAGTCAAAGGGCCGCACTTGAGGACCTAGAGGGCCACACGTGGCCTTGAGACCGCAGGCTCCCCATTCCTGAGGCTTAGAGAATTCTAGAATGTAGCTAGTACCTGATTGCCAAAGAGACACTGGACTCCAGAAATGGCTATTGCTATAGCAAGTAGATTGTTCTCAAAATTCACCAGTTTTCATGACATGGAATAGAATTATTATGAAACAGAATTCTAAGAAGGAGATGATACTTCCTCCCTTCTGGTGCCGTATCAGTCCATAAACATTTATGAGCCAGGAGCTGCGCTAAGTGCTGGTACACAAACAGGAGAAAGAGTGGTGAACAAGGTCTAATGATGTCTCCAGTCTCTGGATGTCTACTCCTCTCCTTCTCCCAGCCTGAGACTTTAGTGGGCTGCTGATGTCAGGTGGTCAGAGTCTAAGTCTAGAAATCAACAACACAACAAATTAAGCCCTGATTTATAGCATTTTCCAATTTCCCAAGTGTAAACACTTACGCTGTAAACTTAACAAGTGGCTCTTGAGAGTCGGTTTGAGCTGGACACAATCTCATACTGACTGTAGCCCAGTCCTGGCTCCTTTTCTCTATTTTTCTCAACTTCTCACTTGGTGACCTCATCAGATTCTTAGGGTTTAATTATCATCTCTATGAAGATGACTCTTAAATCTACATATCCAGCCTAGTTTCTACACTGAGCTCTAGTCCTGCACCACTAACTGCCTATGAGACATTTCGACCTGAATGTCCTGTAGGCATCTCAAACTCAACATCTTCAAAATGGAACTCATTATCCTACCCTCACTCCCAAATCTACCCTCCTTCCAAACTTCTTTTTTTCTGTCAAGGGCACCAGCAGCCTTCTAATCACCCACATTCATACAACCTTGTTGTCATATTCAGCTTCTTACTTTCACACATTCCATATATCCCACAAATTACCAAATCTTGTATTTCCTACCTTCATAGCATCTCTCACATTCATTTCTGTCTCTCTACTCGTATAGATAGTTCTCTTGTTCAGTCTCTCATCCCTTCTCATCTGGGCATTGCAGTCTTCTTACGTTAAGTCTATCCCTATTCCAATCCTCCAATCCATCCTTCACATGTCAGCCAAAATGATTTTCTTTTTTTTAAATTTAATTTATTTTATTCTGAACTTAAAAAATAAAATAAGCATTTCCACAACATAGTAGAATACAAAAAAGATGATTGCACATGAAACTGCAAATCTATTATGTACAACTTGCTATTCCTTTTAAATATACAATAAAGTTATCATATAACCTTTTTCCTTTTTTTTCCTTCTCCCCTTCTCTGCCCTAGAGATGGCTACCATTAGACACAAATATGTATGTATATGTGTATGTGTATGTGTATGTGTGTGTGTGTGTGTGTGTGTGTGTGTACCATTCTAGACATACTTCTATTTATCAGTTCTTTCTCTGGATGTAGCCCTGTACCCAAAGAGATTTTCTTTTTTTTATCTTTTTTTACCTTTTTTAATAATTAATTTTTTAATACTTAATTTATTTTTCATTTTCAACATTCATTTCCACAAGATTTTGAGTTTTAAATTTTCTCCCCTCCTTTTCCTTCTGCCTCCCCAAGACAGTGTGCAATCTGATATTGGCTCTACATATACATTCATTTAAGCGTATTTTCACATTAGTCATGATGTATAGAAGAATTAGAACTAATGGGAGGTACCACAAGAAAGAAGAAATAAAACAAAACAACAAAAGAAAAGGAGAGCAAGTAGTATACTTACATCTGCATTCAGACACCATAGTTCTTTCTCTGGATGTGGATAGCATTTTCCATCATGAGTCTTTTGGAGTTGTCTTAGATTCTTGCATTGCTGAGAAGAGCTACATCTATCAAAGTCAGTCATTGCACAATGTGGCTGTTACCATATACAACATTCTCCTGGTTCTGCTCACTTCACTCAGCCTCAGTTCAGATAAGTCTTTCCAGGTTTTTCTGAAGTCTGCTTGATCATCATTTCTTTTTTTCCCATCATTTCTTATAGCACAATAGTATTCCATGACATTCATATACCACAACTTGTTCAGCCATTCCCCAATTGATGGGCATCCCCTCAATTTCCAATTCTTTGCCACCACAAAAAGAGCTGCTATAAATATTTTGTACATGTGGGTCATTTTCCTATTTTTGTGATCTCTTTGTGATACAGACCTAGAAGTGGTATTACTGGGTCAAAGGATATGCACATTTTTATAGCCCTTTGGGCATAGTTCCAAATTGCTCTCCAGAATTGTTGGATCAGTTCACAACTCCACCAACAATGCATTAGTGTTCCAATTTTCCCACATCTTTTCCAACATTTATCATCTTCCTGTTTTGTCATGCTAGCCATTTGATAGGTGTGATATGGTACTTCAGAGTCACCAAAGCGATTTTCTTAAAACACAGGTCTGATTACGTGTCCTAGCTTGGGCCTGACTTAGTTCAGTCCCATAATAGTTTATGTTTGATAATAGAACAAAACGAGATACTTGCATATCATTCAACAGTTAACAAAAGCATGTTTATTTAGCCATACCAAGGGAAGAGTATTCAACAAGGATATGGTTTAGGAATAGTTTATTCAGTAGAGTGAAGCTTCCCTCTCTCCAAATTGCCAATGTGGTTTGCCAGCCAAATGACAGAAAATGCATGGAGCTCCTTGTGGTTGTTTAGTCCTTCAGCCACCAAGAAGTGATGCCAATAGCCTAAACCTTTAGTCACTCAAGCCGAGCAAATCTTGAAGATAGTTTCCATGTGTTTTAAGGAAATACGAGACTAACTTCCATGGGGGAGAGGGTTAGGATATTGCTTCCTCCATACCGCTGCTCCTCCCCCCAAAGGTTCCCTGTTTCTCTAGGAACAGCTATAAACTCCTTTCTTTGACATTCAAAACTCTTCACAACCCCATCACGATCTGCTTCATCACAATCTGCTTTTCCAGCTTTACCCATCATTTTTCTCTGTGTACTGTATGGTCCCCCAAAACTGGGCTTCTTGCTGTGGAGCCAGAGGACCTAGGGCTGAATCTTGTCTTTGTTGTTTACTACTTTTATAACATTGGACAAGTCATTTAAGTTCAACTGGGCCTCGATTTCTTTAGCTATAAAATAAAGGAATTGGGCTAGAAGGCCTCAGAAGTTCCTTCCAGCTCTAGCAATATGATCTTATGATTTTGTAATTTCCCATCTCCATGACTTTGCATGGGCTGTCCTCCTAGTCATTCATCAAATGCACTGCCACCTCACTTCTGCCTCTTAGAATCCCTAGCTTCCATCAACACTCAGCTCAGGCACCATCTTCTGCATAACCCTATCCTGATCTGCACAGCTACTAGTGTCTATTTCATCCTTCAATCCAAATTACCTTGTATTTATTTTGTATATAATTATGTATAAAATTATGTATGTAATACATAATTTTGTATAATAATACATGTATTTGGGTGACCCTGGGCAAGTCACTTAATCCTGTTTGCCTCAGTTTCCTCATCTGCAAAATGAGCTGGAGAAGGAAATGACAAACCACTCCATTATCTTTGCCAAGAAAACCCCAAATGGGGTCATGAAGAGTTGGACATGACTGAAACACCTGAACAAAAATCTGGGTACATGTTGTCTTCTCTAATAGGAGTCATCTCCTTTAGTTAAAGACTGTTTTAATTTCATCTTTGTATCACCAATACTCTAGCACAGTGTTGGCACATAGTAGGAACTAAAACGCTTGTTGATTGATGGATTACCTATGTTTATGTTAGGCCGTGGGGATACAAAGACAAAAATGAAACAGACCCTGCCCTGAAAGGGCTTACATTCTAAGTTCCCTTCTAGCACTAAAATTTTATGAATTGGTGTTGGAAATCAATAATTTTTTTTGAGAATGATTCTAAGATCTAACCTCTCTGTGGGTGGTCCTGGCTGTCAGACGTAGGATTTGTGTGCCATCCATCCATGTAATTGATCAGCTGAGAATGAATTTGTGTTGACTTGTACCTCTGGTCATCTTTTGGAGTACATCTAGAACATGTGGATATTGGGAGCTCAGGGTTACAACATTTTGGAAAAATGAATGCTGCATATTCAGCCAGTCTAGGGAGAATTACACTGGTATCCTTTTGTCTTTTTAAGCTGGGACAAGGATTATTGCAACACAGATGCTTTTTGTCAGGGGGGCAATGTTATTTTCTCAAATAGGAAGATGAATTCTGTTCTAGGGAAGGTGAGAAACTGATGGTATTGTTGTGAGGGTTGGCCCAGGGGGAGGGGATGCTGAAAATGATTCTCCCAAACAAGTCCCTCTAAAAGGGAAAATAGGAATATTCATGGTTTATTCATGATGTTAGTGGAAAGGGTCCTGAATTTAGTGGACTCCTTAACAAGAGGCAGCTAGGTTGTATGTTGGATAGAGCCCTAGGCCTATGGTCAGGAAGACCTGAGTTCAAATCCACTCTTAGATGCTTACCAGCTATGTGGCCTTGAGCAAGTCAATTTTCCTCAGTTTCCTGAACTGTAAAATGGGGATCATAATAGTACCTACCTTCCAGGTTGTTGTGAGGCTATAAGGAAATAGTATTTGCGCCTGACACATAGTAGGAGTTATGCAAACGCAAGCTATTAATATTCATTCTGTAAGTTAAGAAATCTGAGTTTAGTTGTGTCATCTCTGCTACTTATACATGACTTTGAGCAAATCACTTAAATTCTCTGGGCTTTAAAATAGGGCCAATAACACCTGTTCTGGCTGCCTAATGGGGTTGTTGTGAGGATCAAAAAGGATATAAATTTATAAAACTGATATACTGAATATATATTCATAAGAGATCTCAACAAATAAGAAAAGGTGAAAGCAGCTGCAGCATCAGAGTGGCAGAGAGCACAGGGAACTCACTTACAATCTCAGATTTTAAAAGGACACATACAAAACATTGAAGGAGAGACACAGACCTATGGATAAATAGAATACTACCATGATTTTGTAGGGCAGTTGGGTGGCACAGTTGATGGAGTGCCAGGCATGGAGTCAGGAAGACTCTTCTTCCTGAGTTCAAAATCAGGCTTAGACATTTCCTAGCTGTGTGTCCCTGGGCAAGTCACTTAATCCTGTTTCATCAGTTTCTTCATCTGTAAAATGAACTAGAGAATGAAATGGCAAACCACTCCAGTATTTTTGCCAAGAAAACCCTGAATGGGGTCATGAAGAGTTATACACGACTGAAATGAGTGAACAACAACAGCATGAATTTGAAAGAATAGTGTCATGAGGGTTAAATCCATGAATGGATGGCCACATGTATTCCTTACATATGTGTTTCAGTACCTTCATTCTTAACCTGTAAGCCCATTATTCAAGTGCAATACCCTTCGACACAGCAATATCACTACTAGGTCTATTTCCAAGGTTTATTAGGGAAAAAGGAAAAGAACCTATATATTCTCAAATGTTTACAGTAGCTCTCTTTGTGGTGGCAAAGACCTGGAAATTGCAGGGATGCCCATCAATTGGGGGATGGCTGAACAAGTTGTGGTATATGATTGTGATGGAATACTATTGTGCTATAAGAAATGATGAGCTCGATGATTTTAGAAAAAACATGGAAAGACTTGCACAAAATAATGAGGAGCAAAATGAGCAGAACCAAGAGAACACTGTATATGGTAACAGCAATATTGTTTTAAGTATGACTGAACAAATAAGTTATTTTGACTATTATAAATATCCAAATTAACTATAAAGGACACATGAAGAAAGATGCTATTTGCATCCAGAAAAAGAACTGATAAATAGAAATGTATATATAGAACAATTTTACGTATATATTCCTATTTGTGTCTAATGATAGCCATCTCTAGGGTGGGGATGGGGAGGGAAGAAAAAAAAATAAAAAATTACATGATAACTTTATTATACATTTAAAAGGAATAGCAAATTGTATATAATAGATTGGCAGTTTCATGTGCAATCATCTTTTTTATTATACTATGTTATGGAAATGCTTGTTTTGTTCCATAAATTTAAAATAAAATAAATAAATGTGGGGGGAAAAACCGAGTGTAAGTCCATTCTCCCCATTGATCAAGAGGGTATATAGGAGAGAGTGTGCCCCCAGTTTAGAGAGATGTGTTTCAGTCCTTGATATACCTTCTCAGTAAATATCTCTTTGAAAAGTTTAATTGATGGTTAACTGATATTAGGAAACACATCAGGTGAAGGCTCATGAATGACAGTACAAGAACTGCCCCCTCTCCCTATCCTAGCCCTTCAGCATTACCCCTAGAATGCTGAGAGGAGTAGTAGCAGGCCTGGCAAAGTGAATGGGAATTGGCAAGTGGTTCAAAGGGAATATTCCATAAGTATATGTAAAACACATAAACAGAGGTACCCTTGGAGGAAGAAATGAGACTGCATCTGGGACAGCCAGGAAAGTCCTCACGTAGAATTTGACACAAGCTGATTCTTGAAGTCAAACCAGGAATTCTAAGAGCTAGAGATAACAAGGCGCATTTCAAACATGGGGGACATAAATACAAAGGCCCAGACATGGGAGATGGTGTATGGGATGAAAGGCATAGCAAGTCGATCAGACTCTTTATCATAGAGTATCTAAACAGAGGAGTTTACATTTTATCCTAGAGGTAATGGGGAGCCACTAAAGTTTATTGAATGGGGATAGTATTGGTTAGACTCACACTTTAGAAATAATCACTTTTGGGGGCAACTAGGTGGCACAGTGGATAGAGCACTGGCCCTGAAGTCAGGAGGACCAGAGTTCAAATCCAGCCTCAGACCAAACACTTGACACGTACTAGCTGTGTGACCCTGGGCAAGTCACTTGGCCCCAATTGCCTAAAAAAAACAAAACAAAACAAAAAAAAAGAAATAATCACTTTGGCATCTGTGTAGAGGATGAGGCAAAGAAATCAATTAGGCAACCATTGCAAATTCTAGGTAAGAGGTGATGAGGACCTGAACTGGGGTGGTCCTATATAACTGGAGAGAAGGGGCTAGATGTGGGAGATACCATGGAGAGAGAAATGATGGCAACAGATTAAATACGTGACATAGGTAAGAATGAGAAGTCAAGAGCAGCACTGAGGTTTTAAACGTAGGTGACCAGAAGGAATGGTAGTGCTTTTGATAAAAATAGGGAATTTTGAGGAAGGATGGGAGATTTTTGGTGGGAGGAGAGATAAATAAGCTCTGTTTTGAACATGCTGAACTTGAACAACATCAAATTTATGATATCCAACAGGCATTTGATTTGAGGTTGTAGTTCAGGATAAAACCTAGGACCTGATATAATCTGGAAATCATCTGCATACTGATAATAATTCAACCCATTGGAGCTGATGAAGTTACCAAATGTGATAGTATAGAAGAAGAAAGGGGCCAAAAACACAGACTCGGGCTCTACCTATAGTTAGGAGGCATGAAATGGATGATGATCCAATAAAGGTAAGCAAGAAAGGGTGGTCAGATGCGTAGAAGAGAACCAAAGAGAAGGGGTAGTGTTGTGAAAACCTGGAACATCCAGGAAAGAGTGTAATCATGAGGATCAAATGCTGTAGAAATGTCAGGAAGGAAGAAGACTGAGAAAAGGTCCTTAGATTTGGCAATTAAGAGAAGCTTGGTAACTGTGGAGAGAGTAATTTCAGTTGAATGATGAGATCAGAAGCCAGATTGCAAATGATTTAGAAGGGCATGAGAAGAAAGTGCTTCTTGAGGTCCTTTCCAGATTTCTGGGTCACAGTGACGAAAAGGTTAAATGGGGAGGGCTGGGAGTGAGGTAGGCCTGAACAAAATCCTGCACTAGTCCAATTACTCCCTCTTTCTTGGACAAATTGAAGTCTCAGCATCAGCTTTCAGTAGGATTGACTGAGAAAGAGTTACATGGTGAGCCAGGGTGTTGGAGTTGTGAAGCATCACTTGAGACAGTGCAGAATCCAGAAGTCTCTTTCCAGGTCTTCCAGCTGCCAAAAAAGCCTCCCAAGAAAGCCATGTGTTATTGTAATCAAGAGCCCTCTCATCCCAGTTTCAGAATAGATCCCACTTTCAGACAGCAGGTCAAGACGTCAGGTTTTCTGGGCCATGTGAGGCCCAGGCTGCCGGGTCGCAGCTGTGGGTTTTAACATTACCTAATTCCCAGGCTTTCTCTCCCTTTCTCTGAGTTTTTCCTATAACCTCTTCAACCTGCTCTCAACTTACAGAGGAGATGATGGCCAAGATAGAAGCTTAAAGAAAGGAGAGTGAAGTTTCAAATGGGGAGTCTGCAAAGATTAGGGAAGAAAGCCCCAAGGTCGGGCCACTGCTAAATGCTTGGGCCTATTTACAGCAGTGCTCAGAATTGCTGGGGCTGTCTATAAATGCACTGGAATAATTATTATCATAAATTGTTTTTTAAAGTACTTATTATATATTAAGCATTGTGGCTAAAAACAATAGCCACCAAAAAACGAACAAGCAAAAAACAGAACAAAACAATGTAAATTGCCCAGGGTTTTTTGTTTTGTTTATAGAGATAAGATAGAGACCTGAGAGGAAACTGGAACATGCCCTTTGAATGTGCCGGTGGTGCCATGCACTCTCTGCCAAGGTCATACTTACCAGTCTTCGGAGCCCACCCAGATAAACACAGAGACGAGCCGATCAGGAGGTGCAAACACTCGAGCTTTATTCAGAGGCCATCACAGCAAGGCCAAGCAGGAAAGCAAGAGCAACAGAGCAGGAGCAAGAGAGAGCGAACTCCGACCCCTACCGCCCCTATATACCTTCCTAGCCCCTCCTCCTCAGGCCGCCTACCAGTGAATGATTGTAGGATCAGATACTGGAAGGGGATGTCTGGGGTTAGCGCTGCACCAAGGGAGAGGATGTGACACAGGAGGCTAGGCCCGGATACAGGAAGGAGACGTCTGGGGTTAGCGCTGCACCTAGGGAGAGGACGTGACAAAGGAAGCTAGGCCTGGATACAGGAAGGAGATGTCTGGGGTTAGCTCTGCACCTAGGGAGAGGACTAGACAAAGGGAGCTCGTTCTCTGCCGTCCCACTCCCACGTGGCACAGCCCCCTGCCTCAGGAGCGTGAGCTCCGGTTACTTCCTAATATCTTGTCCCTGCCCCATCTTGTCACAACCCCCACGTGGCACGTAGCCAACATCAGACAATCCCTCACATTTGAATGCTACATTTCACTGCATAATCGTTGCACCTTGTTTTTTCAGTCCCAATCATTGCATCGTGTAATTCTGTTCCTCATGCCACTTAAAAGGTAAACAGAGCAGCAATGTATTCACCAGTGGCATATGGATACACAATTATCTATCAAGCATTGCAAGCCTAGAATTCCCAGCACATGCATTGTCAGTATTCGATTTTAATGTATATTCATGAGTATTCTGTGCATCCTAATCTTGCACCAAAGACAATTTAGCAATAAATGATTTCTTCACATAATGGTCGCATCCTACTTTTTTGCAAAACAATTTGGCATAAAATCTGTGATGATTATGCAGTGAAATATAGTATGGGAATTGCCATAATGTAAACGAGGGGCAGGATAGACCCAGTCTTGAGTTCTTCCTGTGATAATCACTCTAACATATGCATGGTTATTGCCTTATGACATGATTGTTCTCCACAATGTCACTCCCTGAGGTTGTATATCCCAACAAGCAACCTGTCTTCGTTTAATTATCCTTTAAGAAAAGATATTTTTATTTTATTCAAGAATGTTGAATATAAAGGAATGAATAACTTCTGGCAGAATCCAGGTATTGTGATAACTCATGTTGGGGTAGGGGTGAGGGTAGGACAGAATTACAGCCGTGCAATCACCAGCTGACACTTACTTTTGGTCATCCTCATTCCCCCTTGTATCAGCACCCATTCCTATTCACTCATCATGAATGGCAAATCCTTATTTCCAAGGCTGAATAAAATCATAGGAAAGGAAGAATGTTGAAAGATAATCAAATCATCGTTCTTTCACTGAGACAAGCCTGCACCTAGGGTTATTGTAACACATTATTCCAGTGTCTGAAGGGGTAGTTGATAAGCCTGTCTTTAAAGATAACCAAGATCTGAAAACTTTTCATAAATAGGGAGTAAACTTCTAGCTAGACCTTAGAGGCAAGGGTATGCTGGAGCCAATTCTAACCTCTTCTAACCTGATTGTTTAAATTTTCAATGTGAGAATTTATACCACAGAAATCAGCAATTGCTAGAAATCAGAACTTGATTTATCATTTTGTTGATTGTCTAGACTTGAGGAAGTGTTATAATGAAGCATAGAGTGTATGTGTATACATTTTTTGAAGAGAGAGAAACTGATTGTTAAACATAGGCCAGTAGATCCCTGTATTACTCTATAAACTTTGTTTGAGGAGTGCAGTAGAAGGCATAGGGAATGAAGTCTTTTTTTTTTAGTTAATTTGTTTTGATTTATCAACAATCACTTCCATAAGCTTTTGAATTTCAAATTTTTCTCCCTCTCCCTCCTCAAGATGGCACACAATCTGATACAGGCTATACATATAAATTCCTATTAAACATATTGTCACATTAGTGATGTTGTGAGGAAGAATTAGAACCAATAGGAGGAATCACCAGAAAGAGGAAACAAAATGAAACAGAAGGAAAAAAATAGCAAATAGCATGCTTCGATCTGCATTCAAACTCCATAGTTTGTTCTTTGGATGTGGATAGCATTTTCCATCATGAGGCCTTTGGAGATGTCTTAGATCCTTTCATTGCTGAGAAGAGCTAAGTCTATCAATGTTAGTCATCGTACAACGTGGTTGTTCCTGTGGGGAATGAAGTCTTTACCAGATTGCAGATCTGGTGACTGTAGGCTGGTAACAGTAACAACAATAATAACTGGTATTTACCTAATACTTTAAGGCTTGCAAAATGTCCTACATCCATTACTCATTTGAGCCTCACAATACCCCTGCTTAGAGGTCATGGAGATAATAGACTTGGAGTGGGAGAGAACTCAGAGGTCAACTAGACCAACCTTATCATTTTACCTCATGGGAAATAGACCCAGAGGGCTGAAACACCTTTCCAAGAAGTCATATAGGAAGATTATTTGTGGAGTTGGGATTAGAATCAGGCCTCCTGACTTTCAGCTCAATGATGCTTCAACTAAGCCAAAACCAACTATACCGAAATGGTCTGTGATATGGGTTTGACCATATCACAGGACACCCTAGGGCAACAGGCAGAAAAGATGGCTGTCTAACAGACATTGACAACAAAGCTATAAAGGGTTACAAGTAAAGATAGGTTGTTTTGTGGGATAACCTTTGAAGGCGACATTATGGCTAAATTATATATTTAGAGCATGAAGGGACCTTAACTTCTAGTTTAACCTCTCATTTTATAAATAGGGAAAAAGAGTGTCCAGAGAGATTACATGGTTTGCTCAAGATATCATGGGTAGTGAGAAGCAGACAGAAGATTTGAACTTACTTGGGTCTTCCAGCCCCAGAACCACCACTCTGATAATAATTCCTGTCAATAACTCAAGTCAACAGGCATTTATTAAGTGCTTGGTAGAAGCCAGGCACTATTCTAAGCACTGGGGATACAAATACAAGTAAAATGAAAGTTCCTGCCTTCAAGGAACTTATTTTCTAAAGGGGAAAGATGACACAAAAAAGGAAGCTGAAAATCAGGGGGAGAGAGAATGGTGAAGAAATCCCAAGAGTCAAGAGCAGAGTCTGGAATGGCATTAAAGAGTAAACATGGCTGCCTTAGACTTTTCCTTAAAATGAAGGCTTGGGGAGGAACTGACCCAGAGAAAGTCCTCTGAGCTTTCTTCTGCCTCAAAGAAAATCATACATCTTTGGACCACTTACTTCCTGGTGTGTGTGTGTGTGTGTGTGTGTGTGTGTGTGTGTGAAAGAGAGAGAGAGAGGGAAAGTGAGAGCGAGAGAGAGAAAATTATTTAAGTAGTTTACTATGTGTTAAGTGCTGAGAATACAAATACAAGGAAAAAAGGATAGTTCCTTCTTCCCCTCTCTCTCTCTCTCCAGCTTTTGCTGTCAGACACTCTCTTTGTCTCTCTCTCTCTCCCTGTCTCTTTCTTTTTCTCTTGACTTGCTCTCCTGCAGTGGAAGTTCAGCCTGCTCTGTTTATGACCTGGGCTGGTTCCATCTTTCTTAGGCATCTTCCTTCTTCCCTCCCCAACCCCTGCTGCTCACTCTATTGGTGCCAGAATTAATACAGGTTAATAGTAGAGATTACAGACATATGCTGCCAGGTTAGGTACACCTTGCCCTCAAGGAATTTATATTCTAATGGAGGAAGATAACATATAGAGTATAACTGGAAAGCAGAGGATGAGATGGGGGCAATTCTGGGCAGGGGTTTACTCAACGGGAGAACAGGCCTCAGGGCAGAAACATCTGAAAGTGAGGGCCAGGCTGCTGAGGAGGTGGAACAATCTGGGGAGTGGGAATGAAGCTAGAATGGCTGGAGCCTCAGTATCCTCACCTTTAAGATTGGACCAAGAATGCATGTGCTACTTATCTCTCAAGACTGTTGTGAGAAAAGTGCTTCATAAGCTTTAAATTACTGTACAAGTTATTGTAACTTTTCTGTTATACTCCAAGTTCCATAAGAAAAGGGGCAAGTTCTTATCTGAATTTTATATCTTTCCCAGCAACTAAGAAAGTGTCCTGAACAAAGCAAGACCCAATTAAATTTTCTTGAGTAAATAATGAATTAATCAAAGAATCAAGGATAGAAATGGACACAAAAATTTAGACAATATGAATTACTATTATTTGGTATTTTTCTTAATTCTGGTAAATATTACAGAAACAACTCCTACAACCCCTTAATCAAGGGGTACTATTATGCTGAGATCAGCATAGCCCAGTGGATAAGATGGCTCTCAGCCTTGCAGTCAGAATGATGTGGGTCCTAGTCTTGCCTGTGAGGTGGCACAGTGGATAGAGCGCTCTACCTGGAGTCAGGAAGACCTGAGTCAAATCCTGCCTCAGACACTTATTACTTGTGTGACCCTGGGCAAGTCTCTTCACCTCTTTTTGACTCAATTTCTTCATCTGTAAAATGGGGACACTAATAGTACCTATCTCTCAGGGTGATTATAAGAATAAAATGAGATAATAATTGTAAAATGTCTGAAAACCTTAAAGTGTGATATATTTTTGTTGTTCAGTCATTTTCCAGTTGTGTCTGACTCTTTGTGACCTCATGTGGAGTTTTCTTGGCAAAGATACTGGAGTGGTTTGGCATTTCCTTCTCTAGCTCATTTTACAGATGAAGAAACTGAGGCAAAAAGTGTGAAAGAGCACTTTGACACTAGGAAAATACAGGTGAATATTTTTCAGCCCAAGAGACTATTGTTGGGGCAGCTAGATGGCACAGTGGATAGGGCTCTGGCCTTGGAATCAGGACGACCTGAGTTCAAATCTGCCTTCAGACACTTGACACTTAGTAACTGTGTGACCCTGGGCACATCACTTAACCCCGATTGCCTCTCCAAACAGCAAACAAAAAAAAGAAAAGAGAGAGAGAGAGAGAGAGACTATTTGTTGTTTCTACTTCATTCTCTAAGAAGACCATGACATCAGGAAAGTGTTATCATGACTTGCAAGTGAATTGGATTTTAGTGAAGGAGGGTTGTGCAAAGTCACCTGCCTCACTCTTTCCTCCTGAGCCATCTGGGTCCAGTGGTGAGATATAGATTAGGACAAATGGAGATGGCTCCAGATGCAGCGGGAGATCTTGGCCTTTTTAAGCTAAGGTTGTAAGGGTAGGTAAGAAATGAGGCAAAGAATGATTTCTTTTACCTAGTCAAAAAGAATAAAATCAATCTGGGAGGGAAAGACCCTTAGGGTTTCTGACAAAAACAGAAACAATTCTATTGACACTGAGTCAGAACTATTCATTCTGAGCCATCAGAATCCAAACAATGACCAAGTAAGGCTTGGGTTGGAACTACTGTTGACCATTAAGGCATTGTAGTGCAAATGTTGGGGGCAGCTAGGTGGGGCAGTGGCTAGGGTGCTGGGCTTGGAATCAGGAAGACTCAAATCTGGCCACTTGCTAGATGTGTGACCCTGGGCAAGTCACTTAATCCTGTTTGCCTCAGTTTCCTCATATGTAAAATGAGCTGGAGAAGGAAATGGAAAACCACTCCAATAACTTTGTCAAGAAAACCCCAAACACAAAGATACAACTGAAATTGGATACAACTGAAAGACTAAACAAGAACAACAAAAGTGCAAATATTGAACAATACTCTGTGTTGGCTGATAAAAGTCTTCTTCTTTTTGGTGATGCTTCGTTTGTATTTGGGTAGTGTGTGGTTTTGGTATGAAACAAAAAACAAACAAAAAAGGTCATGTAGATTATATTAGAAGTAGCCACAATTGTATTTTGTTTTGTTTTTGTTTTTTTGAAGTTCACAAATTCTTATGAAGAAGCTTAAAATCAAGTAATATTTAAAATTTGGGGAGTACATAAGAAAAGGAAGACCTTGACACCATTTTCTGCGCCTATTTTTTATTAACTTCTCAAGGTAAATATGCATAGATTCATTCAGATAGTACTAAACACCATGTTCCAGGCACTGGTAGGAAGTCATTATGCATCTAGGATAAAATGCAAATTCCTGAGCTTGGTAATGAAAATCTCCATTGCAGAAGTAAGGAGGCAAGAGTGGTGAATTTGAAATCAGAGGACTAGAGGACCTTAGTTCAAGTACTACCTGGGGACCCTCGGCAAATCACTTCTATAGGATTTGGTTCTTCATCTTATGAGGATAGTAACTACTATGAAAAAAAACTTAAGGGGTCTGGTTTCCTGAGATGAAAGTCACCAGCATATAGAGGAGTACTAGAACCAGTTCAAATCTGTTAAATTTTCAATGCAACGATTCACACCTCAGAGATCAGCAAATGCTACAAATGAAGGCTGGATTTATTGTTTTGTTGATTATCTAGACCTCTGGAAATGATGAAGAAAATGTTAATAACTCAGATTAAATATCAAAGTGGCCCAAACTTTTTTTTTAAGAAGAGCTGGTTGTTAAACATTTTACCAGCACACCTTTGCCAGAATATAACTTTTATAAAAAGGGAGAATTTTCTGGATTAGAGAAGTAGGGGAGGAAAGACCAGAAGTTAAACAAATTGCAATATGTCTAATACTTACCTATAATGAGGATTGTGGTTGTCCCACTTCCCTGGATTCCAGCCTCCAGCTAAGACCTCAGGCTCTCGCTTGGGCTCTTTCAGTCATGCTATTTGTAAGATAATTTTAAATAGTAAGCAGCTCTCACCTTGGGCAGTTTGACTTTTTTGGCCCAAGATTGTGGAATGGGCTGTATGGCCCAGTAGTTATGAGGATTCAATATTGACACTTCCAAGTACGTGTCAGAGGTGAGACTCAAAGCCAGGCCCTCCTAGCTCCAAGGCCAGCTCTCTAACCACTGTACCATGCTTTCTCTAAGGAAATAGAATTAACCAGAAATCCCCTCCTCCAATTCCCGGAGTATTCCAGTTAATCAAGATTTTGCTGTGGTATATGAAAATAAGGAGGAAAATAAATAGATTACTCTTATGTGTTGAGCCAGAATTTATTAGTGCTAAGAGTACTTACTTCCTGGGGAAAAAATCTGACCCTTTGGAGAGCTGCCCTCATCCTCCTCCCAAGCTCCAGTCCCCCATTACCGACTGCCTGGGGATGTGGGTTTTATGCCAACTTTTCTTATTTTATCTCTGTAGTAAATGTTGTTGTTCAGTCATTTTTCAGTCATGTTTGACTCTTTGTAACCCCATTTGGGGGTTTTCTTGTCAAAGATACTGGAGTGATTTGCCATTTCCTTCTCCTGCTCATTTTACAGATGAGGAAACTGAGACAAATAGGGTTAAATGACTTGCCCAGGGTCACACAAATAATAATGCCTTTCTGAGGCATGAAAATGAGTCTTCCTGATTCCAAGTGCAGTGCTCTATCCACTGTGCCACCTACCTACCTGTATAGTAAATACCCTCATCTAAAAACTATGATTGGCTAACTGGTAATTAATGGCTAGCAAACTGGATGGGGGCTCATGAGTGATAGCAACACTACAGGGTTACTTCTAGAATCCCGAGGAGAAAAGCAGTCAGCTACCTTCAAGGGACCTCACCTGCCAGGGGTAGTGAGAATTAAAAGAGTGACCTCAGAGCATCCACTGGAGTACAAATACAAAACCTTCATAGTCGTTGCCTTCAAGGAATAATACCATGAACACAGATAAAATGTATACAGTCATCTGAAGAAGGAAGAGTCTAACACATGGGGTCTTAACCTTAATACGGTCTGTAAACTTGTTTTAAAAATATTTTGAAAACTTAATTTCAATATAATTGGTTTCCTTTGTAATCCTATGTATTTTATGCATTTAAAAACATTAGTCTGAGACTGGGTCCACCCATAAGTTTTTCTAGACCGTTAAAGGGATCCATGATATAAAGAAAGTTAAAAACACTTGATCTAACACCCGGGGGTATGAGGAAAGTCTTGCCGAAAAGGATGGCATCTGAGCTGAGCCCTGAAGGAAGCCAAGGTTTCTGAAGCTGGAGCAGCAATTGGTACCTGGTTTTCTGGAATGTGCATGTTGGGAAGTCTGGCAGCAGTGACCAGGAGGAGACTGACTAGGGCATTCTTGGACATTGTGGACTATCTGCACACTCTCTCTCTCTTTCTCTCTCTCATCTATTCTTCTTGTCTACCTACTTATCTCTCATCTCTCTGCCTATCTCTCTCATCTATCATTTATCTGTCTACCTACTCATCTATCTACTTATCTATCTCTAGATCTCTATTTGGCTTTAAATCTAGATAGGTAGCAATATCTCTCCAGATAGAAAGATCTAGATAAATATAGAGATAGAGTGCTAGATAGATATAGATACATATATATACATGTATATCTATCTATAAATACACGCATGTACATCTATGTGCCTCTACATACACATGTGTATCTATTCATCTATATGTACTATCTATATAAACACATGTCTCCATCCACATGTATATGTATCTATATACATCTACATACATATCTCTAGCAACACATACATATATCTATATGTACACACATATAGTTATGAGATAAGGGAAAATACAGGAGAGGATACTGCCCTTCCTCTCCCTTTCCACTAGTGTCACTAGTTGGTGGAATTGTCAGTAAGAATCAGCCCAGGCAGAAATAGTTTTAATTGGTTGTCATACTTTTGCTTGCTGGTCTGACCTTGATTGGCAGCCCTGTCAGCCAGTGACTGGGAGCACTTAGGAAGCTGTTCTCCCTCTCGTTCAGCAATTCAACATAATTAGAAGATCCAGGGCAGCTTTCTGAGCGTGTGTATTGTCCACTGCCTCTCTGGAAAAACAACGTTCTTAAATCTTACAGTGTGATTTTAACTCTAGAGAGAAGGAGCCATTTTGGGGCATTGCAGACAGTCCAGTCTCTAAAGGCATGTAAGCTATGCTGATGTACACAATAGGAGAGCTGGGAGGGAATTTGGAGATCATATTCAACCCCTTCATTTTTTTTTTTTAAGGCAACTGGGGTTAAGTGACTTGCCCAGGGTCACACAGCTAGTAAATGTCAAGTGTTTGGTCTGAGGCCAGATTTGAACTCAGGTTCTCCTGACTTCAGGGCTGGTGCTCTATCCACTGCACCACCTAGCTGCCCCTCAACCCCTTCATTTTACAGAGGCCCAGAGAGGTTGTGTCTAATCATGTCACATAGGTACTGAGTTGGAATCCACATCCTCTGACTCCAGATACAGGACCCTTTCCATACCCATCTTTCTTTCCCCATGCTGCATCTCCTAGGATCTTAGGAGCATGGACTTACAGCCAGAAAGGACCTTAGAGGGCATCTGGTCCAGCTCCCTCATTTTATAGATGAGGAAACAGACACAAAAAAATTAAATGATTTACCGATGGCCATACAGGTAATAAGTAGAAGAGCTGGGATGTGAACCCTGGTCTTCCTGACTCTAACTCCCCAATCCACTATGGCAAACTGCCTCTCAGCATAATGTGCAATTACAGAGTACCATATGAACATTATAAACTTTCTACAAATACATGAGGGGAAGGGGAGAGGGGAAATCATGGTTTGCACAGAGAAGCCTGCCTCTGTTTACTGGGGTTATAAGCCTCAGGCCTGGAAGATACAGGGTTACAAAAGCTCCATTAAAAAACCAGAAGAGAATGTATGTGCAGGCTCTTTCACCTGGGCAGAAAGACGGCCATTGAGTCATCAGCTCTATTCTTCTCTGCTCAAGCAGGTCTATAGAGGCAGTCTCTTAGTCCTTCATTTGTCAGATGACTGACTTTCCATTTTTAGGTTAACCAGGAGAACTTAAAGGCCTCTTCTGATTGAAATCTCCACATTGAAATCATCTTGGCTTGCCTTCCTGTTTGTTCAGAAGGAATGCGATGACTGATAGAGGCATGCCCTGGCCAGGACTGTACACGAGCCCTGGGCTCACAGAAAGAGAAACACTTAGAAATTCCCCATCTTCCAAAAAAAAAAAAATCCACACTGCTCTCCTTTTCTCCCTCTCCCCTTCTCCCCATCATTGCCTTGTTCCACCTTTTTTCAGCTTATTCCCCACTTGACTGCTCACACCTCCATTCTGTATTCTTCAGCAATTAATGGATTCAATCTGCCCTGTATTCAAAGGATAATAGGAATTAGTGTTGGAAGGGGTCATAGAGATAACCTAGTTTAACTCTCATTTACAGACAGGAAATTGAGGCTTACTCTAAATCACACTGTTATCAAGTAACAGAGCTACTTGTTTCAGATAATCTAAGCCCTTGGATTCCAAATCCCAGCCACTTTCCACTATATCACATTATATCTGTTTTGAGCTTGTCTGAATGTTGCTTTCTTTCTTCTCCTCCCCTTCCCCCCACCCCCCAATGATCAAGCATTTATTTTTTTTCTCCCTGGAACCTGCCCTCATTAAAAAAGGGAAAAAAAAGCAACAACAAAGTAAACTCTTGTTATAAATAAGCATGGTCAAGCAAAACAGAGTCCTACATTGGTCATGTCCAACAATGTGTTTCATTCTGCATATTAGTCCATCTCCTCTCTGTCACGAGGTGGACAGCATTCTAAATCATTATCTAAAATCTAAATCTAAATCTTCTGGAGTCATGGTTGAGCCATTGCATTGATCAGAATCTTTTAGAACTCTTTTTAAAAAATATTGACATTGTTGTATGTATTGTTCTCCTGGTTTTACTTATTTCCTTTAGCACTAACTCATGCAAGTCTTACCAGGTTTTTCTGAAATTGTATCTTTCTTAATTAGTACTCACTCACTTTCATATGCCATAATTTGTGTTACCATTCCCCAGTTAATGGGCACCCTTGAAAGTTGCTTTTTTTTCCCTATTCTGTCTCCACAAGCAGGTCATAAACAACATGGAGGCGGGGCAGCCGATTTCTTTTATCATCTGTCCAGAATACCTAGCATAGATTTCTGTCCGTACTGTGTATTTGTTGAGTTGAATTATCTCTCTGGATCCAAATGCTACTAACCCTTCAAGCTAAAGTTCCATTCTCTTCATAAAGTCTTGCTTGACTATTCTATCCCACAATAATTTTCCCTTTCTTTGAAACCTCTGTTGTATGGTAGTACATATTTTAGCAGTTAATCATAAACTGACTTATGTAGTATTACTATTAACTTGTTTCATGAGTGAATGTCTCATTTCCTCCAACTAAACCGTAAGCCCCTTGAAGGCAGGAACCATGGCTCAGAATCCTCTAAATCCCTCTCTCAATGTCTACCTTCTACACAGCAGGCACTTAGGATTATAATTTAGAGCTCAGACAACCTTCTCATTTATTCAGATAAGAAACTGAGACCTCAAGATGTTTTGACTTGCCTAAGATCTTATTAGTAATAAGCACCCAAACCTGTTCCTCTAATTCCAAAGTTAGCATTCATAAATATTTGTTCAATTCAAGTATTGATGTCCCCAAGAAGATGTCCTCATCCTGTTTGTGACTGAGTCTGTTTTATGATCCTCATGTTTACTTTTAGGGATTCCTTATATAAAGGATATGTAGAATAAATGGAACAATAAGGGAGTTTACCATAGTTTGAGACTAGGTTAGCCCTTAAAGTCTCTAAGATCCCTATATGGATAAACAAGTGAATCTAATAGCAATAACAACTCATATATAGATAATTTTTTATGGTTTACAAAGTACTTTACATGTATTACCTCAATTTGTCATCAAAATAATCCTATGGTATGGGTAATATGAATATTATTATCTCCATTTTATAGTTGAACAAACTGAGGCTCAGAGAGGTTAAATAACCCAGGTTATGCAACTAAGAAGTGGCAGAGACAGGGCTCAAAGCCAGACTATTCAATCTAAAATCCATTGCTCTTACTACTATATGGTACTACTCTGTAAGAGCAGTTTATTAGTTCAGGCTGGGATCAAATACCAGGAATAGTGATGAAACTCATTTATCTCTAGCAATGCCGACCATAGCCAATCCAGGCTTTCTTAACCAGTGTGATTCTTGTCCATTTCTTTTTCCATATCTTCCATAATGGATCTACCCAATGCATGGGAGGCCTTCTTCAGGGTTCTTGAACATTTTGTGGGCACCAGCCCATTATTTGGACTGTTTTACTCCCTGCTGTCAACATACTCTTGTTCCACTGCCTTTTCTGACCATGTACCATTGCTGTCTTTTATACCACTCCTTGGGTACAAGTATAGCAACCCCTTTGGCGCTTCTTCCTTCAACTCCAACTAACACTGGTAGTTTGAGTCATTAGGAGCTAGCTAACTATTTCTCCCTTCATGGTCTCAGGAATAATCTTGAGGAATTAGATGGGAAAACTGTTACTTTTGAGCTCACGCTGTTGTGCTCCATATTAATTATCAATAGTTCAGCCAGAATTTATTAGCTTTTAGAAACAGGTATTTTTTAGTAATTAGCTATGACCTCATGGACAATAACATGCCAATACAGTCCATGAGGTTTTTTTGGCAAAGATACTAGAGTAGTTTGCCATTTACTTTTTCAATGGATTAAGGTAAACAGAGGTTAAGTGACTTGCCTAAGGTCACACAACTAGTAAGTATCTGAGGCCTGATTTGAACTCCTGAAAATGAGTCTTCCTAACCCCAGGCCTGGCACTCTATCCATTGAGCCACCTAGCTGCCCTCACCAGAGATAAGTTATTGTTCAGTCATTTCAGTTGTATCTGATTCTCTGTGACCCTATTTGGGGTTTTCTTGGCAAAGATACTGGAGTAGTTTGCCATTCCTTCACCAGCTCATTTTACAGTTGAGGAAACTGAGACAGACAGGGTTAAGTGACTTATCCACTGATTCACAGCTAGCGTCTGAGGCCAGATTTGAACTCAAGAAGATGAGTCTTCCTGGTTCCAAGCCCAGTGCTCTATCCACTGTACCACCTAGCTTTCACTTTACCAGAGATAGTGGTGTTCTATTATTTACAATCATATAACATCATCAGAACTAACTTGATGTTAAAAAAATTGGCCTTTCTGCCAAGGAGCAGCTTATTTTAAGACATCTGGGTGGCATAGTAGACAGAAGGGTGTCAGAAAGACTTGAGTTGTAACAATACTTCAAGAACTTACTGGTTGTGTGACCCTGGTCAGCTAACAGCCTTTTTCAGCCTCCTTTTTCTCATCTGTAAAATGGGGATAATAATAGTATCTAACTCAGAGGATTGCCATAAGGACTAAATGAGATAATATATGTAAAATGTTTTGTAAACCTTAATGTAAGGTATTATCCTTGCAGATGTTAAAAAATTTAAAAGGCTTTAAGATTTCCCCAAAGCAATCCAGCGTCTTTTCTTCATATTCAGTGCTGGGCCTAGCTTATTGTCCATCTGAAGTGCCTATTCCAAATATATCGCCTGATATAGTAACCTAGTGGGTAACCAATTTAATCTAGGTAATACATATTCTTCATCCACTTGATTTTTTCTTCTGTGGATAGTTCTACCAATTTATATTGAGTGGCCATGGATGTCACTGAGAAGCTCAGCTGAGTTTGTTGCACAATGACATCCACAAACGACTATCCTGATTATAGAGTTGGACTTGAAGGGACCTTCTACATCTTATCCAACTCTCTCATTTTATACACTGAGGACAATGAACCCCAGAGTAAGTGATTTGTCCAAGTACACCAGGTCATAAGTAGTAGAACCTGGTAATTTGGATAGCCCTACCCTGTCAATCCAAGTGGAACTCATGGGGCTTGAAGATAATTGGAGGAAAACTGGGAGGAAAACCTGTAGGAAATGCACCACCTTGGGGGAAAAGAGGACATCACTCTATGAAGTCACTCTATTTCAACTTCTTTTCAATGAAATGACCAAGACACACTCAGAGATGAGAAGAACAGGGTGTGTTCTGTACTCCTGGGTGAATTATGTGAAGCTAGAGCTCATCAGGAAGCATAACTCAGGGGTAGACTAGAACCAGCTCAGTCTAGCACAGTGTTAGAAGTACAACCTCACCAGGCATTACATTTTCCCCCTATCAGCTCTCCATGAAGGATTCTATCCCCTGTACAAAATCAGGGAGCTTAAAACTGGGACTTTTTCCTCTAGAAAGGGGCTCACAATGCCACTTATTGGGTTGTTGTTGTCCAAGCACCCCATTTTGGGGTTTTCTTGGCAAAGATATTGAAGTGATTTGCTGTTTCCTTCTCCAGCTCATTTAGCAGATGAGGAACTGAGGCAAGTAGGGTTAAATGAATTGCCCAGGGTCACAGAGCTAGTAAGTATTTGAGGTCAGATTTGAACTCATGAAGATGAATCTTCCCAACTCCAAGCTCTATCCACTGCGCCACCTAACTGCCTAACAACTGGTAGCAAAAACTGCACGTTTTTACTATAGAGAAAGCTAGACAACTCAGGCCTATTCAACAGCGCCTACTGGGAACAGTGGAGACCTGTAGCTGAATGAGAGGAGGACAGAGGCTAGAAGGTGGAATCACCACTTCCTTCTGGGAACTCTGAGAACTTCAAGAGAGGTTGGTGACAAAGGCCATCTTCTGGGATCTGCAGAGAGCTATAGTTGGTAACAGAAGCAGTTATGAGAAGCTGGGAACATTTTACCTAGAGCAGGGCAAAGTGGTGTTCTATTGTTTACAGTCATAGAACATCGTCAGAACTAACTGACTGAGATTATAACAGGTGTCTGGAGAAGGGGTGTTCTTTGGTGGGTGGTAATATTTTTGATGACCTCTGTAATGCTCTATTTGTTTTCTTTGTTCTATAAGAAACATTTTTTTGCCCCTTGAGGCTGTAAACTCTGTGTTTACAACGGAAGTTGGTTAGTTAGTTAGTCAAGGAACATTTATTTACCACTTAGCATATTCCAGGCACAGTTCTAAGCATTGAGAATATTCATACAAGCAAAAAGAAAGAGAATCCTTGCCCTCAAGATGCTGACATTCTACTCAGGGAAGCCAATGCATAAAAAAGAAGCTGAAAAGAGAAGGGAGGGAATGGTGTTGGTGACAACACAGTGAATGAAGTTCCAAAATTTTCTGAATGGGGGGCAGCTGGGTGGCACAGTGGATAGAGCACCGGCCCTGGATTCAGGAGGACCTGAGTTCAAATGCAGCCTCAGACACATAACACTTACTAGCTGTGTGATCCTGGGCAAGTCACTTAACCCCATTGCCTAGCCAAAAAAAGACAAAACAAAACAAATAAAATTTTCTGGATGGGAGTATCAAATTCCTCCAAATATAACCAGATTCATCATGTCATGTGCAAGTCTCTGATAAAAAGGTTACATTATGTGAAAGCACTTAAGAAAAGTAAGGCATTATTACTGTTATGGTACAGACCATAGACAATACCACCTCCTCCACAAAACCTTCCTTGTTCTACACACCCCCTGTGCCCATAATATTCTTCTCCTCATACCTCATATAACCCCTGGATTTTTATCTCTTTATGTACTATCATTACTTTTGCTATCCCCCAAAAGACTGTAAGCTCCATGAGGGCAGAGACTAAGCCTTAGCTAACATTTTTATATCCTCTGTGCCCACCATCATGCCCTCTGCTTGTTAAGTGAATGAATCAACGAATGAACAAGTACATGCATGACTGAGTTAGTGAATGGTTTGGCAAGAGCACTCCTAGCTGGGCCAAGGAACAAAGCAAGGAGACCATGGTAGGAAGTTCATCTTGTACCTGGACTACACAGGGAGAATGGGGGAAGGAATCTGGGTCAGAGCCAGGCAGACCCAGAGAGCTCTTAGCAAATACTCAACAGTAATAATTATGTATAGCTTAAAACGTTACTGCCTGGTGTTAGAGGAGGTTGGGAAGAGAAGGGGAACTTTGCTGCTATTATAAGATAAGTGATGTTCCCTTAAATTTCAGTCGGCTTCCTGTATCTTGAGCTCAGTTCCATTTAATTCACTGCCCATTTACATCAGCCAAATGGAAAAGTCAGACTGGAGCTATTTCCCTCCCTCCTCAGCCCAGACTGTGTATGGTGGCAGTTCCACTGAACAATTCATTTTCTGAAGAACAGGAACTCTTTCCTCAGCTGACACTAATTGGCTCCTGATCTGGCAGGCTCAGCAGGAGCTTTAGATGGCACTGAAGACTGAATTCCTTTCTCCTCCAAGGGGCAGGGGTGGGCAGTGGGGAAGGAGGCAGGTTCTCAAGGTCAGGAAGCAGCAACAGGTAAACACAGAAGGGAATTTGCTCTTTCTGAATAGTATTAAGATCCAGAAGGAGGATGGGCAGTGTGGTGGAATAGAGCACTGACTTAGGAATCTGGAGAGACCTGATTTCAAATCCCAGCTCTCTCATTGACTAACTCTGTAATCCTATTTTGTAGCCTCAATGTTCTTATTTGTAAAATGATGAAACTAGACAGTCTAAGGTTTCTTCCAGCTCTATTAAATTCTATGAGCTCTAAATCTGAGAAAGACATAGTTTACTTCCATATCATGGGTTTTTTCACCCACCCAAATTTTTATTTATTTTATTCTGAACTTAAGAAATAAAACAAACATTTCCATAGCATAGTAGAATAGACAAACAAGATGATTGTACATGAATCTGCAAATCTATTATTTACAACTTGCTATTCCTTTTAAATATATAATAAAGCTATCAAGTAACTTTCTTTTTTTCTCCCTTCCCCATTTCCAATTCCCCATCCTAGAGATGGCTACAATTAGACACAAATAGGTATATATATGTAAAATTATTCTATACATACTTCTATTTATCAGTTCTTTCTCTGGATGCAGATAGTGTCTTGCTTCATATGTCCTTTGTAGTTAATTTGGGTATTTATAGAACTTGGAGTGTGGTAGAGATCTAGACTTTTACTCATTTCAGCATCCAAGGGCTGACTATGCACAGAGAGCCCTGGGAGAGGACAAGGGGATACAAAGATGGGTAAGACATGGTCTTAAGCTTTTTGTGGAGCTTAGAACCAATGAATTTGTGCCCTTCTTATGTCTTAGATCTTATCACCTAATTGTAGACTTGGAAGGTACTTTGGGGGGGGATCATCTTATCCTACTGCTAGCTGTTCAATAGGCCAAACAAGTTGTATATAGGCTGTCAATATTATCTGAATTGGTTAGTGGTGCAGTCAGTTATGGTCTCCTTATTATATGTGATCTATTATCATAGAACCCTTATTATGAAGGAAGCAGCATAGGACACTGAAAAGTGCACTGAATTTGGAGTCAGAAGACCCAGGTTTAAATTTTGGCTTTGCTACTTCCTATCTGTGTGATCTTGGACAAGACACAAACTCTCTGGGCCTCAGTTTCCTCATCTGCAAAATGAAGATGTTGGACTTAATGACCTCTAAGGATTCTTCCAGCTCTGAATCTATTATCCTACAGTCTATTTCAACATATTCAATTCAATTTATTTAACACCTACTCTGAGCAATTCTGATGAATACATTAGAGAAAAAATATCCATGCTAGGGATAAGCCAGATTATGAACCCTGCTTGAATTTTCTAGATGATTATCCACCATGTTTTAAACTGAGATCCAGACAGATTAAGTAACTTGCTCAAAGTCACATTTAGTAAGTAAAGTGGTAAGTAGCAGAACTGGGATTTGAACTTAGGTTAACTGACTCAAAATCCAGGGCTCTTATCATTACATCAAACTATGAAAGGAAAAGCTTTAGGTCTGTTGCTTCCAAAGTCACCAGGTTGGCCCTGGACCCCTGAAAGACATGGAACTGGGCAGTTCGGTGACCTGATACCCTCATGCTGGCTACCACAAGAGCAGAGAGTACACTAAACTCAAAGGAGAAAATGTCAGTTCTCCCAGGGGACTTGCCAACATTCTCTCTTCTTGAGTTGCCCAAGAATCTTGGCTTATTTTAGTAATTAGAGGCCCTCAGGGTTTGGGGACTGAGTTTGCTGTCCATACTCTTCCTCTAGGATAGTTACCAGGGTAACAGTGCTTTGAGTCTCTGTCCCACTTGTATTTACTGGCAGGGATACAATACTGTGGGCACCCTGCCACCCTAACACAACCACTCTTGGTACTTTCAAGCAGAGGCTGAATGAGTGCTTGTCAGGGGTCGCATAGAAGTGCTTCCTATTGGAGTATGAATTTTATTACCTTGAATGTCTCTTCCTAGTCTAAGATTTTTGGAATTCTGGGGTTTGTTTTCCTTATACTTCTGGTTACAGTGCCCTGGAATTTTCAAGGGCACTTGACACTCTCGAGTCTCAGCTGCTCACATCAGTCATTACAATTCACCCATTCTGAAAGTCACCTTCACCGACTGGGGCTGAAATGAATACACAGCAGAGGGAGGGAGGATTCTGTATTATGCCCTGGTTACACTGGATCTGGGGAATTGTGTTATGGGTGCCACATTTTAGGAAGGATATGGTTAAACTGGGGATGTCCAGAGGATGGTGATCCATCTGATGGTGAAGGACTCAAGTATATGTCATGAGAGAATCAGTAGAAGGAACTGCGATTGCATAACTCGGAGACTTTGCATAGGATAAAATATCTGGCTTCAGATAGGTGAGAGCAGCTAGATTGTGCAGTGGATACAGTGCTGGACTTGGAATCAGAAAGACCTTAATTTTGAATTTCATCTCAGACATTGGCTATCTGGGTGTAACCTTGGGTAGGTCACTGGACTCCTCTCAGCCCCAGTTTCCTCATCTCACAGAGTTGTTATGAGAAACAAATGAGATAACGTAGGTAAAATACATTTGCAAACCTTAAAGTGTGATAGCAATGTTAACTATTATTGCTATTACTATTATTCCATGAAAGAGAGGTTAGACTTTTATTTAGAGGGCGAAACTAGGAAAAATGATTGGAAGACAGGAGAAGGCACATTTAGGCTGGATACATGGGGTGGGTGGGAAGGGAAACTTCCTGACAATGAGAGCTATCCAAAAGGGGCATGGGCTGCCTGGGGCTTGGGGTGATAGGTGGGTAAAAAACCCCCTCACTGGGGTTCTTCAAGTAAAAGCTGGATGAGCACTTTGGAGACGTGTTGTAGCAAGGATTCCTGTTTAGGTATAGAATTGACTACATGACCTCAGAGGTCCTTTATAGGTCTGACTATAATTTCAGGGTTGTACACATAGATGATGAGGATGATGCATGCATTGCCAGAGTTAGCTCAGTGTGTGGAAGGCTCTGAAGGAAACTGTAGGAGAGAAGAGGTATTACTGCCTACCAAATTGAAGATCTACAGAGCTATTGTGCTGACCTCATTGTTGTATGCCTGTGAAACCTGGACAGAATACCAGTGCCATGCCAGGAAACTGAATCTCTGGAATTGTCTTAAGAAGATTCTGAAGATCACCTGGCAAGATAAGGTACCTTCTAGAGCTAACCTGCCAACCACTCAAACTCTGCTGAAGGGAGCACAATTCAGATGGACTGGCCATAAGTACATTTGCCTAAAAGACTGTTTTATGGTGAACTTATACAAGGCAAATGCTCACATGGAGGTCAGAAGTGACATAAGGACACTCACAAGGTCCCTTTGAATCTGTTGTGAGATATGGAAGATACTGGAGTGCTTTGCCGTTTCCTTCTCCAGTTCATTGTACAGATGAGGAACTAAGACAAACATGGTTACTTGACTTGCGCAGAGACACACAGCTAGTTAAGTGTCTGAGGCCAAATCCAAACTCAGGAAGATGAATTTTTTTTGGATTCCAAGCCTGGCACTTTATCCACTGTGCTACCCAACTGCCAAGAAGCATCCAGTAGTCTGACAGTGATTGAAGATTAGGAAGAGAGAGGGTTATGATAGAGAGGGCTATCTGGAGAAGGCAGCATGGAATGGGATCACTTGTACATGTGGAGGGGTATTATCTTGAGAAGGAGAAGGACCACCTTATTCATGTGAGAAAAGGGTGAAGGAGGAAATGGGGAGAAAGACATCTATCCGCATAATGTCAGATGAGGAGAAGGAGAGATGAGGTAACTCTAGGCAAATGGCTTCAAGTTTTTTGGTGAAATATGAGGTAAATGTCTCAGCTGAAAGGATGGGGGGGAGAGGGAGGGAGCCATGGGAGATTGGTCACAACTTATCCATGCCTTCATAGTCCTTTTCCCCCACAAATCCTCTGTTGGGTATTCAACTAAAATTCTACCATTATTTCTCTGTGTCTCATAACATTACAAGAATAACAATGTAGCACGTAGCAAGGTGGAGTAGATGCAGCTCTGGACTTTGTATTCAGAAGAGCTGAGTTCAAATTCTGCCTCAGATACTAGCTGTGTTGCCTGTCACAACTTTCCTTAGCTTGCTTTCCTTATCTTTAAAATGAGAATAATAATAGCACCTACCTCAATGATTGTTCTTTAAATACCTACTCTGTGTAAGACAACATACCAGGTTCTCTGAGAGACAAAGACGGCGATGATGGCGATGATGGCAATGATCTAGATCTGAATTGTAATCCACTCCCAAACCAGTGACTTTGAACAGCATCCTCAAAATTCATACACAGAAATTTGACCAGGATGCTTAGTGAAAGTTGTTCCTATCCTGTTCCAGGCACAAAGTGGGGTCCAGAAGTGACACAGAGAAAGTTAAATGTGCTCCAGGAAAGAAATCATATGAAAAGCAAAGGTCAAGCTGAATAGGGAAGAGGAAATTGTGTAAGAACTGAATTTGGAATCAGGATACCTGAGTTTTAATCCTAGTTCTGACTGTTACCAGCTGTGTAATATTGTGCAAGTCTCCTACCTACTCTGAACCTCATTTTCCTCATTTGAAAAATGAGCCTGACTAATTAGATAGTCTCTAAAGTCCCTCCCAGCTCTCAAAGAGAGCCCAGTCTCACAAACTCTGCCTTGAAGAGGGATGACTTTTTTTTCTCCTGACTGTCACCCTGATATGGGCACTTGTTACATATATCGTTTGGGCTCTATCTATGAAAGCAAGTAAAATGGAGCTTGGAGAAAACTGTAAAAATGGTTGTTGTAAGGATGAAATGAGATAACTTGTGTAAAGAGCTTCATAAACCTTAAAGGGATAGCGACTGGACCCATAACTCAAGACAAGAAGGTATTTATGGAGTTGAAATCACAATATTCAAGAAATGGTTGGAGATCTTCCAAAGAGCTTTTCTGCCCTTCTTACTACATGATAATGATAATGCTATAACATTGAATTAATGGTACTAGAGAGCATTGTAATAAAAATAGCTCATATTTTTGTTGTTGAATAGCTTCATTTGTGACCCACAATTTCATTGATTTAGGGAGCTGCTGGTTAGGTTTTTCCTCTATCAAAGAAGGTTAGCACCTTATCTGAAATTTATAATTTTGCAGAGTTGCCTAGGACATTGGGAATTGTCCTTACCTGGTCAGGATCACACTGTGAGTATCAGCAGCATGACAAGGACCCAGGTCTTTCTGGCTCCAAAACCAGCTCTCTACCAACTGCTCGACACTGCCAAATCTTAAAGTACTATACAAATGGGGTGTATGGGGTGTTTGGAGAGGATTAGTTCCTCTGGTGTGAGAGCTGTTGAGTCATTTTCAGGGCTGCTCATCCATCTTTGGTATCCATCTACCACTCAACTCTCCCCTGTGGCTCCAAGAAGCTGGGACATGTACGGAGACGACATCCCGGTAAAACCATCTAGGCAGATGGGCTAAACCAAGCTGAGGCTAACCTGCCAGTAAATTAGGGTTCTATCTACCTCAAGGTTCTATCTACCCACAGGGAAGACTTCCCCTGTGGAATAGGTGTATATGTTCCAATGGTCATGAAGCTGACAGAAGTAGGCACTGTGGAGCACTTAGAGCTTGGCCAGACACCAAAGATGCCAAGGTCATCCACTGCATCCAGAGCCATTGCCAGTCATCTTGACTTTCTTCTTGCCACTGGGCCCACTTCATGAAACCACTTCAAGAAACTGCCCCATGTAAATCCAATTTACTCCTGAGTCAAAGGACACTAAAAAGAAGGCTATATAAATGGTAGTTCGTGTCTCTCACCCTGTCTATATATTTAGCCAATCTCAGTTAAACTGATGCATGGTACCCTTCACACAACTTCTGGTGTACATTCTATTTTTGGTAGTAGGTTTCAACCATCATGTGTCTCTTCATTCTCCTTTGAGTGACCTTCAATTTTAATTCTTTGAGGATTGTGGTATTTAATGATTTGTAGCTGTGTAACATCAATGGAAGAATATTGATGTTGAAAAGCTGAATTTGTGTTTCAGTGAGAAATTTGGGGACAGTGAAAATGCTATACAATTTCTCAAACGAAAGGCAACCCATTTTCTTCCTCTAATTCAATTCTAGGCCTAACCAGAAAATACTTGATGTCCTTGCCAAGTAGAGACATATGGCAACCAAGGGCAAGACTAACTTAGAATATCAATCTATTTTTTTTTTTTGCAAAATTTCATATAGGAGGATGGTGGAAGACCATGAGCAATATTATCTCAGCATGATATCGTAGATAAAGTTCAAGACTTGGAATCAGTAACACGTGGATTCAAATGCCAGTGATGTTTATTAACTGTGTGAATGGGCAAGTCTTATAATGTCTCTGGGCCTCAGTTTGCTCATCTTTAAAGTAAGGATGATGATATCTTATTGTACTTACCTCCTAGATTTATTATAAGGCTCAGATGTGACAATATATGTAAAGTGCTTTTCAAATTTTAAAGTGTTATGTAAATCAGTTGTTATTATCCCAAACCAAAGAGCAGCCACGGACAGAAAAACTAATTTGCAGAAATCTTGGTATGAGACATAATTGTCAGATCATTCCAAGAGCAGTTGGGGATGAAATTGGAAAACAACAAACATATGAAAAGTAGAAAAGTTCTGTCAACATTTTCATAACAAAAATTATTTTCTTCATCAATGACAGTGGAGTCTCTAGGATTCTAACAAAATAGTCCCCCATATCCTTCATGAAGAAGTTGAAATGTGCTCTAGTAGAAATAATACTAAAGGTGAGGTGGTCTGACTCTACCCAGACAGTAGATTCAGAAATGACTCCCACATCATTAACCAGTTGTTTTTTGTCAGTTAAGACAGAGTCAATTTCATTTTATTCAGTGTTCACTATATGTGTATATTAATGTAGATATATAGTTTATCTGTGTGTATATCTCTGTGTACATATATATATATACACATATCTATCTATCTCTTTATCTATCTGTTTGTCTATCTGTCTATCTGCCTGCCTATCATTGCTGACTCTGATCTAAAGGTTTTGTGCCCCTTTGAGCCATAAAGGAACGAGGATACAGGAAAGTGAAGTTGGATGAGTGCTCTGATGAGCTAGAGGGCAGCTTGAACCAGCTAGCGAGAGCCTGGTGGTTAAATCTTCATTGTGAGCATTTACACCTTGGAAATCGGCAAAGGCTAAAATCAGTGCGTGCTTTTTAATTTTGTTGATTATCTAAACTTTTACAAAGTAATAGAGAAAACATTAATAATGTAGATTAAATTTAAAAGTGTCTCGTGCCTGTTCAGATAGCCAGTTGTTGAACATTTACCAGCATACCTCTGGAAGAGTGATCAAAAGCTGATTAAGACACTTACGAGGTAATTTGGTTTTGCTAATGCTGGCCGTATTGCTGACTTCCACCAGATGGACCAATCTCTTTGAGAAAGCCCTTTGCAGAATGTTGTCTATATAGCTCTGTGTATATGTACATATACACACGTGTATATTCACAAACACATGTACATTATATATGTATATATGCACACATGCATGTATATGTATATGTATATGCATATATGTATGTATAATTATCCTTTCCACATTGCAACTTTCCCCATTGCAGTTTCAATATATCATGGTCAGCATAAGGAATAAAATACGAATTTTGGGGGAGTTTTGCAGAAGCTACAGATGCATGAAAGCCAGCAGATGACACAGAAAAAGTTTAGAAACTCAGAAATGCATAAAATTTATGTATAGTATTGTATAATGTCAACATATTTTATCTTCTAATACCATAATAATCCAGACTTCTTCTCTGGTACAAAGGGAGGGCCAAAAGTTTTTATGTGGATTTTCCAGATTTTAGGGGCTCTGTGCCCCTAACCCCTGCAATGTGGAAGGGATAACTGTATATGTATACACACTCTATATCTATATCTATATCAATAGGTATTCTATCAAGTGTATTTATGACTTCATGACTAAGCTGATGACCATGGTCTGTGAATTATTCTACCATAATGAAGGTTTGTTTCTCTCTCTTTTTCTTTCTCTTTCTCTCTCCACACATATATACACATATATGTCCTCATGGGATATCTCAGAATTGGAAAGTTCTTTAGAAGTCATCTTTCCAACCTATAAATTGGATTTGATATGGGCAAAGACACCCTGAAGCCTAGCTGATTTCACAGGAGGCTGAAAGATTTCCTTGATCCCAGGAGACCTTGTAGTGCTTTCCTCAGTAATCATATTACTGGGGGCAGATCTATTTTGGAAACATGGACGTAGAAAGGGCTTTCTGAAGCCATCCCACCCATACTCCTGATATGATTTCTTTTCTAGCGTTAGATATTTGCAAAGACAGACAATGCAGCTTTCTTCAGTAGGCCAGTTTCAAGTTTCATCTGTGAAGTCAGGAATCTCTTTTGAATAGATGACCCAAATCCTTTAATTTTTCAATGAAAACTTATTTCCTTGTGATTTGCAGAGAAGAGCGTAACGTAGCCACCAGTGGACCAGAAGTTAGTTTCTCATGTTGCTCTATTTTACCCCTCCTATGTACACAATCATATTCTAACTTGTATTCATGGAAAGAAAATCAGACTCGGACTCAAGAAATCTAGTTTCTCATGCCAACCCTGATACTTTCTAACTGTGTGACTTTGGGCAAATCATTACCTTTGAAAGCCTAAGTTTCCTCATTGTAAGGGAAATGCCTTATAGACTTTAAAGTCCTATAGCAATACGTCTTACTATTATAGCTTATCCCCCTAATAGATAGAGTAGAGGGTCCTTAGAGGCAAGGACTATGGCCTTTTTAATATTTGTACCCCATTAAGGCCTAACAAAGTACCTCCTTCTCCTAAAATTTTGGTTCAGATCTGTGATTTCATCAATGTGAATTCTTGGTACATAAACTCTTGTTCTGATGAAAATCTGGAACTGGTCTATAACTTCAAGTCTTAGAATCTTGCTTGGGCCACTGAGAAGTTGTGACTTATTTGTCTCTGGTCATTCATTTAAGTCAGAATATGTCAGAGAAAGTCTGTGAATCCAGTCATTCTCTCATCTTCCTTGTATTATTAAGTTTTTAGTATCTGTTGATGTAAATTTCTTTTTTTCTTCTCTCTTCCACCCTAAATTAAAAAAAAAATTAAAATGAAAAAATAGTATTTGTTGAACTGAACTGAATTGACCTGAGCAATCTACACTTTCTCAGAGAAGAGATGTGTACATGTGTGGGGCACAAAGTCAGCTAGCTCCAAAGCTCTCACCTCTGTCCTACCTCCGTGGGAGAGTTGAAAATTTATTTCCCCCCAGGAACATACCCCAGAAGTCCTACTGAAAGAAATTCTGCTCAGTAGCTTGGCATCATAAGGACTTGGCTGGCTTACTGGGTGGAGCTAGTTTGGCTCTGAATCCTCATGTTAAAAATAAATGCAGTTTATTGCTCTTAGTTCTTAACCCATTAACATCTCTACTGCTTTCTTCCTCCTTTCCCCTCTCTCAATCCTTCCTCCACCTCAGTAAATTTCTTTAATTTCTTTCCCCAAGATTCTTCCTTTTGTTGCTTTGTTTGGATAGCCACTTTAAGAATATCAAACAAGTTCCTGGAATCTCTTGAAAAACTCATTCAGAAGTCTATTAAAGGGAAATCAACAATAGCCATTGTTAGAAACCAGTATCCTACTTCATTCATTTGATTCATTAATTCATTCAGTCAATAAGCATTTATTTAGTACTTGCTATGTTCCTGGCATCGTGCTCCCACTAGGGATACAAAGTGCTGCTGAAGAAAGGTGGAGACCCTTCTGACTGGGTCCCCTACACATTTATTTACACAACCTCAACTGGTGGGGCAATCCTACTACACCTCCCTTATGAACTCACTATCCCACTCTCCATAGCAGCTCTTCCAAACCTTTCCATCCCTCCTCAAACTTCCCATACCTTCCCTTCCCTTCCCCGACTCTTTCAGCTGAGAACCTTCCTCCTATGTTACAGACAAACTGGAGGCCATTCACCAGGACCTCCATCTTCTTCCTTCTTCCTCATCTCTTATCACTCAGGTACCTTTTGCTACTGTCTCCTCCTTTATCCCTGTCTCACATGATGAAGTAGCCTTGCGTCTTACCAAGGCTACTTGTTTAAGTGATCCCATTCCATCCCATCTCCTCCACGAGATTGCCTCCTCTATTTTCCTCACTCTTGTTTATGTTCATTCTCTCCCTCTCTCTTGGCTCCATTTCTATTGCCTACAAACAGGTCCATGTCTTTCCTATTCTGAAAAATCCCTCACTTGATCCTTCCACCTCTGCTAACTATCATCCTATATCCCTTTTGCCCTTAGGAGCTAACATCCTCGAAAAGGCCATCTACAATAGGTGCCGCCACTTTCTTTATCTCTTCTTAATTTCTTGCAATATGGCTTTCAAACTTATCATCCTACTGAAACTGCTCTGTCCAAAATTACTAATGATCTCTTAGTTGCCAAATCCAATGGTCTTTTCTCAATCCTTATTCTCCTTGACCTCTCTGAAGCCTTGTTAATCACTCCCTCCTCCTTGATACTTCTTGTCTTTGGGTTTTCAGGACAGCACTCTCTCCTGGTTGTCCTTGAACCTATGTGACCACTCCTTCTCTGTCTCCTCGCTGGATCCTCTTCCAGATCACTCTCTCTAACCATGGGTGTCCCTGAGGGTTCTGTCCTGGGCTGCCTTATCTTTTCCCTCTGTATTACTTCACTTGGTTATTTCATCAGTTCTCGTGTATTTAATTATTATCTTTATGCTGATAATTCTCAGATCTACCTGTCCTGCCCCAAACTCTCTGCTGACCTCAAATTTCATATTTCCAACTACCTCTCAGACATCTTGAACTGGATGTCCAGTAGACATCTTAAATTCAAAACGTACATAATGGAACTCATTATCTTTCCCCTTAAACCCTTTCCACCTCCTACCCTCCCAGTCCACCTTTGCAACATCTCTCCTATATGTCCCCTTCTCTCCTCTGACCCTGCCGCCACTCTGGGGCAGGCCCTCATCTTTTTATGTCTATAACATTGCAATAGGTCTGTGTGCCTCAAATTCCTCCCCTCACTCCAGGCCACTCTCTATTCAGCCACAAAAAAGATTTTCCTAAGGTCTCATCATGTCACCCCCCCTAGTCAATAAAATCCAGGGGTTTCCTATTGCCTCTATTTTGTTGCTATTGTTCAGTGATGTCTGATTCTTCATCACCCCAAACCTCCTCAAACTTCCCATACCTTCCCTTCCCTTCCCCGACTCTTTCAGCCGAGAACCTTCCTCCTATGTTACAGACAAACTGGAGGCTGTTGCCAGGAACTCCATCTTCTTCCTTCTTCCTCATCTCTTATCACTCAGGTACCTTTTGCTACTGTCTCCTTCTTTACCCCTGTCTCACATGATGAAATAGCCTTGCATCTTACCAAGGCTACCCCATTGTCCATGGGGTTTTCTTGGCAAAGATCCTGGAATGGTTTGCCATTTCCTTCTCTTTGGATAAAGGCAAACAGAAGTTAAGTGACTTGCCCAGGGACACACAGCTAGTAAATATCTAAGACTGGATTTGAATTCAGGTCTTCCTGACTCCCAGGCCCAATGCTTTATCCACTGAGCTGCCCCTGAGATCATATACAAAATGCTCTATTTGGCATTCAAAGCACTTCATAATCTAACCCTCTCTTTACCTTTCCAATCTTTTTTTTTTTTTTTGGTTAGGCAATGGAATTAAGTGACTTGCCCAGGGTCACACAGCTAGTAAGTGTTATGTGTCTGAGGCTAGACTTGAACTCAGGTCCTCCTGAATCCAGGGCCAGTGCACTATCCATTGCTCCACCTAGCTGCCCCTACCTTTCCAATCTTCTTACACCTTCCTGTCTGACATTACTCTTTGATCCAGTGATAATGGCCTCCTGACTGTTCCACGGACAAGACATTCCATCTCTCAGCTCTGGACATTCTCTCTGGCTGTCCTCCATGCCTAGAGTGGTCTCCCTCCTCCACTCTGACTATTGACCTACCTGGCTTCTTTTAAGTTCCAATTAAAATCTCACCTTCTACAGAGGAAGCCTTCCTAACCCTTCTTAATCCCAGCACCTTCTCTTTGTATATATTAGTTTGCATGTTGTCTCCCTCGTTAAATTGCAAGCTTCTTGAGGGCAGGGACTTTCTTTTCCTTCTTTTTGTATCCCCAGAACTTAGCACAGTGCCTGGCACAAAATAGGTCTTAATAAATGTTTATCAAATATTTTTAAAATATTAAAAAACATAGACAACAAAATAATCCCTTTTGTCAAGGATCTAAATCTCTTTAAATTTGTCGATTTCCTTTGTTTCTTTTGTCCATTCTACTAGGGCTAGGAGTATGATGGAGATGGGGGAACAACACACACATAGAACAAAACATACACAAAATAAAATTTAAAAACTGCCTGAAGGAGAGTCCTAACAATTACAGGTAGGGTGCTATGATTTCATATAGTACTCTTTCTTTTGGGAAACCTGCCATCCTTTCTTTAACATAGTTGCTTGCCTCTCCTATTTTATTAAATACATATGGTCACTTTTGCAAGGTGCAGAGAGAGGAGACAGAACACTGCCTTTGTCTCCTTTAATATAAGAATCCTGTAAGCCCTCAGCTCAGAAGATCATTTAGCTTGGCAACTAGCTCAGTGTTACTGCTCCTTTTGAACATGGTGGTGGGGTGTGTTGTGTGTGTGTTGTGTGTGTGTGTGTGTGTGTGTGTGTGTGTGCTTTCTTCCTCCCGGGGAGGCTGTCTACCTCCTGGGAGTTTAAATAACTGTTTTCCTTCCCTACTGCACTTCAGACAATTTGATTCTTGAAGGATAATGATATGACTTGAGAAAATGAATGCATTGCTTCTATCCTCCCATGCGAGAGAAGCTGATTGGTGCTTTCCAGCCTTCTGCAGCACCTTGAAAACAGTCAAATTCCATTGATTTACCTGGAGAAGCCTATGCATGTCTGGGCAACAGCTGCATTGTTTGGATGGAGTCATCACCGGATGAAGCTGCATTAGCTCAGCCAGGGAGCACTTTTTGCTCTTTTTAAACTCTGTGGCACTGAGAATGAAGTCACTTCTCTTCTCTTAAAACCAACAGCTTTGCCCTAAGGTTTCCTGTTATTATTATTTTCAGCCAGCTGCTGCTTGTGGATGGTCTTTTGAGGTAAGGAAGTTCTTGCTCTGTTGTCTTAAGGGTGGCTTTGGGCAATTTCTCTGGTGAGAAGGGGGCCAGGCCATGCATGGCTCAGGGACTCATAGCTGTACATGGGGAGGCAGTCAGGCCAGCTAGAGGCAGCATGGGGTGCCTGGGTTTGGACCTGGGCTAGAATCTCAGCTCTGCCATCTGTGTGTCCCTAGCCAAATCAACCTCTCTAGTTTCCACTTTCTCAACTGTAAAATGAAGTAGGGTTGAACTAAATGACCTCTCAGGTCCCTTCCAGCTCTAAACGCATTGAGATCTCAGAAGATCCTAGCCCCTGGTGCTGAGAGGCAGAAACAGCATTTTTGCCTAAGAAAGCTGGTTCTGAGGTCTTGGGGTCTGCAAGCTGGGTAAGGAGTTCCTTATTTAGCTTTGAGTTGGGGAGAGTGAGATATAAGAGTAATGATAGATAGTATTTATATAGCACTTTAAGGTGTACAAAACACTTTACATATATCCCATAGCGATGCTGAAACCAAATTTGGCATCTGCCTCAAGAGCAAGGAGCAAGGTGGCAGCTTGAGGAGAACCAGGGCCATGTGGTCTCAATTAATTGTTGCTGAATTGTTCACTCTGCTTTCCTTCCCAAGGCTTTCAAAACTGGGCTTGTGTTTTTGGCAGGACCCTTAGCAGTCTGATGACACCTATTGATAGCCAGAAAATCAGCATCTCTCCAGAGAGCCTTCATTTCCTGATTAGTCTGCTTACACTCCTCATTTTTTCCTTAGGAAGATAATGGCACCTGAACTCTGTCCCAACATAGTGATACTTTGTTTGAATGAGCACTTCACTGGCTAGGAGAGGGGTTTTCAAATAGCTTTTTCCTCTGGTTCGTGGGACCATCTTCTTACTCTTTGCTTTCCCATTAATGGTGGATCTGTTGACAAAAGGGATCATAAAATCCTTCCATCAGGATGGGGGTAGTTAACTGAAGTTTCCCTGCAGAATTTTCAGCCTGTTTATATGAGTCATTCTTATTGCCTAAATTACCTCAACTCTACTTAATCTTTGGTTGGCTTAATGAAGACATCATATTTATGGCAGAGGAACATGCCGGGTGATGATAAATAGCTTTTGGAGGCAGTCAAGCAATGATTAAGCCAAGACATTTGACAATTACAGGGGGCCCTTTATTACATTATATACCCCAATGCCAGAAAAATCATTCCTCTCCTGGGACAAGGCCCCTAGCAGCCCAGCAACCTAACGTGAAAAAGGTGGAAAGGATCTCGTTTGGACAGGAGATTTTAAGCCGCTCCTTTCCTTTTTATTTTTTTTCCTAGAAAACATTTCCAGAAGTTTCTATGTCTAGAAAACAGTTTTAGAGAGCTAGAAGTAGCAGCAGGGCTAGGTATGTGTATATGAGAATCCATTTATAGTGTTCAGTCTCTAGCCATGAAATATGTTATTACATCTGTTTTGTGTGTTTGTGTTTGTATGTTTGTGTTTGTGTGTTTGTGTACAACAGTGAGAAGCATTGTGGCATAGTGGATAGAGGACTGGCCACGGAGTTAGGAAGACCTGGGTTCAACTACTGTCTTTGACACATAACGGACAGCCAGGTGGCAAAGTGGTTAGAGCTTGAGGTTCTGGAGTCAGGAAGATCTGAATTCAAATCTGGCCTCAGACACTTACTAGCTGCATGACCCTGGTCAAATCACTTAACCCCAATTGCCTCTCCCTCCCTAAATATATATCGATAGCTATATCTATATATCTTCACCCTTTCAGAGTTTGGAGTTGGGAGGCATTATACTTTAATATTGACTTAGGAACACTTATATTTAAGCTTAATTGTATTTAAGCTGAATGGTCAAGTACATAGAGAGGAATAAGATGTAAGAAGACTGGGAAGAGGTGTGTGTGTGTGTGTGTGTGTGTGTGTGTGTGTGTATGACAGTCGATTGTAAATGACTCTAAATGCCAAATGGAAGGTTTCATATTTGATCCTAGAGGTAATAGTGAGGCACTGAAGTTTATTGAGTAGGGGGTGACATGGGCAGACCTACCTTTTAGGAAAATCGCTTTTACAGCTGAGTGGCGGATAGATTGGATACTTGAGGAAAGGAAACCAAGCGGCAAGGTATTGCAATAATCCAGGTGATGAGGGACTGTTTTAGGAGAGTGCCTTCATCAGAGGAGAGAAGAGGGTATAAAAAGATATTTCAAAGGTAGAATTGATAGGACTTCGCAACCGTTTGGATATGGGAGCTGAGAGTGAAGTGCAGAGGCTGATGTATAGGTTGTAAGCCTGGGAGACCGGACTATAAGAATGGTGGTGACCCCTACAGTAATAAGGAAGTTAGGAAGAGGAAAGGGCTATACGGGAAAGATAATGAATTCAGTTTTGGAGATATTGAGTTTAAGATGTCTATAGGATATCTAGTTCTAGCTGTCAAACAGGTAGTTGGAAAGACGTGAGAACAAAATGTTAAAGATGGTTATCAAGATATTAAAAATTATATAAAATTTATTGTATAAATTATATATTAAATTATATATAAAAATTATAAATAAAATTATATATAATTATATATTATAACATATACAATATATAATATAATATATAATATATAATAATATATAATATATAAAATTATATATAAAAATATAAAAAATATTAAAGATGGATATCAAGATACTAAAAAAAATTCACCTGCTCCTGGTTAAGAACCCTTGCCCTAGGTTAGATGATGTTCCTCTGGTGGCAGGGCAAGGATACTAGGGAGCGCATTTGACATTATATGTGGCAAGGCTACATATCACTAAGGAAAAGGGTTATTTTAGTTACATAGAGAGGCAAAATGATCAATTATTTTGTAAACTGATTATTTCATTCTTAATAAAGTCAATGAAAAATCTCTGAATCATTCTCTCCCTTCCCTCTTCATAGGCAGACACATTGACTCAGCTTCCTTTTTGGACCACCCTCCCCACCATCACCCACTGCCTGCCCCCTTGATACTGCCTCCCCTTCAAGCAGAGGAAAAGTCAAGAATCCTAGGATCCAGTGGAAAATATTTTCTTAGAAATTAGTAAGTAGGGGCAGCTAGGTGGCGCAGTAGATAAGAGCACCGGCCCTGGATTCAGGAGGACCTGATTTCAAATCCAGCCTCAGACACATAACACTTACTAGCTGTGTGACCCTGGGCAAGTCACTTAACCCCATTGCCTAGCCAAAAAAAAAAAAAAAAAATTATTAAGTAACTGAGAATCACAGAGCAAAGTTTCTAAAGGAAGAGTCTAAAAAACACATTTGTAAATATTCTTGTACCAACACTTTGATGGCTATTGACTGAGCCTTCTACCAGCAGAAAGAGAAATCTTCCAGGGACTGACTACATAGATTTCTGAGAATTGTAGCCCAAGTGACTAGGTTTTTGGAAACCTTCCTCATCTGTCTGCAGATGAGTCTGCTTCACAGCGTGCCTACATTACCATAAATTCTCAAAAACTCCAGAGTCCTGCCAGGCCTAGAGACCTCTTCTCTGAACCACATCAGAGTGGTAAGTAGGGCCTTGTGGGGTCTCCTCTGGGAGGGCTGTTATTACCTTTTGCTCCTGTGGAAATTTGTATCTGATACATATATTTACCAGGCTAACCCCTAGAGAAGCACAGTAGGACTGATGGGAGGTCAGCCTCTTTGGTGTGTGATAACCCCCTTGACAGAGGATATTGGGAAGGCTTTTTTGTTTTTGTTGAGTCATTTAGTCATGTCTGACTCTTCATGACCACATGGATTTGTTCATGGGGTTTTCTTGGCAAAGATATTGGAGTGGTTTACCCTTTCTTTCCATAGTGTGTCTCCATTTTATAGACGAGGAATTGAGGCAAACAGGGATTGTGACTTTCCAGGAGTCAAACAGCTAGTAAGTGTCTGAGACTGGATTTGAATTCGCATCTCCATGACTACATGCCTGGTGCACTATCCACTGCCCCACCTAGCTGCCCCTGGGAAGCCTTTAGTCAACAGCGATTCTGCTTGCTCCTTCCCTGAGGAGAATCTATTTGTACATCTTCCCCCAACCCTGACCTCTTCCAGGTGGAAAAGGTGAAGTGGGGGGAGAGCAAGGTAATGGGCCAAATCACTGTCAGAAATTTTTTGGTGATTTTTCTTTTTAAATTAAAAATATAAGTGTTGTATTTACAGTGATTTGTTCAAAATGAAAAATATATATATATTTTTAATTTACTGTTTATTTTTCAGATATTTTTGTATTGACCAGTCTCATTTCTTACTAAATATGTTTGTTCGTAGATTAGAGGGAGAATAGGTGTTATGAATATTAAAGAATCTTTTCGGACCCAAGATCTATGATTTCATAGATATAAGGAAAACTCCATAAATTTGAGGAAACTCTCTCTACCAGTTCAGCTCATTGCAGACTCTAAAATTTTCAGTCTCAGGGCAAGAGTTCTTAATGTTGTTTTGTATCGTGGAGCCCTTTGGCAGACCCCTTCTCTGAATCACATATGAAATAAAATATATAGGATTGATTATGAAGAAAACAAATGAAATTAAAATGTTATAAAAATATTTAAAAACAAAAAAATTTATGATTTCAAGTTAAGAGCCCTTGTCTTAGGGAGTTGCTTGATCTAGAGATCCTGCTTAAGGTTACACAGCCAGTGTGAGTTTGAATTGGGGTGGGACTTAAATCCAGGTCTCTTCCAAGTCTCAAATTCTGTGATTTCTATGATACTATCTACTAGTATCTGTCTTTCAATGTAATCAAGAATATAACCATATATTAATTATGTTTATATATAATTTATGTGCATACATATATTTCTGTATTATATGTCTATGTAAATATACACATAAATATGTATTTGTGTACATGTATATATACATATCTATACATATATATGTAGATTCCCCATATATTTCATATACATGAAATTTCCCATATATTCTCCATACTTTTGACAACCATCTTCCTCTTGAATAAAATTCTTCTCTCTGGGATTCCTTGACACTGTGGCATTTAAAAAGTTCAAGAGACATAATTTGTGGATAATTAGGTCATTTTATTAATAATACTAGCATTTTAACAAAAGGTCAGTGGTACTCTTGAATGCCAAAGACAATCATGGAAGCAGCTCATGGCTTCTATGCCCCTGGAAGAAGGGTGTTCTTGAGTGTGTTAATCAACTCTGATTGGTTAACAATTAATGAAAGAATCAATATTACAATGAGGGACTGGATCTATTCTGATGAACTTTGATTATGTAATTTACTTCTAATTTGGCCAGCTAGGCAATCTATTCAAAGAATTATCCCCACACAAACCTGAGTAGAAGGTTGGCTAGAGTCTGACCAGATTGAGGAGAATTAATTCAATCTCTTTATCAGTAATGTCTTTCAAGAGACCGAACTTTGAAATGAGGACCATAGAAAAAGGGGGAACTCTGGATCTCCCTAAATCACTGGTTATTAATAATAATTTCTCTCATTAGTACAGTTTCCCCTCCTCACCCTCCTTTTCTGATTACTCATTCTCTGTCTTGGTTCAATTTCCTATTTCCATTCCACATATATAAGCATACATATAAGATCACTTTTTCATATTTCTACTCTTGCCACTCAACCCTTTGAGATCTCAACTATTGTCATAGCTTTAGAGTTCACCTATGTAAATGACTCCAATTGTATCTTGGATCTCCATCTGCTTTTATCTAAAACCACTATATGATGATCGGTTCCCGTTTTATATTTATTTGTTTTTATCATCATCCTTCTAATCACCTCCAAACCCTAGAGTCATCCCCTGCACTCCCCAAGTCCTGTTCCAAGCAATAACTGAGGGAGGCACTTGGGCCTTCAATCCAGGTGACAAGGTCTGGAAGCAGTGGCTTTCCTTCCCATGGCAGGCTGGGAAACTGCACTCCTAAGTTCTGAAATCCTACACCAGCCTACATCTGGGAGAGAGCACTGCAAGGGAGGATGGAGTAGGGAAGGTAGTCCCAGAAGAGCCCCAGACTGTATCCTTCAGGTTTCATTCACCCTTCTCCTGTCACCTGAATTTGCTCCAGGTGTTGTGAATCCTACTTCTGGTTCTGCTCCTCTTATCCTTCTTTTTTAATGTCTCTGGCATGATACAGTGGATAGAGAGCCAGCCACAATGACCTGATGTACTGATATAATGATCACATATACTGATCATGTGACTCTGGGCAAATCACTTAAACTTCCAGTGCTCTAGGCAACTAAGACTCTAAGTTGCAGAAAACGTGCTGACATGCATTGATGAAGGGAGTTTTTTCACTTGGGAGTTCCCTATATCAATGAAATTACAATTTCAGTCCTTATCCTTCTTTGTCCTTCACTTTTCATTTCTACTGCCAATTCCCTAATTCAGTCCATTTCTCTTTCCTAACCGGTCTTTCTGCCTCCAGTGTCCTCCTCCTTCAATCAATACAATGTACCACTGCCAGGTTAATTAAGACTTTATTTGGTGCCATTAATTTATTTGGTGCCTCCTAATTAGGAGCCATTAAAGGGCTTTTGAACTGGGAAATGATGTGTGTAAAGTGATGTTTAAGTAAGATTGATCCAAGTCTCTCCACAGTCTGGTTCCCAGTTTCCTCTCCATCCTTTTTCTGACTATCTCCCTTACACTATTCCTCTGCTTGGCCAAATTGATCTGTTCATCGTTCCTCAATCACAGGTTGCCCATTTCCACTTCTGGGTTTTTGTTAACACCTCTCTTCCTTGCCGTAAGTACCCTCTTATCTCCTTTCTACTTCCCGAAGTCCTACCCATGCTTCGTGTCCAAGCTCGTCTTCCTTTCTTTAGAAAAACCTTTCCAACCACCTCAGATCTTGACATTTTATTTGTCACGATACACAGGCTACCTTGTATTGTTGGCTATCTTTTTATGTCTGTGGCTTGCCTCCTCAAAAAAGACTGGAAACTGCTTGAGGGAAGGGTTCTATATTTTAAACCTCTGTGTACCTCTAGTGGCTATTGGAGTGTTATACATATGATATATAACAACCACTCAATGCTGATGATTGTGATGATGGTGAAAATTCTCTTCCTTATGGTCATTTTAGAACTAGGCACAGACAAAAAAAATTTATTGAATTAAACTGAATAATTATGCCACTTGCCCATATCAAATATTTCTTTCACTATCATAAGTCTTGAGTTTGAATAATACTTCACACGCTTACTATCTGTGTTATCCTGGGCAAGTCACTTAACTTCTACCTGCCTCAGTTTCCCTTATCCTTAAAATGGGAATAATCTCAGCACCTATCTCTTAGGGATGTTGCAAGGATACAAAGAAATAGCATGTGTAAAGTGCTTTGCAAATCATAAAATCCTATGTAAATGCTAGCTACTGTTATTTTTATTACTATTATTATTGTTATTAAATGTATCCAAGTACACTCTTAAGGAAATTCTGGTGGTGTATCTCTGATGGTTTGAAAACCTTGTTTATTGAATATTGTTTCTTTGTTGCCTACACCCAATTTCATGAGTTGGACTGAATAGGAATGCCCTGGGTGTCATGCCCTGAAATAGGGTTAAGGGTCTCATACTCACTTGCCATTAATCTTTATCTTCTACTACATATTGGGTTAATATATTTAATTAAATGATTTGAGAGAAAGACTGAAATTGAATGGCTTATTCAATGGGATTTATTAGGAAAGTTTCCTTTGCTGCTAATGCCTTCTCCCATTTCCCTTCTCTTATGAGATTTCCTTCTATCTACTCTGTGTGTATCTTGTATGTACCTAGTTGTTTACATGTTTTCTCTCCCATTAGAATGTAAGCTTTTTACAGTGTTAGCAAAGTTACAGGATATAAAAAAATCCCACATAAATCATTAGCATATTTATATACTACCAACAAAACACAGCAGGAAGAAATAGAGAAATTCCATTTAAAATAACTGCAGACAGTTTTAAGAAGAAATCAGAACTATCAATAGTCACATGAAAAATACTCTAAATGACTAATAATTAGAAAAATACAAATTACATCAATTCTGAAGTGTCCATCTTACACTTATCAGATTGGCTAATGTGAAAGAAAAGGAAAATGATAATAGCTAGAAGGGATGTGGAAAAATAGATACACTAATGCATTGTTGATACAGAGATTCTGTCCAACCATTCTGGAGAACAATTTGAAACGATGCCCTAAGGACTCTAAAACTGTGCATATCCTTTGACCAAGAAATGCTGCTAGGTCTATATCCCAAAGAAATCTAAGAAAAAGGAAAAGGACCCATATGTACAAAAATATTTGTAACAGCTCTCTTGGTGGCAAAGAATTAGAAACTGAAGGGATGCCCATCAATCGGGGAATGACTGAACAAGCTGTGATATATGATTGTGATGGAATACTATTGTGCCGGAAGGAGATGGTTTCAGAAAAACCTAGGAATACTTACGTGAATTGATACAGAGTGAAGTGTGCAGAAGCAGGAGAACATTGTACACAGTGCAATATTATAATGATAAACTGAAAAACTTAGTTACTCTGATCAACAGAAGGGTTCACAACAATTCCAAAGGACTCATGATGAAAAATGCTATGGAAATCTGCTATGCTTTGCATGACTTCATATGTATAATGGTTATCAAATTGCTTGACTTCTCAATTACTTGGCTTCTTCCTTCCTTCCTTCTTTCCTTCCTTCCTTTCTGCCTCCAGTCTCTTCACTCTCCAATCCATCCTCCATGTAGCTCTGGAATAGACATTTCTATAATGTAAATTCTGACCATGCTGTTAGCCCTCCACTCAAAAATCTTCAACGGTTCTTTATTGCCTCTGGATAAAGTAGAAACTTCTTAGCCTGTTTTTCTAAAGCCCTCCGTTTTCTGGCTCCTACCTATGTTTCTGGTCTGATTTCGTACAATCTGAATTTCAGTCAAGCTGAATTTCTAGCTGTTCCCTGTATAAAACATGATACCTCATGCCTCTGCACAAAATGGTTCCCCAAGCTTGTAGTGCACTCTCCCTTTACCTCCAGTTTGTAGAATCTCTTCTCCCTTTCAAACATAGATGAGGTGCTGCCACCTACACAAGGCCTTTTCTGACTACCTTCCGTCAACCCCAGTTATTAGCAGCCTCTCCTTCTTACCTCCTATTACCTTGGGTACGCTTCAACTTTATTGGGCTTTGCACCTGTTGTGTTTCCCAGTAGAATATGAGCTCCCTGAGTGAAGGAACCCTTTTCTTTTTTGTCTTTTATCCCTGGTGTCTATTGTTGGCACTGAATAAATGATGATGAGAATTGTTTGAAAAAAAAGGAGAGAGGTAGAGAGAAAAAAAGGAATAAGGAAGGGAAGAAAAATGGAATAGAGAGAAAAAGAAGGAAAGAAAGAAGGAAGGAAAGAAAAAGAAGGAAGAAAAGAAAGAAAAACAAAGAAACAAAGAAAGCTGAGGGTAGCATGAGAAAGTGGGGAATATAACAGATTTGGAGTCAGAAGATCTGGGTTCTAGTTCCAGATCCTAAGTGTCCTTGGACAAATTATTTAATCTCCCTGAGGTTTAGGTTTTTCATTTGTAAAATGAGAATGAAAATCTTTGTTTTACCTAACACATTAAGTTACCTTAAGTCCTACATGAGGTCATTCATGTTAAAAGTGGTTTGTTAAGTGCTAAAAATTTAAGATATTATTATTCTTTTCCCTTGAATTGTAGGGCAACACAATTCACTTGAAAAAGAACTGGAGGCAGTTTCTTTGATTCTCCTAACCACTGAATCCCCCCCAAAAGAAGAAAACACAATCCAAATCATATTATTCAGGAGGGGTCCAAGAACGAAATCTGTATTCAGAGCCATAATTAAACTGGAGTCACTGGGGCTTTGTTTCATGGTAGGAAATTTAGAGAGTGCAAAAATTTAACACAGATATCCCTTTAGTAGAATAGGATGTGAGAAAGAGAAGATTCTGTTCTGTTGGCGGCAGCAGACTGAAGCTTGTTTGTTCCTTCCTCCAGCTCGTAAAGGAATCCTTTACCCACTCCGGGATCCCCTTCTTAGAGCATTACCTTTGCTCCCTCTTTTTCCAGGCCAGCCAGCCTCTTTCTCATGCTTCCTCTGCAAGCAACAAGACTTTTCCTGAGTGAGGGCAAGGGTAGCTTCCCTTCTTATGCTGTGTGGGAGGGAGACATACCTACCAAGGCCCATGTGGCGGAGAGGAGAGAAGACTGAACCACACATCCCATGGGCTGGACTTGATGACCTCTCGTGCTTCTTCCAGTTCTAAGAATTTAGGCAACTACTGTAATTACTTTCCACTCAATCAAACTTATCTCCGTAACTTTTGATACGATTTTCATGGTGTGAATCACATAGTTATTTGAGGGCACATGTCATGTTTCTGGCCCCATGTATTCCCTGGGCTGTGGAAATTGGCTGGGCACGGAAATTGCTAACTATGACTCTGTTAGTATTCTGTTTATTGTCCTTTGTCATCAGAAGCTCTGGTGCTGACTTTCTCCTTGGTGTTTGTGTGGGCACGTATGTGGGTTAGTTAGGTGGAGACACAGCCAATGGGAACAATTATTATTGCTTGAGTCATTCAGTCATGTCTGACTCTTCATGACCCTGTTTGGGGTTTTCTTGGCAAAGATACTGGAGTAGTTTGCCATTTCCTTCTCCTGCTTATTTTACAGATGAGGAAACTGGGGCAAACAGGGTTAATTGACTTGCCCAGGGTCACACAGCTAGTGTCTGAGGTTAGTTTTGAACTCAGGTCTTCCTGACTCCAGGGCTGTGCTCTATCCATTTTGCCACCTAGTTGCCCCAGGAACAATGCATTATCCAAAATCTGATAACATGCGCATATAGACTGTCCTTTGCTTTGTAATGGTAGTTGCAGACATTTAATCAACACATATATTTCTATCAAATAGAGGTAGCATCGTTTGGACTCATAGTTTGACAATCTGGGCATAAGTCCCATTCTGCCACTTACTAACACTATTACATAACTTGGGGAAGGCAATCAGTCCATCTGAGCTTGAGTCTCCTCTGAGATGATAGCACCTGCAGCATTTCCCTCCTAGGCATTGTGCTTGAGGATAAAACAAGATAAAGCACCTTTAGCTACCTCAGTGCTTCAAAGATGTGCGTGGCAGAATTTGGAGTTGACAGGACCTCAGGGTCCACTTGGGCTGACCCGTACCTAAAATGCAGAAAAAAGTGGTCCTCCAGCCTCTGCTTGAAGTCCTCCAAGGAGGGGGAGCCTGCCACCCTTTAACACTGCTCAAGGAGGACTTCAGAAAAATCTGGAAGGACTCACATGAACTGATCCTGAGTGAAGTGAGTAGAACCAGGAGAACATTTTACATAGTGACAGCAACATTGTGCCAAGATTAACTTTGATGGACTTAGCTCTTCTCAGCAATGCAAAGATCTAAAACAACTCCAAAAGACTCATTATAGAAAATGCTATCCACATCCAGAGAAAGAACTATGGAGTCTGAATGCATATCAAAGCATACTATTTGATCTCATTTTTGTTTGTTTCTTATTTCTTGTGGTTCCTCCCGTTGGTTCTAATTCTTCTTTACAACATAACTAATGTGAAAATATGTTTAATGTCAATGTAAATGTAGAGCCTATATCAGACTGCATACCTTCTTGGGGAGAAGGGAGGGAAGGGAGGGAAAGGGAGAAAATTAGAACCCAAAATCTTATGAAAGTGAATGTTGAAAACTAAAAATTAATTAATTAATTAAAATAAAAGCAAAAAAAAAAAAAAAAAAAAGACTGCTCACTTGACTTTGGGCAGCTCTGAGTATTAGGAAGTTTTTCCTGACATCAAGCTCAAACTTGTCTCTGCAACTTCTACCTCTTGCTTCTGTCTCCGTCCTCTGGGGTCAATCACGACAATCCTTCAAACATTTGAATACAGTTGTCATGTCCCCTTTGAGCCATCTCTTCTCCAGGCCAAATGTCCCCAGTGTCTTTGAATGAGCCTTAAATAACATGGTGTCAAAGTCCTTCACTGGCCTGATTACCCTCCTCTGTCCACTGTCCAGTTTATCAATGTCCTTTTTTCAAAGGTGGCCCTCAGAACCAAATACGATGCTCCAGATGTGGCCTGAACAGGGCAGAGAATGGAGGGATTATGACTTCTTTATTCCTGAAAACCGTACTTTTCTTAATATAACCCAACATTGCCTTGACTTTTTTGACTGTCATATCAGATTACTGACACATGTTAAGCTTGCAGTCCACTAAAACCCCTAGATCTTTTTCAAACTGCTTTCCAACTGTACCTCCTTCATCCAGTACTTGTATGACTTTGTGGTTGTTCTTTTGAGTATTTGAGATGCAATTATTATATGGAAGGTCATTGCTTACAAATTATTCACTATGCATGTTTTGATCTCCCACTAAAATTGTCTATTGTGGTGTGAAAGTGACCCCAAGTTTTCAAAAGTTCCATTAGCAGAGTGTGTGCTTGGGCAGGTCCTACTAAACTGGAAAGGATTCAAATACAAGCTCAGTGAAGGAGTATTTGTTTATCATCCAAGAACAAGCCTAGCTAAATTTAGAGAGACTCATCACTAGACATATTGTATGGATACCAGGTGATTTTTTTGCCAGCCACAGCAGCTCATTTTTTCTCTTTTTTGCTATCCTGAATTTTAAAAACATCAAATAAATAGGACATTTTTATATATGTAGGAGAGCAGAAAAATAAGATTGTATATACAATCAAGATCTGTTATGTATAGTTTATTTTTCTTTTTAAAAATAGGCCAGAGGCCTTGTGTTGGAAAATGCTATCCACATCCAAAGAAAGAACTATGGAAGTTGAATTGCTATTTTTTTTCTCTTCTGTTGAGTTTTGTTTCCTCTTTCTGATGGTTCCTCCTATTGGTTTTAATTTTTGCTTACAACATCACTAATGTGAAAATATGTTTAATATGAATGTAAATGTATATCCTATATCAGAATGTGCGCCATCTTGGGTAGGGTGGTGGGGAGGAAGGGGGAGAAAAATTTTAAACTCAAAAGCATATGGAAGTGATTGTTGATAAATCAAAATAATAAAAAAATTTTTTAAAATCAAAATTAAAATAAAAAAGTTTGTATTTACATCTTGTTTTTCACATCACTATAATTTTCCCTAATATCCCTTCCTTTTCCCCCTCCAGACAGCTATCCCATATAACAAATGGCATTTTAAATAGACAATTAAAACAAAAGAAAAAGAAGAGGAAGAAATTCAACATAACTATTAATACATAGAAAAAGTTTGAGAATAAGTACAACGTTTAATACTTGTGGACTTCCCTCCTCTGAAAAAGGAGGAGAGGGTTGGGATTGTCATTTCATAGCTCTTCATTCAAGTCACACTTGTTCTTTATAATTTTGCTACATTTAATTTTGATTTTTTTGGTATGTCAGTGTTCTTTCCATTTATATTGTTGTAGTGACTATGGTTTTCTTAGTTCTATTTACTTCACTCTGTATCAGTTCATGTAGGCATTTAGTAAATGCTTATTCCTTTACTTTTGTTTTGGAAGCTTTTTTTTTAATGTGATTAATTATGTTGATTATTTTCCTAATGTTGAACAATCTTTGCATCCTTGGAACAAACCCAACTTAGTCATAATGAATGATTTATTGGACAAATCACTATAGTCTGCTTGATGGGATTTTATTTAACATTTTAAAATGTTATATACCTATATCAATATCACTTGTGATATTAATCTATAATAGTTCTTTTGCGTTTTATCCTTCCCTGGTTTAGGTATTAAAACTATATTCATCTCATAAAGGGATTCTGGTAGAATACTTTCTTTCTCAGTTTTTAAGAATAAGTTGTGTAGTATGGGTACAAATTATTCTTTAAAAGTTTGATAGAATTCTTTCGTGAATCCATCAGGACCAGGAGTTTTTTTCCCCCGTTAAATCAGGGTTTTTTTTTTCTTGGTAGTTGCCCTTATAGCTAGTTCTATTTATTTATTTTCTGATATTGGGTTACTTAAGAACTCTATTTGGTCTTCTGTTAGTTTGAGCATTTTATAGTTTTCAGAGTATTCCTCTATTTCTTTTGTGTTCTCAGTTTTGTTAGCATATAAGTATGTATAATGGGTTTTAATTATTCTTTTTATTTCTCCTGGTTTTTTTTTGTATTTCACTTTGCCCATTTGTTGATTTGATTTTTTTTGTTTCCTTCTTTTAAATCAGATTGGCTAAAGGTGTATTAATTTTATTAGTCTTTTCAAAGAACCTGCTTATACTTTTATTTATAATTTCTATAATTTTGGTTTTCAGTTTGTCTATTTTCCCTTTAATTTGAATATCCTTTTTGTGTTTATTTAATGTTTGTTCTTTTATTTGTTTTCTCATTTTAAAGTGCACATTCTATTAATCAATCCTTTCTGTTTTTGTTTTTGTTAATTTATATCATAGACATTTTATTTTCCCCCTGAGGAGTATTTTATCTGCGTCTCAGAAATTTTGGTGTGTTATTTCATCATCATAATTTTTTTTGCATAATTATTGTTTCTATGATTTGTTTTTTGATCCACTCATTATTCAGGATTTCATTGTTACATCTCCATTTGGGTCTATTTCTTTTATTTGTGGGGCTCCAAGACAATTAATATTTTCAGTTGTGTTACAGTCTGTAAAGGATGCACTTACTATTTTTGCCTTTTTATATGTGTTGGGCTCTAATATGTGGTCAATTTTTGTAAAAGTTCCATATGGTGCTGAGAAATATGTATATTCTTTGGCAGTCCAATTTAGAAGGCTCTCTAAATATTAGCTCCAGTTTCTCAAATTTTTTCAGTTCTTCATTTTCCCCTTTATTTATCTTTCTGTTAGACTTATCCAAAACCGTGAGACATTGAAATCTCCTGTCAGTATTGTGTTACTATGTTGTCTTATAGCTCAGTAATGTTTCCTTTGTGAATTTAGATGTTAAGGCATTTGGAGCATGTCAGTTTAATATTGATATTGGTTTATTGTCTATAGTTCATTTCAGTGTAATGTAGTTTCCTTAGTTTTTTTTTATGTCTTGAATTTTTTTTTTTGCTTTGTCTAATAGCATCACTAGAATTCCTGCTTTTTTGGGTTAACCTGATATATAGGAAATTTTTTCTATCCCATAATTTTTACTCTGTGTATTTCTGTTTTTAAAATATGTTTCTCATAAGCAACAGATTGTGAGGTTTTCTTTTCCTTTTATTGGGTTGTTTAATCCTTAGGTTTATATTTTTCTCCATTTGTCTCTAATATTAGGTTATTTCCCCAATTAGGATTCCCTCCCTCCTTACTCTGTAAACACAGGCATATTGCTTTTCAGTTATTTTAGTTTAATTCATTTTAAGACAACTTATTTTCTTCCTCATCCTCACACCCCTTCCCTCCTCCCTTTTGTTACTCCTTTCTCTAGTTTGGAAGTTTCACTTATTAGTTGCTTTTAAAAACTTTTTTGGGTTATTCAATTCTCCCCCCTCTTTTCCCCCTCTTAACTCAATATTCAAGTATAATCCCCCTTTTTCTCTTCCCCTCCAAGTTTTTGATTCATTAGTTTTAAACTTTAATTTTCTGTGCTTTTATCCTATAAAATATTTTTTTCCCTCATTCTCTTCATTGTTTATCTTCTCTTTCTGGATATTTTAGACTTTTGTTCTTTAATTAATAACCTTTATATTTAGTCCTTTATTCTCTGTATTGCTCATGGAATTAAATTTTTTAAGGTACCTATTTTGGGTTCCCTCTTCTGAACAGTTTCTGTTGTTGCCTTATAGATCTTGCCTCCTGGCCCCTCTTTTTCCTGTTGTGCTCATTCTTAGCCATACTGGTTCCGGCATGTACTAGAGAAAATACTGCCCTGTGGGAGGGATCTTCCTATGTTCCTGATTGCGCGATTCATTATTGACCTTTGCCCTGCCCTTGATCACTTTCCCCCCATTTGCCCCAAAGCCTCTTTCCTGGCTTCTTGTCCTCCCAATCTTTTGGGCGTCAGTGGTTCCCAGGAGCTCTGATTTCCCTTTTCCTGAAGTAGGATCAGTGGTTCTTCTAAGCACCAAATCCTTCCAGATAATACCTACGTAAGGTCCCCATCTCTCTTTACAGACTATCTCTCCATTCCCCTAGAAGCATATGTCAGTAATCCCCTCTACCATTCCTGATACAAAATTTCCTTCTTTCTTTCCCCTTTTTCAATCCCTTCTTTCACCTCCTCATCCATTCTACTGTAGATTCTCTTCTTCCTGAAAGAGCACGGGAGTTCTCCCCCTTCATTATTAGCCATTAACTTCTTATGGGCACTTCACATAGTCTTCTCTATCTTCTTCTCTTCTTTTTTATGTGCTCTCCAATTCTGTAATTTAGTCCTGCAAAACCAAACCAAAACCAAAACAAGACATTGATTCACCCTTAGTCACTGGGAGGAGGCGGGGTCAGGGTGTAGAGATGAGTCCTGTTTCAAGCATGGACACACGTCTTGCTTCACTTTGCCTTTGTTCCTCTGTTCTCTGGCTAAGCTCTGTTATGGCACAATGTGCCACCATTCTTCCCTGCTTTGGAAGCCTGACGAATTTCTGCCATTTGGATCTCCAAGGCAGTGGGATAGAGTCAGGTTGGATGGTAGCATTGAGTTCTTTTGCAAGCGGGTGGGGTGGATTGTACAGCCCTGTTTCCAGGAGCATGGTAGGTGATGGGGGAAGGGATGCTGAGTAAGCATAGCAGGGATCAGCAATCAGCCTTTTCTGTTGTTAGTTCATTGAGTCCTTGACCTTGTTGGTTTTCTATGCTGTGGAGAGAGCTGACATTGCTTTATTGCATGTGCATAATTGCTATTTTGGAGAGGTCTGAAAGAAAATGTTTAGGCTTCCATCTTGTTAGTCATGTCACATGACTAGAAATTTGCTTTTCTTTCAAAGTGTGTAGTAAGTTCACCCTGTAGCTTTCAAACTGTGCTTCTTGTTTATGCTTCCCCCCACCTTCATTCTGTTCTATTCTCTTCATTTAAAAATGTCTTATTGTCCCCTTTTTCTGTCTTTTTTTGTACCCTATCCTTAGCCCCCCTTATCCTCTGAACCTCGCCCCTTCATGACAATGGATAAGTAGGCAAAGGAATGGTTTGAAAAAGGGAAAAAGAAAGGAGGAAATCTTGTTTCAGTGAAGAGAGGTACTACTGATGAATGCTTCTATGGGAAAGGAGAGATGGTCTACAAAGGGAGATGGGGACCTTTCATAAGTATGATCTGTAAGGGTTTGATGCTTAGAGAAACCATTCATCTTACCTCAGGAGAAGAGAAATCAGAACTCCTGGGAAGAACTGAGATGCAAAAGAATGGGAGGGCATGGGGAAAAAGAAAAAAAAAAGCTTTTGCAATGAATGATCATTATCAAGCAAACAAATTCCCACCTTAGTTGTGTCCGAAAATGCATCCCTTATTCTGCATCTTGAGTCCATCACCTTCCTCTTTGTTAGGGGATGGGTAGTATGCTTCATTATGAGTCCTCTATTATAATAATTGGCCATTGCATTGATCAGAGTTCTCAAGTCTTCCAAAGTTGTTTTTTCTTTATAATGTTGCTATTGTACAAGTTGTTCTCTGGGCTCTGCTTACTCCTCTCTGCATCAGTTCATATAGGTCTTCCTAGGTTTTTCTGAAACTACCCATTTCATCGGTTTTTATGGTACAATAATAATCCATTTACATTCATTTGCCATAATTTATTAGCTACTTCCCAATAGCTAGGTAGTTTCCAGAGCTTTGCTAGTACAAAGAGTCAATGTAAATAATTTTGTACCTATCAGTCCTTTCTCTATTTCTTTACTAAAGCAACTCAAGGCCTTGGGGATGATAATTTCAATTAGTGGATGGACAGTCTACACAAATAAAACTCAGCTCTTTAAAATATTGAATATATCTTAGTCAATTTGTGCTCATAAAGCTAATACACATATTATATTTATGGACACAAATAACTTCCCTTAATTTTTTTTTCTGTGTTTAGTTGGCATGCATGCTCTTTAATTTCTGGAAACTATGAGGAAAAACCTACTCCCCACACACCTGGCAGATGGCACATGCCTCTCCCTTCCCTAGAGACAGTAATCCAGGGCATTTAAATGAATGGTTGGTATGTATACCTCTTTCCAAGAGAGACACTGCCAACTGAACAGAGTTGTTTTGAGTGAATTAATTTGTAAGCTATGGGGTGCTAGGTGAATGTGAGCTATGATTTTTATTCTGTGTAGGTTTTCCATGGCCAAAGTCTTCTGAACCCTGGGAAACATTTTTGAAGCCACAAGACTTCCCAAAGATTTCTCTATGAGAGGTGATGAAGTCAGGATGTCAGTAATAGATGTGATTGATCAAAATCTTCCTCCCATATCCTAGCTCAGTGCAATTTTATTTCACACATTTTGTACTCTGCTTTTCCTAGGCCAGTAATGAAATCTAACCATCTGGAGAGCCAAAGGAATTTGAAGGTTGAAGTTAATGATATACTCATAATGAGCTTAGGTGGTTTTGATTATAAAACAAATCATATGTGTGGCAGAGCCTGACCCCACATAAGCACAAGATATTATCATGCGGCATATCTGTTATCAGCAGGCCAGCAATGTGGCCACTGGAGCAAGGGGGGATGAACACACTCCAGAAACTTGTTACTGAAGAGGGTGAGTCATTAAAAACATGTTTTCTGTAACAAAAAGACACAGATATTCCTGGTCACTGCAAGCAGCAGTGTTAATGAGATGTTGTTTGATTACCTGCCCCTTGCAGCTAAATCAATGATGCTCCCTACAGTAGGAGAGTTGTTTCTACCCTTGCTGTACATCCTGGCAAAAAGTAGATATCTGAGGCCTTTCTGGACTGGTTAGTTTGTTTGATCAAAGCATACTGTTAACGTCATATGTCTGTAAATCATGGCACCCTATAGCCACTGAAGAATCATAATCAGACTACAGAGGCAGTCTGATGTAGTAGATTGAGTATTGAGAATTAGAGCAGCAGTTCTTAAATACTTTTTGTGCCTTTGGCAGTCTAATGAAGCATATGGGTTCCTTCTCAGAACAATATTCTTAACTGCATAAAATAAAATATATAGGATTACAAAGGAATCAAATTTTACATCTTTTATACATTCTGTAAAGATATAATTTTTCAAATGGACCATGAACTTGGATAGGGTTAATAATTCCTGACTTAGAGTCAGAAAGATCTGAGCTAAGTTCTAGCCTTAGACACTTACGAGGGCAAGACAGCCTCGGTTTGCTCGTCTGTAAAACAAAGGTGATAATGGTGCTTACTTCACAGGATTGTTGAGAGAATCAAATGAGAGAATGGATATAGTACTATAAACATTGAAGGGAAAAATAAATATTAACTATTATTATTAGCTAGCTAAGTTAGTATCATACAGAGGGCAATAGAGAGATGCATGAATTTGTGATTATAAGCAGGCTTCAAAGAAGAACAGGATGAAGGATATGATCAGGGAAATGTCTGATATAAAAGAAGGCGGATCAATCACATAACAAGAGTGAGGGAAACATGTGGGCCTCCCAAGTGCTCCACTGGCACCCTCAGAATATCAGGAGAAAGTAAGGAGGGCCTCCAGAATGTTGGTTGGACCATCTGTGACCAACGTGGACATGTGTCATATTGGATGGGTAGGCATGAATGGACTGCCATAAGGATCATGGGAGAGAGTACTCAAATAGGTGAGATCACAGAGCCACTGGAGTTTTTGAGGATGCTGCTAACAAGAAAAGGGTCATGGGTTTGAATCCCAATGATGTCTGATAGCCTTACTCAGAAAGAAACTTCATTACTCCACCACAAAGTACACCTCCAGCATTAGCCACTCCTTCATCATATTATTGGTCATAGGCATCTGGGGACATGGGAGGAACTGTAGGAGTTGTGAATTATTTAGCATAGACCTGCGGCAACTCCAGGAAAAAATAACTCAGAGTCCATGCCCTGCTGAATCAGTAGGGTCGTCTTTGTATATAAGCGAGCATTTGAAGGCCTTCTTCTTAATAATGACAGCTCACATTTATACAACACCGAATTGTTCATAAATAACTTTCCTCATGACAACTTTGTGAGGTAGATGTTTCAATACTTTGAGGTTGCATAATTTCATTAGTTTGGACCCTCCATCTAGAAAAGCAGATTATGAACCTCTAGAGATGGGCTTCAAGAATTAGTGTGGCAAAAAAAAAAAGGAAAAAAAAGAAAGAAAAAAGAAGAAAAAACTAAAACCCTGTGGTCAATCTACTGATGAGCCTCTCTGAACTTAACCAGGGTGGTCGTTAGGCAATAGATATGAGAGGAATGCATAGTGTAGTGCATAGTCCTATAACTTAGAGTCAGAAAGGCTTGGGTTCAAATCCTGCCCCAGACATTTACTAGCTATGTGACCCTGGGCAAATCACTTAATCGTTAGGTGCCTCAGTTTTTTTTCATATGCAAATTGTTTGTGTGTATGTATGTAGACTTGATGGCCACTGAGTTTATGTCCTTTTCTAAATTGATGACCCTATCATGCTATGGCATGACGTTCATCACTAGGCTTTTCCTGCTTGGTAGAACCTGCCAGAGTTTAAGCTCCACTGGCATAGCCAGGGTCACCTCTGTGCCGTAGAGAGGCCTTGGAGTAAACTTTAGTAGGGTAGACGGGGCCGGTGATATTATCATTATTATCCTCATTTGACAGAAGAGAACACTGAAATTCAGAGAAGTTAAGCGATTTCTTCAACACCACACAGCTCGAGTGTGGCAGAGCTGAGACTCCAATCCAGACCATCCTACTTCGGGTCAAGTACTCTGTCCTCCGTGCTGCTTCCATTTATGTAGTTATAACTACATACATAAAATGGAGATGGCAATATCTGTGGTAATGAGATCAAGGGGTACATGAAAAAACTAAGAAAGATCAGTAACTTGTAGTCATAAAGAATCAACTTCTACTCTTAAAGAGCTGCCTGGCTCACTGAGAGGTTAGGCGACTTGTCTTTGTTTCTGTTCAATCGTTTTCGGTCATATCCAGCTCTTTATGACCCCATTTGGGGTTTTCTTGGCAGGGATACTGGAGTGGTTTGGCATTTCCTTCTTCAGCTCATTTTATAGATGGGAAAACTGAGGCAAACAGGGTTAAGTGATTTGCCCAGGGTCACACAGCTAGTAGGTGTCTGAGGCCAGATTTGAACTCAGGTCTTCCTGACTTCAGGCCTGGCACTCTGCCCACTGCACCATCTAGGTGTCCCAGGTGACTTGTCTAGGGCAGGGCTTCTCAAACTTTTTCCACTCACGACCCCTTTTCACATTTTGGCGGTGTTCATTGGCGTTGTGTGAGTGCCAGAATGCACAGTGGAAAGTGCTCAGGCTTTGTGTTCAGAACCAAGGCTGCAGTGAAGTTGTGCAACATGAAGTTCTGCCAGAAACACCTTGGATTCTCTACGCATTTGGTTTTTAATTAATTTTTGGTCTTTGCCCATTCAGAAACCTTTACTATTGCCAAATTTTTTGCAACCCCATATGGGATCATGACCCACAGTTTAAGAAGTGCTGGTAGGGCCACACATAGGAGATTTTAATTTTAGGCTCCCTGACTCGGAACTATCCACTACCCAACATTGACTCTTGTTATTACAAAGTGAATTTTATAATCATCATCTTCATCAATCAGCAGTGTAACAGACTCTCAGAACTAGAAGCTACTTTAGAGGTCATCTATTATTTTATAGAAGAGAAAACCAGATAAAGCCCAGATAAATGAAGTGATAAGGAGGTGCTGGTGTTATGGGAAAGAACCCTGGATCTTATGGACAAAAGGTCTAGGTTCTGGTTCTGATAAGGAAAAGCTAAAGGACCATAATCATATAGCTAGGTATACTTTTGCTTTTCTTGGCCTCAATTTTCTCATCTGTAAATGAGAAAATATAAATAAATGAGGGAATTACAACCTAAAAGTGTAATTTAAAAAATCTGTACAAACATTTTCATAGCAACATTAAATGTAATTACACACATAGAACAACAACCTAAATGTCCAACAAAAGGGGAATAACCAAATATATTGTGGAACATGAATGTGATGGTATGCTGTAGTGTGATTAGGATTGATATGTGTGAGGCACATAAAGCAATCTGGAAAGATCTATATGAATAACATAAAGTTGGAAAAAAGCAGAACTGAAAGAATGGAGGGCCCAGTAACTATGACTGAGAATGAATAGACAGAAAATCTTTTGGAAAGTGCTCCACATATATATCATCTCATCTGATCCTCACAACAGCCCTGTGAAGTAGGTGCTGTTATTATCCCCATTTTACACATGAGGGAACTGAGGCAAATACAGGTTAAGTGACTTCCCAAAGTCACATAAGTAATTGGTGGTAGAGCTGGATTCAAATGTACATGTTTACAATTATATGAGCATTATTTTTTAAAACTTTATTTCTCTCTTTTTTGTTTTTTGTTTTCTTTTGTAATATGGCTAGTATGGAAATTATGTTTTTACATGACATAATCTATATCAAATTGCTTGCCTTCTCAAGGAGGGAAGAGAAAGGGGAGGGAAGGAGAGAATTTGGAACTCAAATTTAAAAAATGTTAAAAATTGTTTTCACATGTGATTAAGAAAAATAAATTAAAAAATAAAAAATATTATATATGCTATTTGTACGTATACAAAGATGATCTGACATTCAGACCCACATGACTTTCTATGGCACATTCCTGCATGCATGTACATATGAATACATGCACACCCACATGTCAAACATCCTATGTAATATTGTATTTTTTTAAAATAAATTTTTCTTCTTTTTCCCCTACTTCTTCCCCTCATAGAATGCCATCCCATATAACAAACTATTTTTTAAAGGAAAAAAGGGAAAAGAGAAAAAAATCAGCATAAATGATCAATACATTGAAAAAGTCTGAAAACATATGCAATGTGCAGCACTTGTGGACTTTCTGCCTTTATGAAGGGGTGGGTTAGGGTGTTCTCTCATATCTATTCATTCAAATCATGCATTTCTTTATAATTTTACTACATTCATTTTTAATTTTGTGTGTTTGTGTTTGTGGTTGTTCTTTCCATTTACAATGTTATAGTTGTATATATATATTTTGGCTCAGTTTACTTCATTTTGCATCAATTCATATAGATTTTCCATGCTTCTCTGTATTAATCACATTCATTATTTCTTATAGTACTGTAATATTTCATTATATTCATGTAGCACAATTTATTTAGCCATTCCCCAACTGATGGGCATCTACTTTGTTTCCAATTCTTTGCTGTCACAAAAAGTCTTCCTATAAATGTTTTGGTCTATTTGGAGACTTTCTTATTATTAATAGCTTCCTTGGGATATAAGCCCAGTGATGGAGTTTCTGGGTCAAATGGTATGGATATTTTGGTCACATTATTTGCATAATTTCAAATTACTTTCCAAAATGGTTGTTCCAATTCACAGCTCCACCAACAACATATAGTGTATCTATCATCCCACAACACATCCAACGTTGATTATTGCCATTTTGGGTCATCTTTGTAATTTACAATGTGTGTAGTCAAACCTCAGGGTTGTTTTGGTTTACATTTCTCTTATTATTAGTGATGTGGAGCATCTTTTAAAATGTGGTTGTGAATATTTTGCAATTCTTCCTTTGAGAACTTATACCCTTCTATCACTTATATATTATGGAATTGTGATTAGTTTTACATATATGTATTAGTTGTTTATCTATCTTGGATACCAAACCTTTATTGTGAATTTTGATATAAAGATTTTCCTCCCATTCAACCACTTTCCTTCTTATCCTAAGTGCATTAATGTTGTTTTTGCAGAAGCTTTTCAATTTTAAGAACTCAAAGTTATCTACTTTATCTTGTGTAATTGCCTCTTTCTCTTGTTTGGTTAGGAATGCATCTCCTGCCCATAACTGTGAGAGGTATATTATCTACTTCTAATTTTTTAAAATAATATCAGCTTTAATATTGAAGTCACATATTGGTTTACTGCGTATTTTGGAATATGGTGTAAGGATGTTGGTCTAAGCTTAGTTTCTGCCAGATTGCTTTCCAATTCCCCCAGAAACTTTTATCAAATAGAGAATTCTTCTCTAGGTAATTTATCTTTTCTGTTTTTATCTAATACTGGGTTATTGAGTTCCATTGCTTCTGATTCTCTCTTGTCTGGTTTGTTCCATTGATTTACCTCTATATTTTAACCAAAATCCGGATAATTTTGATGATTACTGCTTTTTAATGTAGTTTGAGGTCTGGAAATTCTATTCCCCCTTTATCACTACTTCTTTTCATCATTTTCCTTGATGTTCTAGAACTTTGTGTAGTATTTAATATTAGTTTTTGGTTTTTTTTTTGGCCAGGCAATGGGGTTAAGTGACTTGCCCAGGGTCACATAGCTGGTAAGTATCATGTGTCTGAGGTCGGATTTGAACTCAGGATCTCCTGAATCCAGGGTCGGTGCTCTAGCCACTGCACCACCTATCTGCCCCTTAATATTAGCTTTTTTTAAAAAATATTAGCTTTTAATTCAAGTCAATAGCACTCTCTTTTCCCTCTCCCCAATTACCTTATAGGTGTGTGTGTAGAGTATGCGTGTATACACACTCACACATATATAAATATACATTTAAGCGTGTGTGTCTGTGTGTGTGTGTATGAAAAGTGCCACAGTATAGTGGATTAGGCACTGGACTTGGAGTCAGGAAAAACTGGGTTCAAATTCATCTTAGATACTTGCTAATTGTATGACTCTAAACAAGTCACTTAACCTCTCTGTGCCTTAGTTTCTTCATCTGCAACATACAAGAGGGATATTGGATATGATGACCTCAAAAATTCATTCTAGCTCTACATCTTGGATCTTCTTATCCATAATCTATGATCTCTGATCCCATGTTGTCCATCCCAATAGAACTGGAAGAACCATTTCACTTCTGTCTGTGGATCCTTAGCATCAAGTATAGTGCCTGAAGCATAGAAGACACTTAAAAAGTGTGTGTTGATTAATGACTATGTACTTAGCATTACCAAATGGGGACAAGGGCAGAAATAGTCAAGGAGAAGTGAAATGTAGCGGGAAAAGCCTTGGATTTGGAGACTGTCTCTCCTGAGACAGGAGACTGAGGAGGTTCAGATTTGGGTACTGCTACTTGTTCTGGGTGACCTTACAGTCAGTCAACTAGCATTTATTTTTTAAAGTTAATTAATTAATTTTTAGTTTTCAACATTCACTTTTATAAGATTGTGAGTTCTAAATTTTTCCCATCCCTCCTCTCCTCCCTCCCCAAGACGGCATGCAATCTGATGTAGGTTATACATGTACAATCATACTAGACATATTTCCACATTAGTCATGTTATAAAAGAAGAATTACGATAAAAGGGAAAAACTACAAGAATGAAAAAACAACAACAAAAAAGAGAAAATAGAATGTTTTGTTTAGTTCTTTCTCTGGATGTGGATAACATTTTCCATCATGAGTCTTTTGGAATTGTCTTAGATCCTTGCATTGCTGGGAAGAGCTAAGTCTGTCAAAGTCCGTCATCGCACATGGTTGCTGTTACTGTGTACAATGTTCTCCTGGTTCTGCTCACTTCACTCAGCATCAGTTCTTGTAAGTCAACTAGCATTTATGAAGCACCTGTTATGTGTAAGGCACTATGCTAAGTGCTAGTGATACAAAGAAAGATAAAAAGAAAACCTGAAAGTAGCTCACAGTCTAGTGGGGGAGACAACCTGCAACAACTACGGACAAATGAGCTATAGAAAGTTTAAATTGGAGATCATCTCAGAGGGAAGGTTCTAACATTAAAGACTGGGAAAGGCTTCTTGCAGAAGATGGGCCTTTAGGTAGGACTTGAAGGAAGCCAGGGAAACCAGGAGGAGAAGGAGAAGAGAAGGATGAGTTCCAGCAACAGGGGACATCTAGGAAAAATGCTCAGGAACAGCAAGGCAGCCAGCGCTGCTGAGGGTCTGTAAGGCGCAAGAAGATTGGAGTTTGGGCACCAGGTTAAGAAGGGTTTTGGATGCCAAACAGGATTTTATGTGTGATCCTGGAGGTGACAGGGAACTGCTAGAGTTTATTGACTGTGTGCGTAGAAAGGGAGGAGCTGGTGTGTGACATCAATGCTGCGCTTTAAGAAGGATCGACTTGGACAGTTGAAAGGAGGAGGATGGATTGGAGTGGGGAGAGACTTGAAGCAGGGAGACCAATCAGTGGACAAATCATTTAACCTCTTTGTGCCTCAGTTTCCCTATATATAAAATGAGAAGGTAAGAGTGGATGACCTTTAAGATACCTTCCAGCATTAAATCCTATGATTTCACAAGTAGATGGCTGGCATCGTTCCACTTTAGGAAGGAAAACATGGACCTTAGAACAACAGTCAGAGAAAAAGTAAAGTGCGGGTTAGTAGTGCAAGAGAATAAAAGGGGATTTACTCATGCTGGAGGCTTCACCAGGATGCAGCCTCCCTGCCAGAGCTAAGGGAAATAGCCAGGATGAAACATAAATTGAGTGCATTCGTATTTCTGCCCAGGCCTGCAATTAGAGTATCTGTGGAATCTGGAGTCCAAAAGAGGAAATGATGTTCCACTAATTAAGCCAGTGACCGGAGAATGTGAGGGTATAAGCAGAAAATCCAGGTGAGGTTCAGGAAGGGGTACAGTAGCATGCCCATGGTGTCCTGAATTTTGTTGTGTGCTTTTTTTTCCTTATGTAATCACTTGACTTCCTTGGTCTTTGGTCTCCTCATTTGTAGAATGAGGGTGTTGCACTAACTGGCTTCTGACATCCCTTGCAACTCTAAAATTATGACATTGTACTGAGTGGGGTCTTCTCAGAAATCTGTATGAGTTCAAGGTCATATGCTTATGCTGCCCTGGGGCCCAGACTCGGTTTACCACAAAATATGAGAAGTAAGTGAAGCTCTGTTCCAAGCTCAGCCTTGAGCTGCCTTTCTCCTCACTCCCTCCTCCCCACCCCGAGAGAGTGGTTCCTAGTGTGGACATTAGAATGGTCACAAGTTCTTTGTACATGGTGACAACTTCATGAACCAGAAACTGACTGTATTCCTGAAAGAATCCCTAACCCCTCTTAGAAGAGCAGTTGTAGGAATTCACTCCCTCTTTTGTGTATTCACTTTCTGGTTTTAGGAGACTAGTCTGGCAAGCTGCTCATAACAGACTTCCATTGCCAGGATGGACCTCGGTGACAAATGGACTTTGGAGGAAGGTCATAGGTTGGCTCATCCTGGAATGCACCATTTTGCAAGTTCAAGGGCAGGTAGGGTAGCTTCCCACTTGCCTAATCCACCTGCTGTCTTCTCTCTTCTGGTCACCTTACTCTAGTGCTAAACTCTCAATCAGAGGTTCTTAAACTTTTTTGGGGCCATGGACTCCTTTGGCAGTCTGGTGAGGTCTATGGGCTCTTCCTTAGAATAATGTTTTAAATGTCTAAGATAAAATGTATAGGATTAAAAAGGAAACAATTATATTGAAACATGGTTATCAAAATTTTTTTTTAAATGTTTACAGACTTCAGGTTAAGAATGTTTGTTGTAGAGGTTCCAACATTAGTGAAGCAAAGAATAAGACTAGGGTTGGAGTTGGAAGATCTGGATTCGAATGCTGCTTCTGCCACTTACTAGCTGTGGGTCTGAGCACCTCATATAAAGGGCTTTGAGCCTCAGATTCCTCCTCTTCAAGACAAAAGTGATCACAATTGCCTGACCTGCCCTGTAACATTTTTATGAGGAAAGCATGCTAGATCTAACTAAGGGTTATCTGGCAGTGGATAGAGAGCTAGCTTTGGGGTAAGAGTCCTTTCTCTGTCACTTACCAGCTGTGTGACTCTGGGTAAGTCACTTAACCTCTCAATGCTCTAGACAATTCTCTAAGAGTTTCTCTTTCAGAGAAGGTGCCAACTTGTATTGGTAGAGGAAATTTATCACCAAGAGCTCCCTCCCCAACGAAATCACTGTTTCAATTTGTTTTGTTTTGTTTTAAGTCTATATGGTGCCGTGTAGGCAAGTTATTTAAACTCTGAGCCTCAGTTTCTACAACTACAAAATGTAGGTAATAATAACCACCTACGCAGCTGGTGATGCAATGGATAGGATGCTGGACATGGAGCCAGGAAGATCTGAGTTCAAATCCAGTTTCAGACACTTCCTAGCTATGTCACTCTGTCACACTTAACTTTTGTCTGCTTCAGTTTCCTCATCCATAAAACAAGGATAGCAATAGTATCTAGCTCCTAGTGTTGTAAGGAGAAAATGAGATAATATTTATAAAAACAAACAACTTTGTAAACCTTAAAGCACTACATAAAAGCTATTTATCATTATTATGAGGCAACTGGGATTAAATGACTTGCTCAGGGTCACACAGTTAGTAAGTGTCAAGTGTCTGAGTCTGGATTTGAATTCAGTTCCTTCTGACTCCGGAGCCGGTGCTATTTCCACTGCATCACCTAGCTGCCTCTGCTTTTGTTATAACTATTTCAAAGAGTTGTAAGCATCAGATGAAAAATCTATACATAGATATGTATATTTATGCTATAAAGAGCTATGTAAGTTTTTGTTGTTGCTCAGCCACTTCTGTCATGACCAACTCTTCATGACCCCATTTGGGGTCATCTTGACAAAGATCCTGGAGTGCTTTATCATTTCCTTCTCCAGCTCATTTTACAGATGAGGAAACTGCGGCAAAGAGGGTTAAGTGGCTTGTCCAGAGTCATACAGTTAGTAAATGTCTGAGGCTGGATTTGAACTCAGGTTCTCCTCATTCCATTGCTGGCATTCTATCCACTGTGCTGCCTAGCTACCCATAATATATGTGATATATATATATATATATGTATGTATATATGTATATATATATTTACACATACATACATATACACACACACACACATATATGTGACTCTGTGTGTGTGTGTGTGTGTGTCTGTATGTCCCCGAAGCACTTCTCAGAAATGGCCTTCCAGATATATCACTACAAAGACTGGGAGGGTCTTTCATATGTTGCACTGTTGGACTATTTTCCTTGAATCAGCTTTTCATTCATCAGAAAAGACCCTCTCAGGAAAAGTCCATAAGATCCTATTGTCTATAGGACATTGTCTGTGGGAATGGAATGCTTGACTGTTAAGTACTTTAGAGAAGCACCATGGTGGGTGATGAAAAAAGAAATGTATTGGGAGTCAAAGGCACCTGGCTCTGCCAATGATGATGATGGTGGTGGTGGTGGTGGTGATGGTGATGATGTTGGTGATGCTACCTAACATCTGTATAGCACCTACTATGTGCTAAGAGCTTTACAATTATCATCTCATTTGATCCTCACAACAACCCTGGGAGGTAGGTGCTGTTATTATCATCACTGTTGTTGTTGAGTTGTTTTCAACTCTGCTTGACTCCATTTGGGGCTTTCTTGGCAAAGATACTGGAATGGCTTGCCATTTCCTTCTCCAGCTCATTTTACAGATGCAAACACTGAGGCAAAGAGTGACTTGCCCAGGGTCACACAGCTAGTAAGTGTCTAAGGCCAGATTTGAATGCACAGAGAGGAGTCTTCCTGACTCCAAGCGTGGCACACTATCCACTGTTCCATCTAGTGGCTCCATTTTACAGATAAAGAAACTGAGGCAAACAAAGATTAAATGACTTGCCCAGGGTCATACAGCTAGTAAATGTCTGATGTTGGATTTGAACTGAGATCTTTCTGAATTCAAGCCCAGTGCTCTATCCACTGTGCCATCTAGCTGCCCTAACTCACTGTGTGACTTTAGGCAAGCCATTTCATCCCTTGGGATTTCAGTTTTCTCATCAGTCAAAATGGGGAAGATGGACTAGAATCTCCAAGGTCCCTTGTAAATCTAAAATCCCATGATCGTATGAAAACTTAAGCGCCCAGAAGCTCAACGACTTACCCAAGGCTACACGGCCAACCTCTGTTTTTCAGGTCTCATGACTTTCTTGCCCCATAAACCTTACCTTCTTGCTGAGGCTGTACCACCTTGTTGGCAGTTTCCTCCTCTTTCATATGGAGAAAATAATACCTGCTTTAACCAGCTCACATGGCTATTTTGAAGATAAAGGGAGATGATTAATAGTTGTAAAATACTTCGAAAAGCTAAACACATAACATAAATACGAGGTTATTATTATAACTTTTAGTTATAGTGATAGACACAGTGAAACAATGTCCTTTTAGAGCCTACCCTTCTGCTTGTTTTTTTTTTTTCTGAAGCATTCTGTAGTTGCTCCCAAGCATGCCACTTACTACTCCTAAAACTTAGTACCCAATTCTCTGTGTAAGCCTGCCAACAGCTTAGAGCCTTCACTGGTGCCCACTGGCTGCAGTCCCACAATCCAGGACTCCATGAACTGTAGGGCTCAGGATGCACTTTAGAAGCTTGTGAACAACCTCCCACCTGCAATTGCTGTAGTCACTTCCGGAGATCAGCCTACACTCCCACCTGTAAAGCTGCAAGGTTTCTGCAACAAGTCAAGTCAAGTCTAGTCAAAAAACATTTATTAAGTACTTTCTATGTGTCAGGCACTTTGCTTAATGCTGGAGATGCAAATACAAATAAAAAAAAAGACAGTCCCTGGCCTCAAGGAGCTTGCATTCTAATGGTAAGAAGACACATAAAATAGAGCTGGAAAGGGATTGAGTTGGGGGAAGTACTGGCAATGACAGCATGGTGACAAAGTACAGAGAAGGAAACACGGCTGGTCTAAGCTGTTCCTCAAAATGGAAGGTGGCAGGAAAAAGCAGCAGCATGACGGCACAGTCTGAAGAGTGCAGTATGGCTGGAGGAAGAATCACCAATCAGCATAGGGGGAATCCTTTCTACTGGCCAGTCTAACCTACCCCTTTCTCATGTGGGCTGCAGAATTATTGAGGGATGGTGTCTGCGTGTGGATAGAGTGAGGGAGTTTGTGTAAGGCCTGGTAACCTGAAGATGTCTGTCCTTGCTAGTTGCTGTCCTTGTATCTGAGTGTGTTTCCCTCTGGGTCAACACTCTAGCCGTTGGTCAAGAGAATGAACTTTTTGTCTTCTGGGTCTCTGGGAGACCATAGATCTGTGGAGAAGCCCCACTGGCCCATGTGTCTGTGAGTGACATATTAGAGCCAGGGACCTAGTCTGACCCAGTCAGATCACATTACCAAGGAGCCTAAACTCATCTGTACAAACTTTTGTCTAAGAATGTGGTTCTGAGGTCCCACTTAGCTTTAATACAACATGAGAGCTACCTGTCTTAAGTAACAGTGATATGTCAACTGGTTTCCCAGCTGCATTATAGACACATTTCAGCTAATGTCATTAACCAAAAACATAACTAAAACATTCTGTCAAAGCCATACTTTCACCACTCAAAACCCAGCTATAATATCATTCCACTTACAGCATTCTGTCCAAGAAATTTACTGTACCCTCCTCCCTTGCCATCCCTTCCACACCCCAATGTGTATTTTCATGGTTAAGCAGGATATGGCAGTCTTCCATTTAGGTACCTGACAGTTGTTGTTTGAAGACTGCAGGAAAAAAGCTACTTCTCAGTCAGGAGTCATCCTTCTCTATTCATTCTTTCAACTTCATTATCCAGGCGATTCTCATTGCTTTCACCCATGTCTCTTACATCTGTTTCCTTTTCTCTGCTAGGAGAAAAGGAAACACCTATTCAATAAACTCTAGTGGTTTCCTGTCACCAGCAGAAACAAATATGAAACTCCTTTGCTTGGCTTTAAAAGCCCTTCACAGCTTGGTCCCTTCCTGCCTTTCTAGTTTTCTTACACCCTACCCCCCTCCTCATACTCTGAGATCCAATGACTTGGGTCTCCTAGCTGTTCTGCCAACAAGATCCTCCATCTCCTGACTGTGCATTTTCACTGGCTAGCTCTCTTATGTCTGGAATGCTCTCTATCTTGATCTCTGTCTCCTGGCTTTCTTGGCTTCCTTCAAGTCCCAGGTAAAATCTCACCATCTGCAAGAAACCCTTCCTGATCCTCGTTAATATTAGTGCCTTCCTTTTGAGATTATTTCCATTCTATTTATATTTTATTCTATAATATATTTATATTATATGCTATAATATATATTCTCTTATATTCCATAATATATATATAATATATTCTATAATAATAACATATTATTCTATTGATATTATATATAGGTTATCTGTCCATAGCTGTTTGCATGTATATACTCTACTTTATTACACTGTGAGCCACTTGAGAGCAGGTCTGTTTTTGCTTTCTTTATATCCCTAGCATTTAGCACAGTGCCTGACATATAGTAGGTACTCAATAAATGTTTGTCCGACTTGATCAGACTTCTTAAGTCTCTCAAATTGTTTGTCTTTACAATGCTATTATTGTATAAATTCTTCTGCTAACTTCATTCTGCATCACTTTATACCAGAATTTTTTGACATTTCTTTCAACATTTCTTATAGCACAATAGTATTACTTTCACATACTATAGTTTCTTTAGTCATTCCTCAATTCATGGGCAACCCCCCTGTCCCTGGTAGTTTCCAGTTCTTTGATAACTACAAAAAGAACTGCTAAAAATATTTTTGTACATATGGATCCTTTTACTCTTTCTTTGATCTCTTTGGGGTATAGAGCTAGTAGTAGTATTGCTAGGTGAGAGGGTATGTTCAGTTTAGTGATTTCGGGAGCATAGTTCCAAATTGCTTTCCAGGATCGGTGGACCAATTCACAGCTCCACCAATATTGCTCTAGTGTACCTGTTCTCCTACAGCTCCTCCAATACTTGTCATTTTCCTTTATTGTCTTCTTTGCCAATCTGATTGGCATGAGATAAAACCTCAGAGCTGTTTTAATGTATATTTCTCTAATTGGAGCATTTTTTCATATAGTTTAGCCTATCTTTCCAGGATGATTACACATGACTTCCCCTTATTCCTCTATGGTCCAGTCAAATGAACTGTTTTTCTAATAGAACATTCAATTGCTCAGTTCTACACTTTGACCTTTCTATTCTTGGCATGCCTTCCCTCCTCATCTCTGCCCTTGGAATTCCTATGGTTCTTCAAAAATCATCTCTAGTGTTGCCTCTTGCAAGTTATCTTTCCTGATTTTCTAGTTAGTGTCTAGCCTTTGAAATTACATTTTTTCTTCCTATTTTGTATTTACTTACCTGTGTATATGTTGTCTCCCCACCCCCGCCCCATACTAATATGAATACTACTTTAGGGCAAAAACTATGGACTTTTTTCTTTTTCTTTTGTATCTCCAGTATCAAGCACAAAACCTGGTAGGTGCATAACAAATGATTATTCAATTGAATTGAATAACAAAATGGTCTTGTATCACAGAATTTACAGAATGTCAGAGGCAGAGTGACCTTCGAGGTTATCTAGTTACATGCTTTTGTTTTATAGAAGATGAGATTGAAACCCTGAGAAATGAAACGTGTTACCCAAGATCATGCAGTTAGTAAGGAGCAGAATCAAGCTTTGAATCTAGATCTTGTAACTCCAAGTCCACTATATTTACTATGTATTCTGTGTCATTCCAAGTGGAATGAAAATTATGATTGTTTGTTAACATGTGCGGATCTTATCTTGGCTAACACATTCAACAGTTAAAGAATTTCAGAGCTAAAGGGAGCCTAATGTGCCTTTTACACCATGATGTCTTTTTATCACTTCCACAGTCTGCCCAGGGCTGTTTGGGACTCTTTCCACATCTGTATTACCATTATGGGTTATTTAGTTGTCTTCATGGAAAGTAGAAGATAAACTCCATAAGGCAGAAAAAGAATATAAATAAGTATTGTCCCACTATATGAACTGTCATCCTCTTGGAGTCAAATTCTCAGGGTATCCCTCCTACAGCCACCACAATAAATGAGCCAAAGTGACTTGTGCCCACTCCTTTTTGCTGTATTCATCTCCTTCTAGTGTTTCCCCTGTCCCCACCATGCTTTATACCAGCTGTTGCATCTCTTAAGTTCCAGTTTCAGTCTCCATGTGTGTTCGTAGTTTCCATTTCTACTGAGGCACCAGGATGACTTCTGGAAATCTCAGGGACCTTGGGCTTTCATACTTGCCTCTAAGTATCTTCAGAGATATTCATCCTGAGAGATATTCTTCGTGGGTGAATCATAGACATTGAATGAAGGCCAGCTTCTCAGAACATCTACCGTTGCTCAGTCCTCAGGGTATGTGTATAGGTGCCATCAGGGTGGGAAAACCTTCAAAAACTAGCCCAAGCAGAATCTCTAGGAGCAAAATCCCCTTGATGCCTGATGGCTAGGTGGAGACTCCAAAGGAAAATCCCTCTACTGCTCCCTTTCCCCACCCTTATAAAAATGCAGAAAAGTGCACATTATCACCCTTCCCCTCACCCCCAGGCACCTGGGCAAATTGTCTCTTGGAATAAGTCTAACAACTTGTCAATCAGTTGTCCCATGGCTGCACTCACCATTCCTGTGACTTCCCAGACAAAAACATCAGTCTCTGGGCACCACCTTCCTATATGTATTATCTTTCCCATTTAGAATGTAAGCTCCTTGAAGGTAAAGGTAAGGACTGTCTGGTCTTTTGTATTTGTATCCCAGACCTTTAGCACATAGTTAACACTTTATAAATGCTTTTTCATTCATTCATTATTTCAACCCTGTGTTTTCGGGAATTCTCTCTTTAGGGATCTTAATCATTAACTTCCTTTGGAGTTTTCTCCTGATGGCCTTATGGATTCCTAACTAATAGGCTTCAGTCCTATTCACTTTGATATTGTGTGTGTGTGTGTGTGTGTGTGTGTGTGTGTGTGTGTGTGTAAATTTGCTAATGAAAGAGTTCTGGTACATGGTCATAAGAGATGACTCAGTATTTCTGGATGTTTTTCAGCAAATACATCTTTGGGGAATTGTCTTTGCCCTTCAGCACCATGAGTTATGTGTGCCATGAATGCTGTCCTCAAAGTACTGTAGCTAGAGGACAGCAACTGGGTCCTGGGGAGCTTTTGGCCTTGGGGCAATTTCAGATCACATCTGTTCTGTCCCTGTGCATTCCTTGATGTTTCTGCACCCATCCCTATAGTAAACCTTGTAGAACCCTATGTCAGGGTATGTTTGTGTGTCTTTCTGTATATGTACATACATAAATAGGTAATTATTATAAAATATATCTTGTTTATGTATGCATGAACATAAGATCAGAGAATTCTTTTAGAATGAGAAAATCATCTAGATCAACATAATAGCAGCAATAATAATAAGATGTGGTGCTATGTCTGCCTTGGGACTAGGAAGGCCTAGCTTCAGCTCTTGTGTTTGACCTACTGACTGAGGAAGTTACTTAACCTCTCATTATCCAACACAACTCTCTAAGACTGTAAGTTGCAGTGAGAAGGCAGCTATTTTATCCTCCTGTGCAGCAGTCTTTGGAATATTATGAAAGAAAAATAGCAGGGAAATGACCTCTCCCAGACCCATTCTATCTGAACTCCATCAAGATGAATGAGAATAAGATGATGATAATATAATAATGTTGATGATGATGATGGTGATAGCTGACATTTTTATGGCATTTTAAGGTTCACAAAATGCTTTACATCTATTATTACACAATTCTATGAGGTAGGTGTTATTATTATCCCCATTACACAGATGAGGGAACTGAGACTCAGAAGAGTTAAATGATTTGCCTAATACCACAGAACTAATAAATAGTAGAGCTAGGATTCAGATATACATATTTACAAATGTTTATGTTTTGTCTATAGACAAAGATAATCTGCTGTCTTGATCTATGGGACCTTCCATTTGTACATTCACAAAAACACACATGCCCTTGTTTATAAGTAATGTAAATGTTCATTTTTTATAATTTCCTGTTCTGAGCACACAACTGTATATGCCCTCATTATCATTTGAATTTGTAGTATTCTGCGTATCTACAAGATTGAGTTCATACAAATTTTGTTTCTAAAGTATTTTGAAGATATACTTGGTTACTCACACACACATAAACATACACACATATATACACATACATATGCACATATACATATACAACCAAAGGTCAAAATGTAACTCCTGTCAACACCACCTTTGGAATGTTGAATAATGTTTAATGTCTATTTATTTTCATAGGTATAAAGTTCATTGTTGTTCAATTGTTTTCAATTGTGTCTGACTCTTCATGGCCCCATTTGGAGTTTTCTTGGCAAGAACACTAGAGTGGTTTGCCATTTTCTTCTCCAACTCATTTTACAGATGAGGAACTGAGGCAAACAGGGTTAAGTGACTTGCCCAGGGTCATACAACAAGCAACTGTCCGAGGGCACATTTAAATTCAGGAAGATGAGTCTTCCTGTCTCTAGGCTTGGCGCTCTATTCACTGTGCCACATAGCTGCCCTGTATAAGGTTCAGAAATTCCTTATTTTACAGTGAGCTAAGGCTTGAATTTGGTTTAAGCTTATAGTTGCAGTTAGGAAAATGGCATATTTTTTTGTCCCTGAGGTTGTGTCCCTATTATTAATCATTGCTAGTTTTGTTCCTTGTGTAAGGATCTCTTCCTTCATAGTGGTGCCATGTTTCAATACTTAGCTATTTGTGTTGGTTAATATCAGAAATCAACCAACGAATCCCCATATTAACCATCTTGAGGTTCAGGCAATATATTGTAAGTATGCACACACACATATGTGTGTGTATGTATACACACATATGACACTCATACTCATATTATAACTGTATATGGTTGTCCGTGTGACCTGCAAATTTATTCATACTGTTTATGTAAAATATGCCTTTCGTTTTGTGTTAGAGATTGCAGCCTCTATTTGCAGAGCTTAGGATTGCAACTCTTCATCTTTGTCTTGCTCTCTGCTGGATGTCTTTGAAAATAACCACCTTGCTCCCAGTTCTTATATAACACACTGGTCTGTCTGCCCCTCTGACTTCTTAGATGTTCATAGCTAGGCCACACAATTTGAGGTGAATTTTTTGGATTATTTTCCCCCTTTGGAGGCCTTAAAACATTTCTTCTTTCTGTCTTGCTTCAAATCACTCAGCTGCTTGGGAAATTTTCTTTCATCCGTTCTATGCATAGGGCTAATCTTGTAAAAGGCTCTCCTCAGGGCTAGCTCACAGAAGTCTGTGGAATGTGACTAGCAGGTGTTGGCCTGGTGTGTTTGAGAATTCTAATGGTCTTGGATCTTTGGAGCAACCATAAGACAGAAGAGTTTTTTCCCTTTGGCACTTTTCAAGGGTGTCTTTTAAAGGGTCACTGTCTTTCTCTCATGGACAACATTTTGAAACGTCACCTTTCTTTACATATATTTTGTTTCTCAGTAGAACTTCAAGCACACGCATACACCCACACAGAGAATACACACACTGAGGTTGGGGAGTTGGCAGATTATGGCTATTGTATATAACATCCAACAGACAATTAGTACATTTCAATCATAAGAGAGTGGGAAAGGCTTTGAACGTCACATAGGCCAAGTTTCTCATTTTGTCGTTGCTGTTTTATTGATTGGTCATGTTTGACCCTTCATGACCCCATTTGGGGCTTTCTTCGCAAGGATACTGAAGTGGTTTGCCATTTCCTTCTTTAGCTCGTTTTATAGATGAGGAACCGATTTAAGTGATTTGCCCAGGGTCACACAGCTAGTAAGTATCTGAGGCTGGATTTGAACTCAGATCCTTCTGACTCCAGGTCAGATGCTCTATCCACTGAGCCACTTAGCTTCCAGAAAAAGGAGGCCCAAGTTGCTGAAGTGACTTAAGACAATGGATCTGAACATGGAAGGGATCTCAGCCAGTATCTAATCCAACCTCTTTGTTTTATAGATGAGGCCAAAATAGGTAAAGACTTGAACATACTCACATAGCTAGTTAAGGACAGAATTGGAATGAGAGTCTAAGTCCTCTGTCAGGAGTGTTCTGGGGAATGTTTAACAACTGGCTGTTTGGGAGAAAAAACGTACACATGAAACACTTTCAAATTAAATCCGCATTACTAACATTTTCTCCATCACTTTCTTAAGTCATGGTAGACAATCAACAAAATAATAAATCACACCCCGATTTGTAGCTTTTGCCAATTTTTGTGATGTAAATGTTCACTGTGAAAATTTAACAACCATTTCTTAGGAGCCAGTTTAAACCGACTTCATCACATTCCTCCCTGGATGCTGCTCCAGCAGCCCCTGTCCATCATTATCATTGTCATCATCTTCATCATCGTCATCATCATTGACATTTATAGAGAACTTTAAAGTTTACAAAGTGGTTTCCATACATTTTCTCCCTTGAGCCTCACAACTATACTGGGAGATAAGCTGTTTGATGAAAAAATTGAGACTCAGAGAAATTAAGAGAGCTGCGCAGGGATAGAAGAGTCAGAGTTTGAATCTAGGTCTTAGGACTCCATGTTAAGCAGTTTATGCATTTTTGAACATTGTCTGAAATTCACACCTTCATGTGTGGTTATGAAAAGAAATTATTCCCGTGCAGACCTCTGGGCAGGATGCTAAGGTTGAATGACATGTGATCTGCATTACCTCTGCAATGTAATTGTTATATATTCAGCCTGCAGGATTTTTTTAAAAAAAGGTTTAGTCATAGATTTCAATAGCAGCAAATGTTTTTGCCTTTTATATTAACAGGGTATTTTGTTTGATTTTACTCAGTAGATCAAAATGAGGGTAAGTTGGAAGTGTATGATTTTTTTTCTCTGCAGGGATGCTTTTTGTGTGTATTTTTGGAATGGTTCTTCATTGTGAGTCATGTCCATTTCTCTATCTTTCAACTTCTCTATCTTGTCAAAGTTCCCCCCTTATTTATTTCCCTTTTGGCTCAGTGTTGAGTTAGGATTTCTTTGAGTCCTCCATTCTCTGTGATGTTTGATTGTAGCAGTTCTGGGTGGGGGGTGCCTAGGCAATTATACATTTGCATATATTTCATAGATCTCCTGGCTTGCATGGATGGACTCTTCTGCATTTAAATGGGATTTATAAAATGAAATTTGCTTGTGATATTTCGGTAGGCTTGCCGGAATGAATCCTTGGCAGACATGCTCCCTGGTTGGTAGAACCTTTTCTTCATTTTTCTTTATTTTTATTTTTGGCTCAGGAGAATGACTTTTTCCAGGCTAGCTATAGTTAGCTGTTATTATAAGTAAGCACACTGTCTTCTCCTAGAGGGATGCAAAATATTTGAAGTTACCTGGATCTGGGCTTTCATTCCAGTGAAAGGATATAGCTATGCTTTCTTTTTCCTTTGACCTATCATGGACTGGTAAGAGTAGGGTTATAATGGAAGGAAAACAGGGACCCTGGAGAGATCCTGCCATAAGAGGTATATGGCCTTGTAGAAGCAGACCTTAACCCCAAAAGAAAAAACCCAGAGACTAAATGTTACAATTTTACTCATAGAAAGGGTCCATGATCTTCTTTTCTGTTGGAGCCACCAAACCCTAAAAGTAATGCTGAACTTAATTAATTGAGGCTTCTTTTTGATATATCTTACCTGAGGTCACATCTTTGCCCTGGGTATCATTTGTTTATTTGTCCCAGAACTGGGTAGAATAGCCAAAAGGAGGAGAAGAACAGGTTGAGTTTGAGGCCATAACCCCTCTTGAAATATCCCCAACCACTTTCCCAAAGGGGAGGGTGAAGGGAGGAAGTCAGCAAACTGTCTCCTCTTGACTTCACATTTGGCAAGGGCACTGGCTTGGCAGCAAGAGACAAAACACCCCCACCAACTGCAGAGAAGAGCAATGGAATGACAGATAGTTGGCTGCTGCCATCATAGAAGAGAAGAGGTTACTGAGGGCTGTGCCTATCTTCTCCTTCTTTTCCCTTGGAATGGTGACCTCAGCTGCCTCAGGATCGTACAGGAGACAGTTTGTTAATGTCAATCTGGCTTCCACCATCATGAAAATGCCTCACTTTGTCTACCATTCACCCCTTCCTTTTTGCAACCAATTTCACAACCATGAACTTTATTCACTGATAACAGAGATGATGGGAAAAGGTTCCCTGGGAAGGGAAGAAAAGGGTCTATTGAGTCACAGAAGACACACTGGGGGTGGGGTAAAAAACATTGTCCCACATCTTGACTTATTGTTGTAACCACTGTTATGTTTTAATAGATGACATTTGTTAGATAATAATATGTGTTTTCGGATTTAAGGATATTCTAGATATAACATTTTTTACAGACACTTTTTTTGTATGGGTTAGCAATGAGGCGATATAAGACAGGAAGATACAATGGAAATAACTACTGATTTGGAGTCAAAGGACCTGCCTTGGAGTCTTTGCTTTGCTACTTAGGATCATAGCTTTAGAGGGAAAAGGACCTTAGAGAATATCTAGTCCGGGGGTTCTTAATCTGTGAACTTGGTCTTCATACCTACACAATATATACATATGTACATACATACCTATATGTATGCAGATATACATATATGAATTACATATATTTGATAACTATATTTTAATATAGTTTGTTTCCTTTGTAATCCTATGATTACCTGGGTCTGGATTTTCATTCCAGTGAAAGAATGCAGCTATGCTTTCTTTTTGCTTTGGCACCATCATGGATTGTAAAGAGTAGGGTTGTTCTGAAAGGAAAACAAAGACCCTGGAGGGAACCTGCCAAGAAATGTATGTGACCTTTACAGAAGCAGACCCTGAGCTCCATAGAAAGAAGCCAGGGATTAAATGTCCGCAATATGGTTTTTTTATACCTAAAATATTTTTATTTTTATATACTTTTAAAAATACTACTTAATTTTTTAATATTTTCATACACTTAAAAATGTTTTTCTGAAAAAGAACCTACAGGTTTTACCAGACTGCCAAAAGGGTCCACAACATAAAAAGAGTTAAGAACCTCTGATGCAGTTCCAATTTCTTATTTTACAGATGAGGAAACTGAGGTCCCTAGAGTCTAAGTGACTTGCTGGAGGCAGTAACAGAACTAGAATTTGAATACAGTTCTCTGACTACAAATTGAATGCTTTTTCTATCCTTCTCTTCTGTGCATCTTCTACTTATCACCTGTGAGATCTTTGGACCTCCTGGGCCTTAGTTACCTCAACTTATGATGAAGGGGTTGCATTAACTTTGAATGCTCACAGAGGTGTGTGTCTCATAGCCAGAGGGGTGCTCTTATATCTATAATGTATAAAGGGTGTGGGATAATAGAAATCTCTCCCATTGCTGGTCTTCTGACCTCATGGTTCTAAGCCAAAGCAGGCATTCTTATTGCTATAGTGAGTGGTAGGATAGGGAAAGAACATTTTCCAGAAAGCATAGCCACCTGTGCGTATTCTCCTGGAACAGAAGTACATGCTGACCAGTGCGCTTATTTGCCCTGCCCTGACAAAAGCTTTGGGAGTGGAATCAGTGGTTGGGCAGCCAGTAGCCCAGGTGAGTGTAATCTGAGATTCTAGAGAAGGTGCACATTCCTTTCTCTCTCCACCTGAGGAAAGTGTTCAACCTTCTAGGGGGAAGAATTAAATGTACAAATAATCTGATCCCAGAGACATACCCAATGCTTCAAGATAAAACAGTGTCTCCTTTATCACTGGGGAATGAGGTGTTCTAAAAGAGTAGCTGAAGTTTAATCCTTTAAGTGCCAAATATTGGGGCCTATTAAAAATAAACAATAAAAAATTTTAAAAAAAGATTAGCTATTTTTGGACAAAAATCTTTCTAAAATGCATTATGCACCTCTATGGCTCATTCGTATTATTGACTTACTTGTTCTCCCACTGATATCAAACATTCTCCAATACCACCTCTCTATCCTCGCTCTAGGTCATTTTCTTTTCCCAAACAGAGGTTCCTGGGCATTTAGAACTTTGCCAGTCAGATTTAGCATCTGTTAAATCTCTGTCCTCATGGCTTCTGATATTGATGCATAGGAGGACACTGGAACCCAGAGCCTCACACAGTCAAGGGCCTGAAGTCTCTGCAGGGCATTCTAACCTCTACCAACTCCAGTACAAATTCTTTCTATGTTTTCACAAAGTTGTAAATACCCTACCCCAGGAGTTCCCAAACCACTGAGTTCCACGCTGGGCACAGCCACATTTTCAATGTCATGGCCAATTACTCTTCTTCACACATAGGCAGTGACTCCGTCACTTTACGTATAACATCACTCTCTGACATGAGACCTCAATCTTATATCAATTCAATCATTCAGAACAAAACTGGTAACTTTTTCCTTAATCCATTCCCCTGATTACCACAGCCTGCTCTCAAAGTGCTCTGTTACAAACACATAGAAGCTAACGTCTTATCAAACCACTCTTGAGAGCACCACAAGAATGTCTTGACACTCATGCAGTCCGGGAGATAATTAACAATTACAGGCAACCCTGCAAATGCTGCATCTTCCCCACCCAATATCTATACCCCCAGGATTCTCACAAGTAAACAGAATGCAAGTAATCACGACATTAAGAATGGCTTGCATATAAAGGTGCATTTGGAACTTGGAAAATGTTTTTCCATAGAAGCAATGTGTATGTATAGCAGTTAGATTTCCAGGTTAGCCTCCAAAAGCCCATTTAACCCACATATGTCTGGGGCACTGATCTTTTCATGTAACTCCGGAAGAGTTACTCCACACTGGTAGCATTCTAATGTTGAACATGTATTAAAAAATATAGCTTGTGAACCCCCACCGATATGTTACTTTTACCAACCAGCCAGAAGACTCACCTATTTAAAACAAAAGACATTTAATCAAACAGCAAAGCAAATTCTAGAACCAGAGATCTAGACCCAGAAGAAACCTCAGAGACCATCTGGTCCAACTTCTTCAACCTTTTACAGATGAGTAAACTAAGGCTCGAGTGTATTTGACTTGCCCAATGAAGATTTTATGCCCCTAGACTCAAATCAGAGACTCTTCCAAACTGCCAGGAGCTGTTTAGAGTGTGGAGCTACCAAACTCACTTTGCTCCCAAGATCCTCTCTGATTGATATGCAAATGAAGCGGAGAAGAAACAAAAGGAAAGCAAAAATACCTGTTCATTCCTTGGTTCAAATTCTTGCCTTTATTAGGTATAACTGCCATTAACAACTTCCCTAACCCTGAGCCCTGCTTCCTCTACAATCTATTGCTCTGGGTTTTAGGCAGTTTTCTGTTGAGTTCTGGCCATCATAAAACCTCTG